>NC_072430.2:40410833-40750416 GCF_028878055.3 Symphalangus syndactylus
AGCTTTTTATCTGCAGGCCACCCCTTGGACAATCTTTGGTAATAAAAAGTTTCAGTGTTTTCCTTTCATCTCTATCCATGGCAGCCAGCCCTGCCCACAGGCCCCAGAGATGGGCTGGCGAGGCCCATGCAGACCCCTAGAAGCTCCCCCTCCAGGCCCCGCCGCCGCCCTTACCGGAGTTGGCGAGGGCCAGGGCCTTGAGCGTCACAAACTCCTCCTTCTCCACCTTGAGCTTCTTGTACCTGCGTACCAGCTGCAGGATGGCCCGGTAGAGCTCCAGCAGCCCCGCAAGGCGGGAGTGCTCCTCGTCCATGATGTAGTCCTCAGCGTACACCAGCTTGTCGTCATAGGGCAGCGAGCGGTACACGATGCCTAGGATGAGGATCTCCATCCAGGCACTCTGCAGCAGGCTCATCTGGTCCCCCAGGGAGAGGTTTGAGAAGCCTGCGGGAAGAGGGGGCACAGAGGGCAGCAGCAGGTCAGGAGGGCGGACCAGGGGCCTCCCTGGGGCTCGCTGGGGGCAGAGGTTGCGGGGTGTGGCTGTGTCCCTGGCACCCCTGGATCCTGCTCCTGGGCCTTCCCTGTGTGGTGTAAGACTCACTGTCTTCCCTTGGGTAATGCGTCAGACTTGGAATTCACGGAAAAGACTTACAAAAGAAGAGCTCAGGCAATGTTGACAGTTGTTGTTATCATTATTATTGTTAGTTCTATGGTATTTTCCAAATGTCTGTGGAGGCTTTTTGATTAATTCAATGCATTTGCAGTTAAAGGAGTGACTGCGTACATACTGGAACCAGGAGGCAGCAGTACATGCTCTCGGCCACTCTGGGGAGTTTCCAGGGCCCACTCTCTGCTCAAACCAGGGGAGGCTTTGGTGTCTGAAAATGACACCTGATCATTGATGCAGTCTCAGCTGTGCAGAGACCCACGGGCCTGACCAAGAATGAGGACGCAGCTGTTCAAAGCCACAGGGGAAGGCCCCAGTGACCACGGCCTGGGGCTGCTAAGAGATCGAGAGCCCCCGGGGTCAGGGGCACTTTCTCACAGGACAGCCTGTCCTCCCAGGGTCCGAGCCCCTCTTCCCGGGCCATCACTCTCCGCTTAACGATGACCCAGCAGGCCTGTTCTGGGAGCTTGGAATCATGGTAGTTCCCCCCTCCCTGCTATTGAGGAGGCTGATTCCACAGTGAAAATAAAGTTGGGCATGGAGAAGGCTCCAGAATTGTGACACTGTCTTGTCCAGTGAGCTGTGGGGATTGCCTGGGTTGAACCCTGACTCCCACTTACTAGCTGTAGGCTGACCTTGTGAAAACCATGCAACTTCTCCAAACCTTAGCTTCCTCATCTAGGAAATGGTATAATAGTAAGGTCTACTTCAGAGAGTCACTGTGAGGTCTAAATGAGACAATGATTCCAGAACATACAAAGTATTTACTGAGCTATTATTACTAATGATGAGATGAAAGTCCTCACTGCAAAACAATGATAATATACTGGAATTGCATTATACATGCACTTAAATTAGGCAAAGTCAATTAACATCTTGATTTATAGGAGAGTAAGGGAGAGTAAGTAAATAAATAAGTCGGCTGATTTTCAAACATCTTAACCACCAAACACAAGGCGGTAACTTCACTGGAGATTCAAACAGAAACTCAGTGACTGGTTCTAACACGGACATGCTGGATTTATTCAAAGAAGGAAGAGCATCCACAAAGTTGTTTGCACCATGCACTATGGGTAACTGGCATGAAGGGATTTTTTCCAGGGGTAATTTTGCCTAGGAAGGACTTTCTACTTCATTTGCTGACTTAGACCCTATCCCTGGCTGGAAGCCACTTTCTGATGTGGGGTGCTGTGGGGGTGAAAAGAGAAGATGCATGTAAAGTGCTGGGCACCTCTCCTGGTGCCATCAGCACTCAACATGCTAGGGTGCTGGTGATGGCTGTGGCTGTTTTTACTATTAATATTATTGTTGTCGTTGACACATCATTGGCATCACTCACTTCTCCTCTCTGGACTTGCCTGGAGGCCTGGGTGGTCCTGAGCTTCTGGACCACCCAGCTCTTTGGCTTGTGTGGTCTCCTCCATCCATCTGCTGTCCTGTCTCCAAATGCCACTTCTTCCCTGGCTTCCACACAGGGCATGGCAGTTGAACCTTAGGGGGCACTCCTGGAGCTGAAGGCCCCTGAGTAGGCAGGCCACCCTTACCCTGTGAGCATTCTCCAAGTGAATTATCACGGTTCCCAAGACTGATCTATACAACTTGGGCCTCAGATCACCACCGGCTAATGGAATCCATGGGTGATCAACAAAAGAGCAGGAGTGATTACACCAACTGACACGGGGGAGCTTTGACTGATGCGCCTTCTCAGGGGAGAGGCTTCGACAGGGGATCAGGGTGTGTGTGTGTGTGTGTGTGTGTGTATGTGTCTGTGTGGTTGTCCAGATTCCCCGCATGGGAGAGGGTGTGTGGCTGCCTGTGGTGGCCGGGGGAGCTGGGAGGTAATAAAAGATAGATAGAAATGGACATCCAATTTCCCTTATCAGGTCTTTGAGTAGGAGAGAGGCCTTGGGCAACATTAATTAACAGATACCAATCAGCCAGCACCGGAGAGTGTGTGGGGGGAGTGTTGGACAGCTCTAGGGAGGGGGTCTAAAAGCAGACAGACTGGAGGGGAGATGGAGGAGGAGGGCAGGGGCGAAATTAGCAGACAACTGAATTGGAAGGTGGCGGAGAGGGAGGATGAGGTAAGGACTAGCCTTCTGGAAACGCAGGGGAAAAGTCCCCTGTGCAGTGAATCCTGCAGGTACAATCATTAGGATGTTACTAGAATGCTTTTCTGCCCTTTGAGACATTCAGCAAAAACTTACTGAACACCTACTAAGTGCCAGGCCTGTGCTAGGCACCGGGGACAGAATGGTGTGCTCAGTCCAGAACTGCTCCCTGCCTTCAAGGGTTTACAGTGAAGTGGAAGACACACACCAAAGGGCACAAATCAGCACAAAGTTGCCATTTAAGAAGAGCTACAGCAAATGCAGGGCTCTGAGAGCATGCAACTGGGGAAAGTGGTCCAAACGAGAGTCTGGGGAGGCTTTGTGGAAGGGGAGCCTTGAGGGCTGAGCTCTCAAGCGGGGTGGTGAGGGCACATTTGATGAGGCACATGCCCAGGTGCCCCTGGATAGCCCATCCCAGCTCTGAGTTCCCAGGCTGCACAGACACTGAGCTGTTCCTTCCCCTACCCCCACGGCTGGGCACAGCAAAGAAGCTGCCTGACAAACCTTTGCAGCTAAAAGGAGAGAGAGAATGGACAAATGCCACAGGCTTCGACTCCCAGGAGACAAGAAAATGTGCCCACAGTACTTGGTTAGACCCTCTAAGATCTTTGGACTCAGGTTCAGGGTTAGCTGCCTTTGCCTATCTTGTAGGAGTCAGGCCCTGCCCTTTGGTGGTGGGAGGGAGACTGGACTTGGAAAGTTTTGTGCCGCCATGGGAGGATGTACCCGGGAGGCCTGTTCCCAAACCTCTGATAGGCTGCTTCGAGTTCTGGACTCAGCCCCTGATCACTCTCTTCCTCCCTGAACATTTTCAAAAAGCCCTGAAAATAGCTTTGATAATCCAAATATATACTCCAAAGTGCTGAATGGTGATACAGCCTTCTTCATTTTGTGCAAGGAAGGGAGGGGGAGATATCCAATATCTTTTAACATCTGAAATAGTTCAAATATTTTCTAGTATTTGCAAAAAGAAACACCAGAAGGAAAACTGAGAAAGAAAAAGTGGTGACTTCTGGAGGTCGGAGTGGGAGGGGACGGGGATAGAGGTGAGACTTCTGTTACATACATTTGTGTCTACATTTGGCTTCTGAACCCTGTCAGTGCTTAAGATGCTTAAAAATAAAAGTAAGTCATAAATATAATTAAATTAAAAATAAAATACAAGGCATGCTCCCTTCAACCTAGCAATTCTACTGCTAGAAATTTCTCCTAGTGGCCAGGCACGGTGGTTCACGCCTATAATCCCAGAACTTTGGGGGCCAAGGTGGGAGGATCACGTGAGCCCAGGAGTGGAATGCCAGCCTGGGTAACATGGCGAAACCCCATCTCTACAAATAATTTAAAAATTAGCCGGACATGGTGGTGCATGCCTGTGATCTCTGCTACTTGGGAGGCTACAGCAGGAGGACCGCTTGAACCCAGGTGGTCAAAGCTCCAGTGAGCCAAGGTCACGCCACTGCATTCCAGCCTGGGTGACAAAGCGAGATCCTGGCTCAAAAAGAAAAAAAAGAAAAAAAAAATTTATCCTAGAAAGAAAAGTACGAATAAAGACATAGAGATAAATGTAAAAGGGTATTAGATCACTGCTTGAAATGATTCAAAATAGAAAAAAAAAAGTAACTAATGTAATACATGTGATTATTATATAGATGTAATTTTTAGTTAAATGAGTGTGCCAAATAAGTTAGAACTCTGTGTGGACGTGGAAAGACACCCGAGGGGGCAAAAAGGGTGTAATCGTATGAGCACAGAGATCAGATTCCTAACTCTGCTGATCACTAGCTGTGACCCTGGCAAGTCTGCCTCTCAGTGCCTCGGTTTCTTCATCTGTAAAATGGGAATCATAACAGTACTCACCTCGTGAGGTTGTTCAGATTAAATGAGCTGACATGTGGAACACTTAGAACTCTGCTTAGTGCAGGTAAGTGCTAGTATTTTGTATAATTAAATGGAAAAAGCAGATGTAAAGCAGTGTTAGGGTATAAGCCCATGGACTGGGGGACACACCCGCCCCCCACCCACACACACACCCCACACGGTGGTTGTATCTGCCCAGGAAATTCCCAGAAGGAAGGTTAGGATGGGGAATTTGGAACTCTTAATTTCGACCCATCTGTCCCATCTGACGTCTTTACTAGAACCACAGATTCTTTTACTTAAAACCCAGAAGGAGCCCAGGCACTTCTCCCTGCCCTTCAGTAAAGTGCCTTCCACCCCTGCCTCTCTCAGCTGGGCTGGGTCTCATTCTCAAGTTATTAGTAGCTCTGGGACCAAGAGGCCCCTGAAAAGGCTACTGGGATGGTCTGGGGGTGCCCCTGGGAGTGCAGGGATGTCCCTGTGCCGGGCTCACTGCAGGCGGCACTGCTCCCTTGAGGCTCTTGGGCCTGCCCAGAGCTCCTGGCTCCCCAGGCTCCCACTTGGAGCTCTGCTGCCCCAGGAAAATTGTTTTATCTGCACCAACTCATCTAATAACATTCAGGCTCTCCCCAAGCTCCCCATCCCCCCGTCCGTGATTTGGCACCAGAAGCTCCTAGAATTGAAGAAGAAGAAAAAAAAGCATGTAATTTGTGGCAAGTGGAGTTCATAATCTGTTAATTTATGATCGTTTCTGTCGACCTGGAGGGCCATTAGCAGAGGTAATAAAGGGAGATGTAATTATAGGATCTGGGGCCACTTCAGACACAGCTGCTGTCACTCGGCAGCTCATATTTCATTGAGTCAGACGGGGGCTACCTGGGAGCAGCGCCGCTGAGGGACTTCTGTGAAGAGGCCTCTGGGGATGCCCTACACATGGGAGCCTGGGCAGGGCAGGGTGGTGGAGACTCCCTGGGCAGGCTCTCCTGGCTGGCACAGGCATGAGGCTGCCCAGGGAGGCAGGATGGCAGGCTCGGGTCATTTGGAGGAGGCTGCAATTCATCAAGTGATTCCCCACTGCCTATTAAAGTCTGCTAGCTCTTGATCTCATGGAGTAAGAAGTGGACACTCTAAAGACTTGGGCTTGCCCTATGGGGAACCCAATACTTGGAACATTCAACTCAAGGTAAAAAACCTGCATTTGGGGTAGGACAATGTCAGACTGACTTGAACAATGGCTGGGATTCTGAGTGAACCAAGTTCCCCCTGGAAGTCAGCCTTGTTCCAAATGGGATCCTTGGGGCAAAATTAATTCCTTGTCTCAGCCACAACTCCTATCAGGGGACCTCATGTGTAGTGACTTCTCAATTTGTGCATGCAAAGCTAAGTGTGCAATGCCCTCTCGTGAGATGCGGTACTTTGCGTTTAAGGACAGTGGCCTAAATTCTTCAGAGCTCTACTCCTGAGCAGCCTGGAGTGGCCAGTCCCCCTCTTTCTGTCTGTGCAGGAACTAGATGGACAGGAGCCAACACAGGCCCCAGGGTGGGCTCCAGCTTTTATCCTCCCTACTCAACCAGCTCTCTCTCTCTCTTTCTTTCTCTCTCTCTCTCTCTCTCTCAGGGATAGGGAGCCCGTCTTCAGATGTATTCTCCATCTAATCTGAGATGGGATAAAGTTGATTAGTTGAAAAATATCAGGCACCTGGCATGGTGGCTCATGCCTATAATCCCAGCACTTTGGGAGGCTGAGGCGGGTGGATCCCTTGAGGTCAGGAGTTTGAGACCAGCCTGGCCAACATGGTGAAACCCCATCTCTACTAAAAATAGAAAAAAAAATTAGCCAGGGGTGGTGGCACGTGCCTGTAGTCCCAGCTACTCGGGAGGCTGAGGCAAGAGAATCACTTGAACCTGGGAGGAGATTGCAGTGAGCCGAGATCGCACCACTGCACTCCAGCCTAGGCGAGAGAGTGGAGACTCCATCTCAAAAAAAAAAAAACAAAAAAAAACAGGCACTTGATTATGTCATTGCCCTTAGTATGAGGTTTACATGCAGTGGCAGGAGACTCCACTAATTAATTTTACCTTAAACACTGGAGGGTCAGGAGGCAAAGAATTCAGCATGCAGATTTATGCAAAATAGGCAAATTAGCATTTAAGACGGACAACTGAGCCCCTGTTTTTATTTTATTTTTTACCAGAAAGAATTCGGCTTTGGACAAGGATAAATGAAGCCATGAAAGGAGGCTTTTATTACTATTAGCAACTACAACAGCCCTGGTAAGCGTCTCTGCCATTCACCCAGTGTACACACTAAGCGTGCTACATCCTCATGGCAATCCCATGAAGGGGCTCTATCGTGATTCCCATTTCACAGACAAGGACACTGAAGCTCCGAAAAAATTCAGTATCTTGCACAAGGCCAGTAAGGACACAGCTGAGATGAAAGCCCAGGCTGCCTGATTCCAAAGTCTATGCCTTTAGCACTCACTCTGCTCTAGCCCTGCCCTCTTGGTTGGGCACAGATGGGAGATGGAGCTGGGAGGTGGACAGGCACAGAGAAAAATGAGTGCAGGGGAGACAGGGTCTCCTGGTCTTATCTACTTCCTCCGTGGTGTTGCAGGGGTGGGGTTGTGGAAGAAGGAAGCATTGACCCAGGGGACCGCCAGGCGCCACTCGTGAGCCATTGCTAGGAGGCAGGATCTGTTCAACCTGGAACAGGAGTGTGGGGCGGGGGCAGGGGTACTTGTACCCAATTTGGCCCTGGGTTAGTGGAGCAATCCAGGCTGAAGTGTCTTAAGCAGTGGCCTGACCCCACATCTGTGCTGAACCAGCACTGGGCAGATTCAAAAACTACTGAGTGTGTAATCCCTGAGAGGTTGAGCTCCTTAGTAAGGGCGTACCAGCCCAGATCCCTGGTCAGAATGCCCAGGGGCCACCAGGCAGTCCCTGCCAGCAGAGCCTCTGGGCCATCTGATATCTCTGTGAGTCCCTGTCCACAGGAAGGCTCCTTCCTGCAACTTGGGCATGTAAGGTCTCACGTGGAAGAACATTTTTTATTCCCTCAATCAACTGTGGGCCTTGGGCCAGGCATGGTGGCTCTTGCCTATAATCCCAGCACTTTGGGAGGCCAAGGTGGGCAGATCACTTGAGGTCAGGAGTTCGAGACCAGCTTGGCCAACATGACAAAATGCCATCTCTACTAAAAATACAAAAAAATTAGCTGGGTGTGGTGGCGGGCACCTGTAATCCCAGCTACTCAGGAGGCTGAGGCCCAAGAATCACTTGAACCTGGGAGGCGAAGGTTGCAGTGAGCCGAGATCGTGCCATTGCACTCCAGCCTGGGTAACAGAGCAAGACTCTGTCTCAAAAAACAAACAAACAAACAACTGTAGGTCTTGGTATCTAAAGTCTAGGTCACCTTTGCTGTCTCGTCTGCATGCTGTATTCACCTTTCAGAGCCACGACAAACCAAAAACGGATCTACACACAGGAAGCTGAATTGTCCCATGTTCATGGTGAGTCATTACCAGAAGGATAAAAGGATGTTTCTACCACACTCTGAGTCAACTTATTAGAGTCTTAAAGGAGTTGAGGAATAAATTGCACAGAGAAAGGCCCCCTATGTATGTAATGTAGAATACTACATGGGTGTTGGTGTCTACAAAAATAAAAAAGCTCCCGCCATCTGCCCAGACCTAGACAGGCTGAAAGCAGGGTTTGGGTCCACACACAGCGAAGATAAGTCCACACAGCCTGAAACATGTAACACACACTTTCCGCACCAGAAAGACCCTTAAAATCTCAGAAGCCAATCCAGAGACAGGCCTCCCTTAGAGATCAGGCGAATGGCAACAGTGGGCATGCAACTGATGCCAGCACATGCCAGACACTGTGCTGAACACTTCACACACAGGATCTCATTTCATGGTCACATCAAAGCTCACAAAGTGGGGGACTGTTGTGTTCCCATTTGACAGAGAGGTCAGGTGGCCTACCTAGGGTTACTCAGCTAGTAAGCTGCAGACCCAGAATTGGAATCCCGATCTGATTCCCAAGCCCATGCTCTTCACTGCTCCATTCTGCTGCCTCCAATAGGAAGAGAGAGTCAGTCTTTCTTCTGTTGTTTTCTGGCATCATTCCAATAAGATCTACAAGAAAACCCTACTCTTTGCCCTTTAAGGGCTCAAGGAACTTGTTCTTTGAATATTACACTGATTGTAGATCCAAACATGGCCCCACCTCAAATGATAACTAATTCTGAAGAGGCTGCAGCAGTGTAGAAGCCTCACTGGGCCTTCTAACTATCTGTTCCTCTCCAATGCCACAAGGAGAGAAGAGGAGCTCAGGGAAACAGGCCTGCCAGGATTTCACAGGCCTTCTGGGGTCCAGGATCCAGGCATCAGAAGCACAGCCAATGGGTAGGCTGTGGAGATACTGGCTGAGAGTCCCTGGCCACACTCTCCCCTGGTCCCACATGCTCACCTGGGATGTGCTTGGCCCAGCCAATGATGACCACAAGCTCTCGGTCTGCCAGGTCACAGAGAGTGGTCAGGGCCTTGATGTCCCCCTCAGGCATACCGGGGGGAGGCATGGCATAGAGCTTGTCCGGCTCGGCCACCAGTAGGTATGAGACAATCTTGGTCACTGCAACAACCAAAGAGGGAAAGGTAAATGCTGGGAAAAAAGGAAAGGGGCCGGAGTGGAGGCTCAGATGAGTCAGGAAGCAAAGTCGGGTTCCTAAGAGCTCCAGGTAGGTCAAAGCGGCTGTAATGTCCCCTCCTGTTCTGGCTCCATGAAGTTGCTGGCAGTGGTGATCTGGGCTGTTGAGAAATATCCCTCCAAGGGAAGTTGCCTGATGAATTCTCCAGGAAGAACCTGCAGAGCAACTTTGGGTGGGGGCAAGGGGGAGCATGTTCTGGACATTGGGGCCTGTGGCTCGTCAGGACCATGCTTCATTTGGAGCCACATTCTAAATACGCCAGGCACTGATGTCACCTCCCAAGATCCGCATTGTCTCATGACCCAGTGGTGGGAAGATGACGTTTCCCTAAGGGATGCCTGATGTTCCAGGTACAGATGCTGGCAAGAGGGGCAGGGACTGCCCTGACACTCACATGGCTTTTTAGCAGGTGGAGAAATTTGTAAGCTCAGGTATGGGCTGCTCTCTGAGTCCAGCCGTCGCTTGTATTTCTGACGGCCTCCACGCACTCGATCAAGGCGCACACCTATTGGGGAGGAAAGGGAAAAGATCTCAGGAGTTGTTCAACATCACCACTGACTTTGGAATTTCAGCACTGGCTGGGTCCTTCAGGGCCTTGCTCGGATGACCTTTGACAACTGCCCCACAGCCAGCCTCAGGCCAGGTGGCTGGACAATCCTAAAATAATTGTCTAACAGTAATGGCGCATCCCAGTTGCCCCAGGCCTGGATCTGTCTCTCTGGATTCAGCATCCTTCTGAAATCCATCCCAAGCAACCCTCAGCCCTTGGTTCTCCTTAAGTCAACAAAGGCACTCTACCAAGTGTTGGCGGAAGAAGTCATATTATGTTAGATCTGCTTTGAATCCAGGGAGGGTTAAGTTAACTTGCCAACAAAAGAAAGGAATCCCGGTCATTCACAGGCACTTCAAGGGTTTTCAAACTTTTCACACAAGAAGCATCTGAGGAGGCGCTAATTACAAATGTCAATTTCTAGACGCCACTCTCTGAGGTTCTAGCATAAAGCTCTAGAGTCTATCTTTACACAAGTCACCAGGGGATGGGAATGCAACAGTTGGACTGGCCACCTCTGGACTGGAAAATCAGTGCCTGGAAATATCTTGAAAGTAGGTTCAAAAGCAGCTGTGGCTACTCCACGTCGACACCCACTTCCAGGAGTGAGAGTTTACCCTGGAGAGATCTGTCATTGTCACTGAATCCAACTTGCCTTCCAGAAGCCTGCCTCACCCACAGCTCCTGCTGCCTGGACAGACACATTGGTACCATTTCATGCCCCCCACCAGCAGATCGAAGGCACAGAGCCTCAGGTGGGCACACAGCTCAGACTGGCTACCCACTGATGTGGCCTGGCCTGCAAGGATGAATCCCAACAAATTGGTTACAAAGCATGAACCAACACAAAAAGCACCATACAGCAGGTGCCCCAAGCATGGTGCTGGGGCCCTGTGGGGCCTAGAAGCCACTTCTGCCTTCGTGCTGTGGCTCTTCCAGGCCAGCCTCAGACAACGTCCCTTCTTGGAGTCCTTACCTTGAGCTCACTGAACAGCTCCCTTTTCCTGATCATGAAATGGGCCTTGACTGAAACACACAAGAAGTCAGACACGGAGACCAGAGTCCTCAGAGAAGAAAGCTGGGTTGCCACCTCAGCCTCTGCTGCGACAGGCCAGGTTCAACTTCTGTTCTTTTCCCCAAAGGCAGTGAGTATCACCCTCGCAGAGCCCCAGTCAGTTGACCTTCAGGGCCCTGTCTTTCCCTTTTCTAATAAACTCTGGTGCTTCCTAGATGGGGAGCAGAAGAAACAGAATCTTCCTCCCTGTCCCAGCCTTGTCCATCCTTCAGCCCCAGAATGTTGGCTGCCAGTCCCCCGGATTCAGGCCTTTCTCCAGAACAGGCAAGGGAAAGTCAGAACAATGGTTACTTAATGGAATAATGATTTAGAGCCCATTCATGCCTGGGGCTATTTTCTGGCTATTTCTTTGTTAGGATGTTCAGCTACTAAATTTAAGTCCCTGGGAAGGAGGAAGTTTCCTAGAGCAACTGAAAGCAAAATTACTTTGTTTACTGAATGAGTGGAGAAAATTCCTTTAAGTGTGCATTGCCCTAAAGGAACTTTGGGATGCTGAGGACACTACCCCCACCCCTCTGCTGCCCCAGGTGTTTTCAGTTCAGGACTCTAGCCCCGGAGGACAAGGATGCTGTGAGTTCACTGAGTGAGCCCACAACTCCGCATTTTTGTCAGCAATGTCTTTTTCAACCCCACAACCTGGTGTATTTGTACCTGGTGCTAAACTTTTTTTAGTCGGGGAGAGGGGGAGTCTACTCAGCAGCCCACCCAGGCTTCCTGTTTAAAGGTAATTCCCCTGGTCAGGCGCGGTGGCTCACCCCTGTAATCCCAGCACTTTGGGAGGCCATGGCGGATGGATCCCTTGAGGTCAGGAGTTCAAGATCAGCCTAGCCACCATGGCGAAACCCCATCTCTACCAAAAATACAAAAATTAGCCAGGTGTGGTGGCACATGCCTGTAATTCCAGCTACTCGGGCGGCTGAGGCACAAGAATCGCTTGAACCCAGGAGGTGGATGTTGCAGTGAGCCGAGATCGCACCACTGCACTCCAGCCTGAGTAACAGAGTGAGACTCCATCTCAAAAGAAAATTAAAAAAAAATTTTAAAAAAGGTAATTCCCCTGTTGGGAATAGGGGAATTGTTGGAAGCCTGTGCCCCACCCCTCAATGGATATCTGAGAAGTACGCGTTCTCCTTCTCTCTGCCCTCTGGGGGTCAAGGCATGGACCCGTGACATAGGCTCAGCCAAGTGCAGCATCAGATGGAGGCACAAGGACAGAGCGAAGGTGAGGACTGATCGGACCAGCAGCGCCTCCACAGCAGAGTGTAGGCAGCCCTTGGCCAGTGTGTCCTGGCTACCGGGTTTCCTGCTCCTGGGCTCTCCAGGGATTCTCCTGGTTCTTGTCTGGTTTCTAAATGTACTCTTTGAGCCTCCTGATAGGCTTCCAATAAACTCCCCTTCTGCCTAGAAGGTCAGGTTTTGTAACTGACAACATCTGTTGTGGACTTCTCCAGGAGCAGAATCTGAGACAAGGCTTTGCATACGAGCAGTTTCCAAGGAGGGAAGAAAGCCAGTAAGAAATGTGTTCCTGAGGACAGTACTGCTGTGGGCAACTGAGGCTCCCAGCTACAGGCTGCTTTGGCGCTTCTTGCCTGCCTCCCAGGTCCGAGCTGAGCAGACTCTGGTGGCCAAAGAAAGCCCAGGCGTCAGATCAGCACACACACACTCACACACATGCATGCATGCACACATGCACACATACACACACACACACACAGACAGTGCTGAGTAGGTGTGGGCAGGAGCAGTCTCCGCTGTCTTCCTCCTCAAGTGTGGTCTGCAGGCCAGCATCATTACCATCATTTGAGGCTTGTTAGATGCCTCAAAATCTCAGGCCTGGCCACAGAGGAATCAGACAAGGTGATTTGCACAGACAACAGAGTTTGAGGAGCGCTGCACTAAGGCATCCTAGCAAACACAGCTATACTATCAACTTCTACCTGTACCTTGGACCCTAAAGGGACAGCTAGATGCCATCCAGCTCCAGACCTGAACCTATGTGCTGCTAGCACTTTGGCTCACATTTGCCCCCTCACCCCTGCAAGCCCCTTCAGTGAGAGCAGAAGGAGCAGACACAAACACAGGAAGGATGATTCTTCCTGTAAAAGTCTTCTGGGAAAATTCCCTGTCTAGAAAAGCTTTCTGACTCTATCCTGTGACATGTCTACATAGAAGCCTCCTCTGTTCACTATACCCAGGCCAAACCAAACCCTCCACCAAGCTCTGTTTCGCCTTGGAATGGTGACAGGACCGAAAGTGAAAACGGTCCACCTCATCCATGAGAGACAGTAAGGGCCCCCACTTACTGAGCACCTACTGTATGCCAGGATCTTAAACATATATTCTCCTTGAGTCCAGGACAAGCCCCTTCCCCACTTTACTGACCTTCTCTCCTAGATGCCACTGGAATGAACTCTCGCTTCCCATCCAGCCTGCTTCCCAGCAAGCAGCTGTCAATCAGAGTGAGACATGCTCAACACAAAATAAAAAGAGGTGTCTGTCCCTCAGCAAGGCAAGGAGATGGGCAGCCGCCACCTCTGCCGATGTCTCCATCTGGGATGTTCTGCATCCTGATACAGGGCCTGACCTTTCATGGATGTTCAGGAAAGACTTGATGAATGCAGGGGTGGATGTACCTCTTTCCTCCTCATCCCCATGCCGGGCTGGGGGCTTCCTCATGGGCTCCCAGAGCACACTGGGCTTCCCCTACTGACTAGGCACCTGTTAAGGCCAGGGGTGGCTCACAGTCCTGCTCCAAAGTCTGTCATGGTACCCAAGATGCAGCATGTGCTTAGAAAATGGGATGATTATTATTATCATCATCTTTATTATTACTGTTCCCCAGCATTGCACCCAAGTTTTTGGTAAATCACATTAATAATGACAATGATAACAGCATAATTTGTAAAGAACTCTCTGTATTACCCTACTTAACCCACAAAAATATAAAGCAGGTGCTATTATCCTCATTTTACAAATAAGAAAAACTGAGGCTCAGAGAGATTCAGTAATTTGCCCAATAAAAGACCCAAGCTCTTTGCTATTACATAGTATGACCTCCCAGGGCACAGCAAATGTTAAGTTCTCCTCTAAATTTTCTCCTCCTGATGTTTACAGCATAGTGGTCAATGGCTCCAATCAATACGTGTATCAATTATCAGGTTATGCTGTTAAAAAAAAAAGTAGCCTGTTGGGTTTAATTATGCACAAACTGATACCTGATGTGAAATGTGCTTGTTCCCCTTGCTTCCTTTCTGCTTTTCTGAGCCTGCCCTAAGCACAGCCCATAATCACTGCAGCCTATGGGCTCGATAATGAAGGTCCCACACCCATCTCTGTCCCTTACAGGTTATTTCAGGTTATTTGGCCTTGGACAAGTGGGCTTCAGCTGCATCATCAGGTCTAGGGAAGGAGGCAATGGTAAAACCAACTCTGCTCAAGGTGGGTGGCTTTTGTGACAATTGTATGACTTAATGATGAGAAAATGCTTGGTAAGCTGGAAAGCAGTTCCAGTAGGCTGGGTGAGGCCATCTCTTCTGCCACCCTCCTGCCAACCCATAGCACTTCCACATTCATCTGATACCTCACAGGCCACCTCATGCTGGTTTCCCTTTATACCCATCATCTCTTCGATTTAATGGGTTCTTAGAGGACAGGACCCAGGCTTGCTCTATTTCTCCCCTGCCCTGGCACTGCCTCACACTCAGGGCTTGCTAAAGGCCGTTTAGAGTGGGAGGGTCCTGTGACACAGATCTGTGCACCCCTAGCCTGGGGTTGGGGAAGATGGACCCCCACCTAAGTGAAGTGGCCTTCTCCTTTTTTTATTGTTTTTGAGACAGACTCTCACTCTGTGGCCCAGGCTGGAATTCAGTGGTGCGATCTTGGCTCACTGCAACTTCCGCCTCCCAGGTTCAAGCCATTTTCATGCCTCAGCCTCTCGAGTAGCTGGGACCACAGGTGCGTGCCACCACGGCAATGGGATGTCAGGTTAAGTCCATGGTGGGACTTCTGGAATGGTTTTGCTTTTCTGAGAAAAGGGGCAGACATGTTCAGTGCAGCTCTTTTTGCCTTTCTCTTGCCCCAGCCTGGAAGGTGAAGCCTACAGGTGTGGCAACCACCTTGCAGCCATGACATGGCTGTCTGAGGACACCAAAGAACACCAGAGACAAAAGAAAGAGCTGGAGCCCCTGCCGCCATGGCTGAGAACTTTGTGCAATACAGCAGCTGCCCATCTCCAGGCTTCTTGTAAGGTGGGAAAACCAACTTCATTCATCCATGCTTATGCTGCTAGTTACCAGGTTCTCTGTAACTTGCGGCAGAAAGCAATTTTCACTGACTGATACAATGAGCAATTACTTTTAAAATTAGGATGCTTAAAACTTACAAACACTAACTGGAAATAAACAAGAAGACTTGAACTTGAAATGAGAGTTGCCTTATTGTTTATGTCCTTATATTAGTAAAATATCTAAAAGTAGACTCAGGAAACACATTAAAATACTAATTAACTTACAATTACTGTCTAGGATTATTAGATTTTATCATCTTATTGATAGTTTTCTGAATGTGAAAAAGCATTAATAATGCTCAAATGTAAAGTGTCACATATTTCCAAATACTGCTATAAATACAGATCCTTTGTTTTAACCACCATTAACACCGTTTAATCCCTTAATGTGTACAGGTCAAAATTTTAATATTTCTGAGTGCTCCATGAATAGAAAAAAATTGATAATCCCTGGAATACATGACCCTGTGCAGATGGAGATCTTGAGTTGAGATCACGCCATTGCACTCCAGCCTGGGCAACAGAGTGAGACTCCATCTAAAAAAAAAAAAAATTAATAATAAAAAAAAAACACTTCACTCTTAAAGATTTTCTGCATCTTGACCATATCAATGTCAATTGACTGTATCAATGTCAATATCCTGGTTGTGATATTGTACTATAGTTTTTTAAGATGTTACCATTGGGAAAACTGGGTAAGCGATGCATGGCATCTCTCTGTATTATTTCTTACAACTGCGTGTGAATCTGCAATTACCTCCAAATAAGAAGTTTAATTAAAAACTTAAAAAACAATGCTGCTGGAAAAGTAAAATGGTGTAACCATGTGGAACATAGTTTGATGATTCCTCAAAAAGCTAAACAGAATTACCATATGATTCAGCAATCTCACTCTTAGGTATACGGCCCCAAAAAACTGAAAAGAGGAATCTGAACATATATCTGTGTAGTGTGGGGAAAAGAAGCAAATTTTTTAAAAATAGAAGGAATTTGAACAGATGCCTGTAGGACAATGTTCACCACAGCATAACCACAATAGCCAAAAGGTGGAAACAACCCAAGTGTCCGTGGATAGACGAGTGGAGAAGCAAACGTGGTATATACGTGAAATGTTACTTAGTCATAGAAAGGAATAAAGTTCTGATATATGCTATAACATGAATGCACTTTAAAAACACTACACTAAGGAAAATAAACCAGACACCAAAGGACAGATATTATGTGATTCCACTTTTTCTCTTTCTTCTTTCTTTCTTTCTTCTTTCTTTCTTTCTTTCTTTCTTTCTTTCTTTCTTTCTTTCTTTCTTTCTTCCTTTCTTTCTTTCTCTTTCTTCTTTCTTTCTTTCTTTCTTTCTTTCTTTCTTTCTTTCTTTCTTTCTTTCTTTTTTTAGGCAAGGTCTTGCTCTGTTGCCCAGGCTGCAGTGCAGTGAGTCCATCATAGCTCACTGCAACCTCAAATTACTGGGCTCAAGTGATCCTCCTGCCTCAGCCTCCCCAGGAGCTGGGACTACAAGTGTACACCACCACACCCTGTTTTTTTTTAAGAGACAGGGTCTCACTCTATAGGCCAGGCTGGCTCTCTGCATCCTTGACCTCCCAGCCTCAAGAGATCTTCCCACCTCTCCATCCTGGCTAATATGGTGAAACCCTGTCTCTAATAAAAATACAAAAAAATTAGCCGGGCATGGTGGCGGGTGCCTGTAGTCCCAGCTACTTGGGAGGCTGAGGCAGGAGAATGGCATGAATCTAGGAGGCAGAGGTTGCAGTGAGCCGTGATAGCGCCACTGCACTCCAGCCCAGATGACAGAGTGAGACTCTGTCTCAAAAAAAAAAAAAAAGAGATCTTTCCACCTCAGCCTCCCACGTAGCTGGGACCATAGGCACATGCCACCATACCCAGATAATTTTTTTAAAAAAATTTTTGTAGAGATGGGGGTCTCACTATGTTGCCCAGGCTGGTCTCGAACTCCTGACCTCAAGCGATCCTTCTGCCTCAGCCTCCCAAAGTGCTGGGATTACAGGTATGAACCACTGTGCCTGGTCCCCTCCTTTTTTTGTTGTTTTTTGGTAGATGGGGGATCTCACTATGTTGCCCAGGCTGGACTTGAACTCCTGGTCTGATGGTGATTACATAATGGTTTGTTTTGTTTTGTTTGAGACAGGGTCCCAATTTGTCACCCAGGCTGGAGTGCAGTGGCGCGATCCTGGACTCAAGTGATCCTCCTGCCTCAGCCTCCTGAATAGCTGGGATTACAGGTATGTGCCACCACACCTGGCTAATTTTTGTGTATTTTGTAGAGATAGGGTTTCACCATGTTGGCCAGGCTAGCCTCAAACTCCTAAGCTTAAGCAATCCACCTTCCTCAGACTCCCGAAGTACTGGGATTACAGGCATGAGCCACAGTACCTGGCTGGTGATCGCATAATATTGTGGATGTGTTTGATGTCACTGAATTGTACACTTAATTTCTAAAATGCCAACTTGTACGTGAAATATATTTTGCCACAATTTACAAATATAGGAATACAAAACGCTATCAAACTGTATACTTTAAATGGGTGAACTATATTTCAATAAAGCTGTTAAAATTTTTTAAAAATATGTATCCTTTCTCAGGTTAGTGGAATTAAACGACATAAAATATTGAAACACGTAACAGTATGCTTGGTACACAGTAGGCACTCAGTAGTCACTTCTTGCCTTTCATCTGCCTGTTGAAGGTCATAGAGTCTGGCTTGAGCTGCCTTCCTCATGGAAGAGAGAAACACATCCCCACAGTTGTAACTACTGTGAGTCAGATGTATTAAACAAAATCCCTGAAGAAATTAAGGTTGAGAGAGGTTAAATATTGTGCCCAGGGCACACAGCCCCAACACTGGGACTCTCTGGAATATGCCAGTGGGTCTGATGGCTGCCTTTGTCCAACCTGAGAACAGAGGTTCTGCCCTTGGCTCTGCCCTTGGCTGCAGTCATAACTGCTCCCACCTCCACCGGCCTCTTCACCAGGTTGGTGCCCCTCGTGCCTGTGGTGGCCAAGCCCACTTCCCAGCTCAGGGCACAAAAAATAGCAAAGAAGCTTCGGGGCCACTCTGGGACAGAAACTCCTTGAGAGGAGGGGAGTGGGGCTCCCCGTCTGCTGGCCTCTCCAATCCACTGCAGGCACGTCACAGCATCCACAGCCGGCAGCTTACACATCCGGGATTGGATACCCACTTGCTGACTTGATAAGATCAGGCTTCTGACATTTTTCTTAATGGAAGTAAAATAATTCCTTCTTCCCTCCACCTCCCTCCTTTCTTCTCATCTTCCCTCCCTAAGCTGGACAAGGTCCCAGTCTTTTGGAAGTAAAAATAGCCGAGTGTGCAGGGTCAGCCGCAGCGGGGCCACGTTAAGCTTCTTTCTTTTATACCCAGACACTAAAAATAACCGGCTAAAGCTCTGCAAAGCGTGGTCCTGCACCTGGCCCTAAGCCTGTCCCAGGCGCTTCCCACATCATATTTCTCTTCCAACAGGAAAGGTTCAGACAAGGCAGGCAGGGGAAAGGCCTCTGAGCCAGTGTCCTCCCAAGAGCTACTGTCGAGGTCTGAGGTCAAGATCCCCGCTGGCATTGCAAGGTTTTCATGACCAACACCCTTCTCTTCCCCTTATCCAGAACTTTCCCCCATCACCATCACCAAATTCAACATCCCTGGTTTATTAACGAAATAAGCAGCTTCACGGTTTACAAATCTATTTCATACCCGTATCTCATTTGAGCTGCCCAACAATGTTGAGGAGGAAGAATATACAAGATTATGATCAGTCCCATGTGATATCTGAGGCTCAGAAAGGTCAGGCGACTCGCTCAGGATCACACAGCCAAGAAACGTCACGGGGAAGTTTTGAACCTTGATTTTCAGATCTCCAAGAACTATCTTCTTTGCCCTAATCTTGTGAAGCCAGTCCCATATAATCTCAGAACGCCCTAGGAAGCCTTTGAACAGCACAGACTTTGAGGACTTACTCATTTAGAGGCTCCGGGTCAGTAGGTCTAGGGAGATGTCGAGGAATGAGTATTTTCCAAAGCTCCTCTACTAATTCTAATTATGTGCCAGGTCTGGGGAGCACTGTGCTAAACCTGTTTTATTCAACACTTTTATGTGGCCAGTGTTCTTCCCAGGAAACTTGGGGGTGAACTCCCCGCCTGTAGGTTCTACCAAACTGTAGCTGACCCATCTCCAGGAGGAGGAGAAAACCACCCAGAAGATGATGTGGGTATCATGAGCCCCTGAGGTTCTGGAAGCTGTGTGGGCATGCTGATGGGCACTCCAGCCCAGTGCAATGCCCTGAACTCTCAGCCACAACCCCTGTATACACTGGACTTCCTTCAGCCACCTGTCCTGTGCAGGTTTCTGGGTGACAGGCAAGCTTGCCTTGCTGCCTCAGACACAATGGCTCTTTTGGGCTGCCTCTTACCCCAGTGATACACCATAAAGGCAGAGTGCCTCATGCCTGACTTCCTAAAAGCTAAGAGAGAGAGCCTTGTAGCTAAACAGACATACATGACACCTAATATTCTGGGGCTTTTGCCAGCTGCTCTGTGGGCTCTGGGCACTGCCGTGGATAAGTGGTAGTGAGTGATGAGCTCTCAGAATTCTGCCTATTAAAGGAGTGTCTGCTATCATGCTGGGCTCCTCTAGACACTTCTTACCATGCCGCCACATCCCCAAGGGCGTTTTGACAAAACTGTATTACGCCTGCATTCCCAACTGCCAAGAAGTCTCCAAAACTGTATGCCTGACACAGAGAAGTTATTTCAGCCCAGCTTCCCTTTCCTTTCCCTTCTTCTTTTTTCCACTTTGAGAAAGGGCTACAGGCTTCACTACTGGCCAAGGCATCAACCATGTGGTTGGAATAGGCTTCTTAGAAGGAATTCCACATAGCCAAGGAGACTAGATTCCACCCAGCTCTGTCATTTACTAGCTGTGTGGCCTTGGTCAAATCGCTGAAACTCAGTTGACCAGATCAGGCATGGCAAAGACTTATCACCTGTGCCCCTGCCTTCCATTTCTTAGTCTGTGGCAGACATTGCTAATCAATCATGGCGCTCTTTCCTGCTGATCCCAGACACTGCCTAAGAAGCCTTTCCATCATGCACTCCAGCTGAGTGCAACTAAAGGCAATTTGCCATCCTGGAGCCTGAATTAAGAACAACTGTGTTAGAGGCAGCCGGTGCAAACAAGTCTGCAAATAAACAAATAAATAAATAAGATTATGTCAGACTGAAAGAAGTTTAATGAAGAAGCATACATGGGGATATGATAGCAAGTAATAGAGTGGATAGGGAGGCCTTTCTGAGAAGATAACATTTAACTTGAGGTCGGAAGGATAAGAAGGAGCCAGCTTTGGGGAGAGCATTCCAGGCAGAGGGAAGGCTCTGAAAGTCCTAAGATGGGAAACAGTTTGTCATGCTTGAGGGTCAAAAATAAGCCAGGGAAGCTGGAGCAGAGTGGGTAGGAGTGAACAGACAGGAAAGGAATGGTATGAGATGATACTGAAGAGGCAGGGAGTGGGTAGACCATGCAAGGTCTTGAAGACCAAAGCAAAGTGTTTGGATTGTATTTTAAGTGCTATGGAGAGCCACTGAGCGACGTAAAGCAAAATGACAGAATCTTACCAGTGCTTTAACAAGATCACTGCTAGGGGGATTAAACAGGACTAAGAGTGGAATCAGAAGTCCAGTTAGGAAACTCTTGCAGTGGTCCAGGAAAAAACAATGCTTCCTTGGATCAGGGTCATGACCATGGAGATGAAGAAAAGTAGGAGAATCTGAAATACATTTTGGACATTGACCTGGGAGGAGTCAAGGATGACCTCCAGGTTTCTTTTGAGCAATAGGTGACTAGCATCACCATTCCTGAGATGGGAAAGACTGGAAGCAATAGAAGGAGGAATGGTTCAAACCTAGAGTTCCTCTCTAGACATGTTTAATCTGTGGTATCTCATAAAGGACCCAAGTGGCAATGCCAATACAGTGGTTAGATATTGAGGTCTAAAATATCTAGGGAAGACTTTGGGAGGCTGAAGCAGGAAGGTTGCTTTATGCCAGGGGTTGGAGACCGCCCTGGGCAATATAAGCAAGACCTTGTCTCTACAAAAAAAAATTTAAAAATTAGCCCCACATGGTGGCACATGCCTGTAGACCAGCTACTTAGGAGGCTGAGATGGGAGGATCTCTTGAGCCCAGTAGTTTGAGGTTACAGTGAGCTATGATCATGTCACTGCACTCCAGCCTGGGCCACAGAGCAATACCTTGTCTCTTTAAAAACAGAAACAATAACAAAATCCCCACAAAAAAACAATACTTATTTTTGAAAATATGTCATTCCCTTTTTCCGTACCAACAACGTTTTAGCTGGGTACATGGCGTCCCAGATAATGGCTACAATTCCAAGACTCCCTGGCAGAAAAGTGTGGCCCTGGGCTGTGAGTGGGAAGAACAGATGTGTGCTACTTAGGGTCCAGCCCTTCACATGGAGCTTTTCCTCCTTCTAGATGTCTGTGAGATGGGAAGAACTGGGGTCCGCAAGAACAAGCCACATGCTAAGCTTGGCAGAGCTGCCAGCCAGTCCGGGACTGCCTGTGACCTTCAGACTGTTATGTGAGAAATGAGTGGGAATGAAACTACTATCCTGCTTAGGTTTCTGGGTGGTTTTGGGGTTTGGTTTGGTTTGTGGAGGGGAAAAGGGAGTCTCTTTCTTTTAGAAGCCTAGCCTGGCCTGGAGCGGTGGCTCATGCCTGTAATCCCAACACTTTGGGAGGCCAAGGCAGGTGGATCACCTGAGGTCAGGAGTTCAAGACTAGCCTGGGCCAACATGGTGAAACCCCATCTCTACTAAAATTACAAAAAATTAACCAGGTGTGGTGATGCATGCCTGTAATAGCAGCTACTCGGGAGGCTGAGGCAGGAGAATCACTGGAACCCGGGAGGCAGAGGTTGCAGTTAGCCAAGATTGTGCCATTGCACTCCAGCCTGGGTGACAGAGCAAGACTCTGTCTCAAAAAAACCCCAAAAAAACAAAAACAAAAACACAGCCTAGTCTTACACTACCTAATGTAATATATTATAAGTGTATTTCTGGATCTATTCAATGTTTACTTTTTAAAGAAGTTTTTTTAAAGAAAGGAGTGAATGGGATAAGAAAATGAATATAGCAAGTGCTGTCAATTCCTCTTGGAGGTTTTGTTGAGAAAGAGAGTGGGATCAGGTGGCAATATCTAGATGGAGATGAAGGGACAAAATATAGTTGTGGATTTTTTAAATTTAATTTTGTTTTTGGCTGGGCGTGGTGACCCACCCCTGTAATCCCAGCATTTTGAGGGGCTAAGGTGGGTGGATTGCTTGAGCCCAGGAGTTTGAGACCAGCCTGTCTCTTTTTTTTTTTTAATGTGAAAAATTTTTTAACATTTTTTAAAAGTTAAAAAATAAATTTAATTTTGTCTTCATAATGGGAGAACAGAAGTATGCTTGTGTGCTAATGAAATGATCCAGTAGTGAGAGAGAATTCGATGATGCTGAAAGCAGAGAAGATACTATAGGAATGAAATCCTTGGTAAGGGGCTGGGCATGGTAGCTCACTCCTGCAATCCCAGCACTTGGGGAGGCTGAGGCGGGCAGATCACTTGAGGTCAGGAGTTCGCGGACAGCCTGACCAACATGGTGAAACCCTGTCTCTACTAAAAATACAAAAACTTAGCTGGACGTGGTGGTGCATGCCTGTAATCTCAGCTACTCGGGAAGTTGAGGCAGGAGAATCGCTTGAACCCGGGAGGCAGAGGTTGCAGTGAGCCAAGATCCCACCACTGCAATCCAGCCTGGGCAACAGAGTGAGACTCCATCTCAGAAAATAAATAAATAAATAAATAAAGGAATGAAGTCCTTGGTAAAGAAGAGAGCGATTCAGAGCATAGGAGGGCAGGAGGGGGACCAGCGTCTGTCAGGATTGGAAATACCTCTAGTCTACCAAGAAGAAGGCAGAAAACAGGTGCACAAACTGGTAGGTTTGTGGATTCAATGGTAGGAGGGTAAGAAATTTCCCATTTGACATTCTATTTTTTCATGAAAATGTGAAGCAAGATTACAAGAGTAGGGAGTGAGGCTACAGGAGATTCAAAATTGCCTCTGGATCACAGAAGAAAACCCATTTTGTAACATGAAGAATATCTATCTCCAATCAACAATCAGACTTCACAGTATAACTCTAGGAGCTTTCCCTGACGATTGGGAGCAAGATGAAGATAGGCACTATTATGATTCCCATTTTATGGAGGAGGAAAGGGAGGCTTACAGGGGCTTAAGTAACTGGCCCAAGGAGTCGATAAGTGGTGAAGATGAGGTTTAACCAGGCCTACGTGACCACCAGACCCGTTATCCAAAAGCCTGCAGGGAACAGTAAGAATGATTTAGCACAGACAAGATCATCTCCTGCGTCTTCATTCAATCAACACTTCTCCAACCAGAGGTCATTGTGGCCGAGTGGCCCAAAGGCTTCAGGATGCCCGGGAAGATCCTGTGAGCTGTCAGGTACGTGTGTGTGTGTGTGTGTGTGTGTGCGTGTGTCTGTGTGTGGGGGGGTTTTGAGGGGGGACAGTGTGTGTAGAATGTAAAGTGGCTCGAAAGGGATGCAAACACACATTGGCATTCTCAGGCTTATAGCTCAATACCATTCTCTAAAGTGGTAAAGAGTTGGTTTGTTTCAAAACACTAATATATTTTGAAAAAGAAAAAGAATTTTTAAAGGCAAGTCATCTCTCATGCTCTTTCTTCATTCACAGGGCCAGAAAAAAAGTGATATTTCTGGCATGGGCTAGAGGCAGAATACTCTATAAATACAAGGCCATTAAATCCCATGCAGTGGGAACCTGATCAGGGCCTCCTTTTAATTTCCTGACATGAGCTGGCCACTAACGCAATTACCCAGAATCCCCGGAGGAGCCCTCCACCTTCCCAACAAGCACAAAGCGAGTGAGAGCATATTGCATGGATGTCGGCCCAGCTTTCACTGAAATCAAATATCTTTTAGAAAACACTTGGGGAAAGGCAGGCAGGGGCTGAGCGGGGGAGAAATGGAGCGGGCTTGGGAGGCTGGTCACATGAGGGAGGTGAGGTGAGGAGGAGGTGAAGTTGGTGGGGACAGGCTGTCTAGAGAGAATTGCTAAAATCCCAGAGCTGTACTGAGGCCTCAGGGAGCCCCCTAGGAAATGCAGCTAGTGTTTTTCCAGAGTCAGTCCACACCCTAGCCAGGCTGCAAAGGCTGACTACCAGGGGAGCTGCCCATCCTGATTCTAGAACCCACAGTGGGGACCAGCCCAAGACAAGGCTGCCTTTTAAGATTCCCACCAACAAATCCAGGAAGAAAATCAAGGTGGCCAGACACCAGTCTGCCTCCCCAAACACAAGGGGCAGACTGATGAAAAGTTGAGCGTAAACGAGGGTGTCTTTGCATCAAACACCAGAATTTTTTTTTTCTTTGAGACAAAGTCTTGCACTGTCGCCCAGGCTGGAGTGCAGTGACATAATCTCAGCTCACTGCAACCTCTGCCTCCTGGGTTCAAGCAATGCTCCTGCCTCAGTTTCCAGAGTAGCTGGGATTACATGCGTGTGCCACCATGCCCAGCTAATTTTTGTATTTTTAGTAGAGACGGCGTTTCACCATGTTGGCCAGGCTGGTCTCAAACTCCTGACCTCAGGTGATCTGCCCACCTTGGCCTCCCCAAGTGCTGGGATTACAGGCGTGAGCCACCGCACCCAGCCTGAATCCAACACTGGAGTATTTTAACGCATCAAGGGAGCTGACATTGCAAAGCAATCCCACAGTGGATTCTGCCAAGAGGAGCTGTCCCATCTGTCCCAGGTCCCCACTTTGACGTGGTGATGGAAAGCAGGTATCAACATCCCCGTTTTACAGTGAAGAAATGGAAGCATGTGGGTGTGAATAATAATAATAAACGGCAGCCGGGGGTGGTGGTTCACGCCTGTAATCCCAGCACTTTGGAAGGCTGAGGTGGGCAGATGACAAGGTCAAGAGACCGAGACCATCCTGGCCAACATAGTGAAACCCCATCTCTACTAAAAATACAAAAATTAGCTGGGCATGGTGGTGTGCGCTTGTAGTCTCAGCTACCCAGGAGATTGAAGCAGGAGAATTGCTTGAACCCAGGAGGTGGAGGGTGTGGTGAGCCTAGATTGTGCCACTGCACTCCAGCCTGGCGACAGAGCAAGGCTTTTTTTGTCTTTCTCAAGAGAAAAAAAAATTACACGGGCAAAAATACCTAATAACCAGGGACAGAACACAGGCCACCAACTCCTAACCCAGATTTTGTGTTCAGTTTTTAAAAGAGAAAAATTACCTGTTCTCTGAAAATACAGATTTTTATGTTCTAGATTTGCTTAAAGCAAGATAGGCCTTTGGACATCTCCTGTTTTCCATGGTCTGCTCTGGATGTTCCAGGGAGAAAGTCACAGGGAGGTGGCCATAGGATCTGTCCCCAGCCATGTGAGGAATCTGAAAAGCTTAGATCCCTGAGTTGGCCACAGTCTTAAGAGAGAGGGAGAGCCAGAGGAAGCCCCAAGTCTGATTTCTTCTGTGGCTGTTGCTGGGCCCCCAAACTGGGAAATGATCTCTGATTATTTTACCTAAGAAAGGAAAAATCATAAAACACAAGGAGAATGTGGCTGGATGAGAGGGGGAGGGTGGGGTTCAGACATGCAGGTGAGGGGAGCAGAGAGGGTGGAGGCACCCACATCTCTCCCTCTGCAGCCCTCCCCAAGCCCCTGGCCCCCCAAAACCCCCCCAGCAACAGAGGCCCACTGTGGGACCCTAAAGCAGAGCAGCAGCCCTGGGGAAGGTGAAGTTTGCCTTTTAGAGTCCCGTCAGAGTCTGAGGTGGGCGACAAGCCCACGCTGGTCTCGGGGGGCCTGGGCCTTGCCTGCAGAACCAGGAGGGACACCCAAACGAAAGCCAAGCCAGGCAGCTGCCAAGAGCCCCCACCTGGCAGGGGCCCAGGCTGTTGAAGGAGGATGCTCCTCCTAAGGGGGTCGGTCCCCGCGGAGCTTCAGATCCCAGGATCTCTCCAAGGCCCTGCAGCGGACAGAAACTAAACGCGGCTCTCTGCTTTGTCCATACTCGGGAGCCTTTGTGGCATCTCCCCACTCTTGGATCTGGACCTGCCAGCACAGGTGGGGAGTTGGGGAGGGAGCGTTCTAGTGGCTGTCCCTTCCTCCTTCAGGCAGAGCTCCTTAAAGGGCCTTTTTGGGCTCAGCATGTCTGCCTGGGAGGCCCCAGCTGCCACCCTGGGTACAGGCCATCAACCAAAGGGCTATATTTGGAGCAGGGCAGGGGTGTCAACACTGAGGCTTCCCCTGAACATCCTCCCCACTTGAGGCAGCAGGGGCCTCATGCCCCTGTCCTCCCACCACCCCCAATACCATCATCCTGGGACACACAGTGTCCACCTTGTTTCTCTGAAAGTGCCAGTCTGGATGTCTGAGCGGCCACCAGTCAGTTGTGGGCCTCACCACCTCCCTCCCTGCCATCAGTGCACCCCTTCACCATCTCCTCCTTTCTGAGAAGCCACTAGAAAGTGCCCTTCTCTCTTCCCAGCACTGCATAGCCCCTGAAGAGACTCTGTTCAGTTACAAGATGGTCCAGGAATTGAGTGGGAGGTCCCCTCTCGTCCTCCCCCATCCCTGTGCTGTGCCATGGGGAGCAGACACTGAACAGGGCAAGGAAATTTCCAGCCTCTGGGCCCAGCTCCCCTCAAATGAATGTGTGACTGAGGGTGGGAGTCATCTCACCCCAGCCCCTGCAGGGCTCCATTTTGTCACCTGTAAAATTCAGGGCTATATTGAAAACAATGAGGCTTCTGGCTGCTCTAAGTGCCTCGGATGCTGTCAAGTAGGCAGGGAGGCTAAAAGCTGCAACCAAGTGGCGCCTGGCCCCCTGCTTGACCTGCTGTTCTCACATCCAGCTCTGGATGTGAGAACAACAGGTCAAGCAGCTCCGTCTCTTGGGCTTAAGAGGAATGAATGAGTCTCCAAAGCTTAGAAACCCTCAGATTCTCAGCACCACATGGAGAGAAAGTCAAGAGACCAGCACTCAGGCATGCTTCCATGGGCCTTTTGCCTCAATTTTCCCATCTGTGAATACCAGGAGGCTCTGAAGGAGCAGAAAGAGCCCAACATAGGAGTCAGAGGACCCAGTTCAGCCACTAGTTGGGGTCATGCTATCCAGGAGCAAGACCAAAATTATATAATGAACCAACAGACAG
Source organism: Symphalangus syndactylus (assembly GCF_028878055.3). Lineage (NCBI taxonomy): Eukaryota > Metazoa > Chordata > Mammalia > Primates > Hylobatidae > Symphalangus > Symphalangus syndactylus. Next base: position 40,438,405 of record NC_072430.2, read on the forward strand.
CCTTTCCGCGGGCCTGATGTAGCCCATTTTAAATCTGGAAAGGAGACTGTTTTTTCGGTTGAGCCCCTAACGAAGCAGCTAGCCTAAGAGCTGAGTGGTCCACTCCATCACAAAGGGGTTAAATGAAGCCCTGAATGAGGAGCATTTTAAAAGCCAGTGTGCCATGTCGACAGCCAAGGGCCTGCTTCAAGAGCTTCTGTTTTATGGATATTGGTGCTGGGCTGAGCTGAGGTGAAGTGCAGGACCTGGAAACGGTAAAAGGAAGTGGAAGGTCCAATTTTTATAGCACGTGATGGTCCAAGTTGTACTGACAAAGCATCTTAGGTCTGGGCCGTTATCTTCAGAGTGCCCTGGGGCTCCCAAGGCTGGGCGTGGGCTTCCAGAAGCCCACGCCCAGCCTTCCCCCTCCAGGAAGGGTCTGCATTCCAGACCTGTCCCTTTGTTCTCTCTGTAGCCCCTTCTGATCACCCCCACACACCTCTTTTCCTGTTTCCTCCCACTTCTAGAAGGATTCCAGGCCCAGAGCTTAAAAGTTGATCTCTAAGAATTTTCACTGGCTCTCCTTGGAAGCTGGAGAAGCAGGGAAACACATACCCTCACGACCCATCCCTAAAATGGTACTGAACAAGGTTCCTCAAACTAAAAACATCGGCTGGGCACGGTGGCTCACGCCTGTAATCCCAGCACTTTAGGAGGCTGAGGTGGGAGGACTGCCTGAGCCCAGGAGTTCGAGACCAACCTGAACAACATGGCAAGACCTTGCCTCTATCGATAATATTTTAATATTTTAAAAAGGAGCAAATCAGTAGAGAAAGTGAGGAAGAGGAGATCTGGAGCAGTTGTCCCAATGAGAGCTACGTGTCATTTCAAATTTTCTAGTAGCCACGTTAAAGAATAGATAAAAAGAGGCCGGGTGTGGTGGCTCACGCCTATAATCCCAGCACTTTGGGAGGCCGAGGTGGGTGGATCACGAGGTCAGGAGATTGAGACCATCCTGGCTAACACCGTGAAACCCTGTCTCTACTAAAAACACAAAAAAATTAGCCAAGCGAGGTGGCGGGCCCCTGTAGTCCCAGCTACTCGGGAGGCTGAGGCATGAGAATGTCGTGAAACCAGGAGGCAGAGCTTGCAGTGAGCCGAGACTGTGCCACTGCACTCCAGCCTGGGTGACAGAGCAACACTCCATCTCAAAAAGAAAAAAAAAGAATAGATAAAAAGAAGCATGTGATGCTGTGATGCTAATTTCACAATATGTTTTATTTAACATGTCCAGAAAATTAGCCTTTCTGCATGCAATCACGTTTTTAAAATGATCACCACCAGACTTTACACTGCTTTTTATGGTCCTATGAAGTCCTCTAAAGCAGGCATGTGTTGTACACTCAGCACACCTCTGTTTGGACCAGCACTCGGGAGCCACGTGTGGCTTGTGGCTTGTGGTTGCCATATTAGACAGCACAGCTCTAGAGACAGAGGACGCAGGGAGACAGAGGAGAGGGAAGGGAGAGGATGAGGAGAGAGGGAACAAGGAAGGGAGCAGCATTCCCAAGGCAAGAGCCATGTCCTGTCCACCGACCAGAAAACAAATGCCATTCTTCACAGGTGAAGGGAACATATTTCTCATTCTTGGACTTAATGTGTCTGTCCTTTTCACCCCCAAGCCCTTGAGGGTGCTGGGGGATATAACAGCCTCTTAAGCCTACCCCTCCTAAGGTGGAGGTGGGGTTTGCCCCTATCGGAGGGCCTTCCCAGAGTGCCGGGGGTCAGGGGTTCGGAAGGATCCTTAATGGAGAAATTCCAATTCCCACCTCCCTAAAGGAGGAGAGCCATGCAGGCGCCGTGGCGGGCTGGCAGGGTGTGGGAGGAGGTGGGCGCCCAGGCTGGGTCTCACCCTGGGACACAGGTCCGCGGCTTGTGGGGGTCTCACAGGGGACGAAAACTCCCCAGCAAGCAGGGCCTCACGGCGAACCCCGACTCGGTGGGGCCTCTTACCTTCCTTCAGCATCCCCACTTTGAGGCATTTCATGAAGCGGCAGGCCTGGCAGGACTTGCGCCTCCGTTTGGTGATCTCACACTCGTTGGTGGCTGGGCAGCTGTACTCAATGTTCCCTGCAACCAGACACAGAGAGGGTTGCCGGGTGCTGGCCGCCCAGGGCCCCCACCTGCCAGCGCAGAGCTGGATGGATGGGGATTTTAATTCGCCAGAGCTGCCACTGCCCCCAACCCTGAGGCTCCCACAGGGCAGCGTTCTCGAAGCAGGTGCTCTGAGGTGCTTGTCGGAACATTACGAACTCTTCCATATGGAGACTCCAGGTGGCAGGTCTGGGTGGACCAGGCGGCCACTTGGGGAAACACTCCCCAGAGGATGGCCACCCACAGTGTTGAAGCCACTCCTGGGCAGGGACATCAAAACTCACTGAGCCGGCCTTTTACTCCAGGAGGAGAATGCCCCCTATCCTGACCAGAACATCAGTGCAGACCACCACTACCACCACCACCACCACAGGCTCCTCCAGCCTCCAGCCTCCAGCCTGGGACCCCAACGTGCGGGAAAAGCCTCTTGGAAACTCTGCGTCCACCAGGCTCAAGGCCCGGGTTCTGCATCCCACCAGAGGGACCCAGGCCACCTGGCTTTGCTCACCTTGAGGATATACTTTCCTCTGACCAGGTTGAAATTTCTTCATCTTCAAAACAGTGGGATAATCTACTAAATGAAGAATTAACCAAGACCACATATGGACAACTGCTTTAAACACTATTCAATGCGAGGGGGTCATTTTATGAGCAGAGTTCATTCAGCAGAGGGAATCTGTGATAAATTTTTCAGGCCACTCCTTTCATGGGTTGTAAGAATGGCTACCAGGCCGGGTGCAGTGGCTCATGCCTGTAATCCCAGCACTTTGGGAAGCCGAGGTTGGTGGATCACCTGAGGTCAGGAGTTCGAGACCAGCCTGACCAATATGGTGAAATGCCGTCTCTACTAAAAATACAAAAAAATTAGCCAGGTGTGGTGGCGTGCGCCTGTAATCCCAGCTACTCGGGAGGCTGAGATAGGAGAATTGCTTGAACCCGGGAGGTGGAGGTTGCAGTGAGCCGAGATCACGCCACTGCACTCCAGCGTGGGTGACAGACAGAGACTCTGTCTCAAAACAAAACAAAGAGCGGCTACCATAAACCCAACCCATGCTCCTTTAAGCTGTAGGCCCCACGAAGCCAAGACCTTGGGCTGCTCCCCAGTGTCCAGCAGCACTTAGCACAGCCCCCGCCATATAGAGACAGGCAAGTAGAATGCAGTGAACGACTGATCTACAGGGTCCTTCCCAACAGCAATTCCATGAAAGAGAAAATAAGTATTAATACTATTACCATTTTACAGATGAGTTTTCCAAGTGTTTCTATGCAGTGTGAACACAGAGGTCTTATTTAGGTTGAACTGACCTTCCAGTGCTCTTCCTGGGAGGGTTGACAGTCCAGTCAGGAGAGGCTGTGGCTGCCTTTCTAATACAGGCATGTGCCCTGGGCACGCTGACCTGCTGACTCTTATTAATGAATATGCATTGAGCACCTACAATGTGCCTGGTAATGGAGGGAAAGGCAATGGGGGCAGGGCAGGTGGGGGAGGTAAAGAAATGCAACTAGAGTGGCCAGGCGCAGTGGCTCATGCCTGTAATCCAGCACTTTGGGAGGCAGAGGTAGGTGGATCACCTGAGGTCCGGAGTTTGAGACCAGCCTGGCCAACATGGTGAAACCCTGTCTCTACTAAAAATACAAAAAACCAATTAGCTGGGCATAGGGGTGGGCACCTGTAATCCCAGGTATTCGGAAGGCTGAGGCAGGAGAATCACTTGAACCCGTGAGGCGGAGGTTGCAGTGAGCCGAGATCACGCCATTGTACTCCAGCCTGGGCGACAAGAGCACCACTCCGTCTCAAAAAAAAAAAAAAAAAAAAAAGTAACTGGAACGTACAAACGAAGAGCAGCACATCACAGTGCTGTTTGGTTGTTGTGTCTCTTCGACTCCTGTCCCAAAGTCACTGGGGTCAGCCTGAGCCAGGGTTTTCCAGAACAGAATCTCTCAGCTGGAACACATCTCTCGTTCCAGCCCCACCTGAGGGAGCAGGGAGGAGCTGCAGGCTTGCCTATCTGAATCCTCCACACCAAACCCTACCCACTTCAGAGAAATAGCAGCTCAGATTTACTGTGCACCTACTGTGTGCATAATCTGCACAGCTCCCTCAGTCCTCACAACAGCCTCTGAAGGCACATCAGTGTCCCATTTCACAGACCAAGAAACTGAGGCTCTGGGAGCTGAAGCGGGCTACCCAAGGCCACACAGAGCTCCTGTCCCACCCTGTATCTCACAAGGAGGATGGGGAAATTGGAAGTGCTGCCCCCTGAGGACGGGCGCCTGGTGCTGACCCAGCAGCTGAGGCCGCCTGGTGGGTAGTAGGGGAGAAGGGTGGCCTTGGGCTTCCCTGTGTCACCACCTCCCCACATGGGATATGGATGGAAACCTTTTCTATTGGATTTTCTGGAAACAAGCATGAACCATGTTCTACCATTAACAAAGTGCTTTGAGGTAGCAAAATTACTCAATGTGCCTAACTGTATTGAGTACTCACAAAGGCTCAGTGAGTATTCTCATCCCTTTTTACTGGTGAGGAAAACTGTTTCCGGAGCACCTCAGAGATCTACAGGTGAAAGCTAGCTATCCTCCCTCCCTCTCTCCCCCTCTCCCTCTCTCCCCCCTCCCTCTCTCCCCCCTCCCTCTCTCCCTCTCTCCCCCTCTCCCCCCTCCCCCTCTCCCCCTCTCCCCCCTCCCCCTCTCCCCCCTCCCCCTCTCCCCCTCTCCCCCTCTCCCCCTCTCCCCCTCTCCCCCTCTCCCCCTCTCCCCCCTCCCCCTCTCCCCCCTCCCCCTCTCCCCCCTCCCCCTCTCCCCCCTCCCCCTCTCCCCCTCTCCCCCTCTCCCCCTCTCCCCCTCTCCCCCTCTCCCCCTCTCCCCCTCTCCCTCCCTCCCCCTCTCTCAAGTCCAGCAAGCACCACCTTTCTCCCCATCCCATTTCTTGCAGGGAGGGAGCTGGAGGTCATGCTCTGTGCTGGAGGATGGGAGGTGATGGGAAGGGGAAGGGATGAAGATTCTGTGTATCCCTCCCTGCTTTTGTCTAGCTCTATTTCTTAGAGCTTTGTGGCTTGGGTGGTTTCTTGGGGAATAATTTCAATATTCATGTAAGCCCGGTAAAATTCAAAAGACAAACAGAAAGGAGGAAAACACATATGAAAGCTTATTCATTCAAGCCTTTATCTTGGCTTAGAAGGCGCTGGAGGATTTGGCCCATCCCCACCCAGACCCACTCTTTCTCTGCAGCCTCAGCGTGCTGATTTCCTCCATTCGCTCTGCATAACTGTCACTTTCTGGAACTCCACGGTCTCCTAGGCCGCCAGGCCTTTGCTTTGCAGCTTAGAACAGACTCTCTATGCTCCCTCCACCCTCTGTTTCTCCAGGTCCCACATGGGGAGGCGCTCCTTCTCCGTGCTGATAACCCCTTAATGTCCCCGGTGTTGTATCTGTCTGCCTCCTCCACCTACTCCAGCTCCTCTCTAGTCCCACTGCCTGGGACACCCAGCTGCTCAGTGCGCACACGGGGAGCTCACACTGGCCAGTGCTTGTCAGGGAGCAGCCACAGCTCTGCTGTAGAGATCCTGAGGATTTCACGTTCCCAGCAACCCCGGAGGTAAACAGATTTTTCTCATCCGTAAGATAGAGGGGCCAGGTGTGGTGGCTCACGCCTGTAATCCCAGCACTTTGGGAGGCCCAGGCAGTCAGATCATCTGAGGTCAGGAGTTCAAGACCAGCCTGGCCAATATGGTGAAACCCCGTCTCTACTAACAATACAAAACTTAGCCAGGTGTGGTGGTGCACACCTGTAGTCCCAGCTACTCGGGAGGCTGAGGCAGAAGGATCGTTTGAACCCAGGAGCCAGAGGTTGCAGTGAGCCGAGATTGCGCCACTGCACTCCAGCCTGGGTGACAGAGTGAGACTCTGTCCCCCCAAAAAAAAAAAAAAAAAAAAGGAGAAGGTGAACAGAATCCAGGGTATGGGACAGCAAGGACTGGGACCCAGCCTGTCAGCTCCAGCCTGCTCTGAGCCACTGTGCAGTGAGCTCACAGGGCTCTCCATGGGCTTCACATCTCCAGCTGCCTGGGACACCCTTTGCACACTCTTCACTTTTCCCATGCTTTGCTCTCAGCTGCTCAGCCAACCTGTCACCTTTTGAGGAAGGATAGGCCACAGGCTGCTGCTCAGAGCAAGGGGTCAGGAAGTGTGTGTGCAGAGCTGGCACTGGTGCTCTCCCAGGACAAGAGGACCAAGCGCTAACAGCAAGTCCCCAATCAGGCTCTTCACCCTTTAGGGGTCGGCCTGTGTATGCGTGTGTGTGTGTGTGTGTGTGTGTGTGTGTCAGAGAGAGAGACCTAATTATTTATTTATTTTGGTTCCTTTCAATTTATTTTATGGCCCCAGCGGCTAGCTGCCAGCAAAGCCAGGCTGGCGGCCTTGCTTTGTAATTTTTTTAAGTGCCTCCTCGATAAACTGATGAGATTAATTCATCAGAATTCCTGTGGTCTCTTGAGGCGGGCCTAGGAGCGTGTAGGAACAGGGATAGGACATTGGCAGCACACACACACGTGCAGCTGAGGTGTGGCAGTTTTGGGGATGAGTTCTCTCAGGACAGGGACATAGCCAATGGTTAGCATAAATTCCAGGTTCTAACCTGGGAGTGTATTCAGTATAGATAGGTGCAGACTCCACTTTGGACACAGCACCTAACTTCTCTGAGCCTCAGTCTCCTAATCTGTAAAATGGGTACAGCCCCCATCTCATAAAGTTCTTATCTAAAAGTTCCCCAGATTCAGGCCAGGCGCAGTGGCTCACATTTCTAATCCCATCACTTTGGGTGGCCGAGGCAGGAGGATCACTTGAGGTCAGGAGTTTGAGACCAGTCTGGCCAATATGGTGAAGCCCTGTCTCTACCAAAAATATAAAAAAATTAGCCAAGCGTGGTGGTGGGCATCTGTAATCCTAGCTATTTGGAAGGCTGAGGCAGGAGAATCACTTAAATCCAGGAGGCAGAGGTTGCAGAGATCATGCCACTGCACTCCAACCTGGGTGATAGAGCAAGATTCCGTCTCAAAAATAAATACATAAAAAATAAAAGTTCCCCAGATTCAGTGACAGAAAGCATACGAAGGTCTTAGTGAAGTGCAGGCACCGGCAAACAGGCCACCACGGCTGCTCTGCTTATTTTTATATTCAGGCAGATCTTACAGTAGGAGTGTCCAATCTTTTGGCTTCCCTGGGCCACATTGAAGAAGAATTGTCTTGGGCCATGCATAAAATATACTAACGATAACTGCTGAGAAAAAAGAACTCATCCTGTTACAAAAAAGTCTATGAATTTGTGTTGGGCCGCATTCAAAGCCATCCTGGGCCACAGGTTGGACAAGATTGTCTTACAGGGTAGATGCAACCAAAGGATTCCAGGGTAAGTCTTTTCTAGGTGTTGGATCCGAGGCTAGCCACCAACTCTGATATTTGAGAACATTAAGGTCTGCCTCCAGTCCCTAGACCTCAGAGTGGATGCTGCCAGCGCCTGTGGAAGGGAGGCAGGCACTGGTAGAACCTGACCTGGACTTCTCCGTGACCTTAAGGCAGAGGGGTAACCACCACCATCAGCTCTCTTTGATCCTGTGCTTCCAGGAGAGAAGGGAATCCCAGGGGCATCCCCATCAGCTGTTCATGAACAGCTGCAGGGAGCAGGGCAGCCCTGCCGCAGGCTCAGGAAGGGGGTTGCTAAGCTCGGACAAATAGCTCTCGGGGACCTGTGGGCTCAGAGGCTGCTGGCTAATGACAGAGCTCAAATGGTACCACTCTATGCAGCTGGTGTGAAAGGGCTGGGGTGATGGTCACTCAGTTCCACTCCCTTATTTACTCACCCCTGGAGACAGGCACAATCCCTTTCATCTCTGTGTTGCCCAGGGCCCTCTGCTCTCCTGATCCTCCCCCTCACCCATGAGCTGGATGATCTCATTCATGCCACTGGCTTCCACTGCAATGATCTGCAGCCAGTGCTCATGCCCTTATAGCCATCTGCCTGCTGATGTGTCCACCTGGAGGTCCCCTGGGCCCTCTCCTTTCTCAAACCGAACTCATCCTCATCCAACCTGTTCCTCTTACTGTATCCCTTGTCTCATCAAAGGGACGACTAGCCATCTGCAACCTGTCAGAAATGAAGGGGCCTCCTAGATTTTTCCATATCTACCCCTAAGATCCTTTTCATCCTACTTCCTGATACCTCCTCCCTCCCTCCCTTCTGCAAGAGTCCTAGTTCCACACTCATCACCCCTTGCGACCATCGTCCTGCACTAGCCTGTCTCCATTTCCCTTTCCAATCTATCCTCCACACTGCCCCCTGGAGGTCAGTTAATAACTTTCCCAGACAAGTTTATTGGTTCTCTGGCTCATCATGGCACATAGAGCACACCTGTCTATGCGTCATCCCAAAACTCCAATAACTGGCAGGACAGGAGTGGGAACTGTCTCAGAGAATGAGGAAAGTAGAAAGCTAGATAGCTAAAGCAAGGGATCCAGATAAGAAATAAGCTAGCCACACTGCAGAACCTCAGAAAGTGTCAGGCATTGAAGACTCAAGATACAGCAGCAGCAGGAGCTAGAAGACAAAGCAGCAATGGTGTCCAAATTCTGAGGGACAATTCTCTTTCTTTCTTCTTTCTCTCTCTTTCTTTCTTTCTTTCTTTCTTTCTTTCTTTTTCTTTCTTTCTTTCTTTCTTTCTTTCTTTTTCTTTCTTCTTTCTTTCTTCTTTCTTTCTTTCTTTTTCTTCCTTCCTTCATTCCTTCCTTCCCTTTCTTCTCTTTCTTTCTTTCTCTTTCTTTCTTTCTTTCTTTCTTTCTTTCTTTCTTTCTTTCTTTCTTTCTTTCTTCTTTCTTTCTTTCTTTCTTCTTTCTTTCTTTTTCTTTCTCTTTCTTTCTTTCTTTCTTTCTTCTTTCTTTCTTTTCTTTCTTTCTCTTTTCTGTGATAGAGTTTTGCTCTTGTTGCCCAGGCTGGAGTGCAGTGGTATGATCTCGGCTCACTGCAACTTCCGCATCCCGGGTTCAAGCGATTCTCCTGCCTCAGCCTCTTGAGTAGCTGGGATTACAGGCGTGCACCACCAAGCCCAGCTAATTTTGTATTTTTAGTAGAGACAGGATTTCTCCAGGTTGGTCAGGCTGGTCTCGAACTCCTGACTTCAGGTGATCCACCTGCCTCAGCTTCCCAAAGTGCTGGGATTACAGGTGTGAGCCACTGCACCCAGCTGAGGACAATTATTTTCAACTAGAATTCTGTATCAAGCCAAAACATGAATCTAATGTGAAGGTTGGAGGATGGAATAGAGGCATTTCCACATATATAAGTTATTGCCGATTTTACCTCTCCTGTACCTTTTGAGGACGCCCATGAACTACGTGCTTTCCCTAAAGAAGGAGTGAACCAAAAAAGAGGAAGAGGTAGGATCCAGAAAACAGGGAATACAACCCACGAGAAAAGTCAAGGACATGTCAAGAAGGAAATGGCAACAGGCAAAATAGACAATTTTGTGATATAACCATATTGGGACAGTGGGATGATCGTGTGTTTGTGTGTGTTGAGATGGGTTGTGTAATTGGAGCTAACTCATCTTCCATAACAGAAAGTCAAGAAAGAAGGTAAAAATTGCTGTCAGCAAATATGGCTATAAAATCACAATATTACTAAATGATAGAAGAGAGTTTTTTTTTAAATGGTTAACTCTGAAATGGAGTGGGAGGAGAATGGGTAGGGCCAGTGACTGTGATCCTTCATTATAAAACGTATCTTTTTTTTTTTTTTTTTGAGACTAAGTCTCGCTCTGTCACCCTGGCTGGAGGACAGTGGCACGATCTTGGCTCACTGCAGCCTCCGCCTCCCAGGTTCAAGCGATTCTCCTGCCTCAGCCTCCCAAGTAGCTGGGATTACAGGCACCCGCCACCACTCCTGGCTAATTTTTGTATTTTTAGTAGAGACAGGGTTTCACCATGTTGGCCAGGCTGGTCTCGAACTCCTGGTGATCTGCCTGCCTCGGCCTCCCAAATTGCTGGGATTACAGGCGTGAGCCACTGTGCCTGACCTAAAAGTTATGTTTCTTTTATAGTCTTTAAACTATTTGTATACCTTGTTTTGAAAAGAATTAGAAATAAATTTAAAGTATACATTTAAGAAATTCTCCAACTCTTGCCCCCCAGAGCAGAGAACAAAATCTAACCTCAGGGCAAAGCCTACCGGGCCCTTTATGATCTGACCATTTCCAACTTGTCCACCCTAATCCCCTCTCACTGAGGCCTCCAGTTTGTAGGCTCCAGCAGACCTGAACTGTCAGTAAGTATAATAGTTCATGGATCTCATGGAGCCCCCAGCCCTCCCATGCCTCCCTCTACCTGAAACTCCTCATTTGCTCCTCCTGGCCAGCTCCTCCACATCCTTGGAGCCACAGCTCTCACGTGGCCTCCTTGGTGACACTTTCTTCCCTTCTGCCCCAGATAGGCTCGCCTGTTTTCTCCCCACGACCCCATCCCCACACTCAAAGCAGGTACCTTAGTGTTTCATAATCACAGGTGTACCTGTGGACCTCCCTTCTGAACTGCATGCTTTTTGGGAATGGAGATTATTATGTTTTTCATTTCTGTATCTCAAGTACAGTATCTCAATCCTGGAAACTGATTAATATCTGTTGAGTAGATAATGAATGCAAATGAATTGAAAGCAAGAGCCCCCACCCAGAGAATCCTAGAATTCCACAACAGTGACCTTTCAGCTACCAAATGCAATTGTCTCCTCTTGGTCTTTCTCCTCCTGGTCCTTCCTGAAGCAGCAGACACCCATTGCCACCCTCTTAAAACAGACTATTTTGTTAGATTTCATCTCCCTTCTCTCTGCAGGGACTCTTGCAACATCTGACTATTTCTATATGTATTTCATCAACTCTGGAATGCTTGCTTTCTTTTGTTTTTTTTAGTCGCCTGGTTTGTAATGAACTAAGATGCTTTCAATGGTGAGATGCACCATTATTTTACGCATCAGTCAAGAAAGAAAAAAGAATCCACCGATTAGGCTCACGCCTGTAATCCCAGCACTTTGGGAGGCCACGGCTGGTGGATCACTTGAGCCCAGGTGTTCAAGACCAGCCTGGACAACATGGTGAAACCCCATCTCTACCAAAAATACAAAAAATTAGCCGAGCGTGGTGGCATGCCCCTGTGGTACCAGCTACTTTGGAGGCTCAAGGTGGGAGGATCACTTGAGCCCAGGGAGGTTGAAGGGAGGTTGAGGCAGCAGTGAGCTGAGATTGTGCCATTGCACTTCAGCCTGGGTGACGGAGCGAGACCTAGTCTAAAAAAAAAAAAAAAAAAAAAAAAAGAGCTTTTTTTTTTCAGATTTGATTTGATCCCATAGCCTTCTTACACATACATAAGAGAAAACACAAGACAAACAGATTGGTTAAAATATTGCTAAAACATCTCAGAGTGTAACTCTTCTGAATCATTTTTGATCAGTCATTGTTTTCATATTTTTTTCACTGACTCATCCTCTCTACTATCAAGGGCTTTGTTAAGAAAGTGTTCACTGTTGTCTCAGGCCACTGGCCCCTACTCTGCAACTTTTGAGGTGCATTTGAGTGCAGTGACAACTAGGGAACGGCTGTCACCTGGTCAATGGTAACTGTGACAGGCAGCCCAATTCAGAGATGTTATTTGGAGAAAATGTGCATCTTAGAACTGATGAAATATGGCACTCCTCAATCTCCTTTCAAGGCCCCTCCTATGCTCCTTCTGTTCAGCAGGGTCCCTCAACCCTTCTCCTTCTAAAGAGCTTTCTCTAGAACACCAGTTCTCAAATTTGAGCTGGAATGAAGCTCACCTGAAGGGCTAAATCAGATTGCTGGGCCTTGTCCTCCAGTCTCAGATTCAGTAGGTCTGGCGTGGGGCCCAAAATTTGCATTTCTAACAAGCTCCCAGGTGTAGCCTTTGCTGCTGGCCTGAGGGCCACACTTTGAGAACCACAGCCTTAGAGGATCTCCTTAGACTTAAAACCCCACTCAAGGTTTTGCTTCTGGGCTGTAATTCCAAACTCTCCAGGGTCTCTGTGAACTGATCAAACTCAGTATGTCCAAAACTTTATCCATTATCTCATGCTCCTTCCCACCCTGACTCCCCCAGCTGACGAAATTGTTCCTTCTGGGTATTTATGTTTTCCCCCAATGGCCTTGCCATCTCCCTAGTGGCCTAAATTAGAAATCTAAGAGTCCTCCTTCCCTTAGCATCCACAATCCTGTCACTATCCTTTTAAAACTGAATCCACCTTTTTTTTTTTTTTTTTTGGAAACAGAGTCTCACTCTGTTGCCTAGGCTGGAGTGCAATGGCCCGATCTCGGCTCACTACAACCTCTGCCTCCCAGGTTCCAGCGATTCTCCAGCCTCAGCCTCCCAAGCAGCTGGGATTATAGGTGTGTGCCGCCACGCCTGGCTAATTTTTGTGTTTTTAGTGTAGACGGGGTTTCACCATGTTGGTCAGGCTGGTCTCAAACTCCTGACCTCAAGTGATCTGCCCACCTAGGCCTCCCAAAGTGCTGGGATTACAGGCGTGAGCCACCGTGCCCGGCCTGAATCCACTTTTGAAAGTTCCACAAGCCTAACTTCTCCTTCTAGCCCTTTTGCCCCGATCTTGGTTTGGACAGCCCTAACTGCACTGTTAAAATTGCTTCCTGTGGCTAGAGGCCGTGGTTCACACCTGTAATCCCAGCACTTTGGGAGGCCAAGGCAGGCGGATCATGAGGTCAGGAGTTTAAGACCAGCCTGGCCAACAGAGTGAAACCCCCTTTGTACTTAACATACAAAAATTAGCCAGGTGTGGTGGCATGCACCTGTAGTGCCAGCTACTTGGGAGGCTGAGGCATGAGAATCACTTGAACCCAGGAGCGGAGGTTGCAGTGACCCAAGACCATGACATCGCACTCCAGCCTGGGTGACAGGGTGAGACTCCATCTCGGGAAAAAAAAAAAATTGCTTCCTGGTGGGCGCAGTGGCTCACGCCTGTAATCCCTGCACTTTGGGAGGCCAAGGCAGGAGGGTCATGAGGTCAGGAGTTCAAGATCAGCCCGGCCAACACAGTGAAACCCTGTCTCTACTAAAAATACAAAAAAAAAAAAAAAAATTAGCTGGGCGTGGTGGCGCACACCTGTGATCCCAGCTGCTGGGGAGGCTGAGGCAGGAGAATCGCTTGAACCCAGGAGAATCTGCAGTGAACCGAGATTGCACCACTGCACTCCAGCCTGGGCAACATAGCAAGACTCTGTCTCAAAAATAAATAAATAAAATAAAATTGCTTCCTCACTGGGCTCCCAGTCCCTAGCCTCTCCTGCTTCCACGTCATCGTTCTTATTGTTGCCTGAATTATCTTGCTGAAAGGAGATCTGATTAATTAATTCCCTGCTCAGAAGCCTTCAATGACTTCCCGTTGCCAAGCATAACTAACAAAACAAATACTATTTATTTCATATGCCAGGCACTCAGTTACACCCTCACATGCATGTCTCATTTCATTTTTGCAATAACACTGTAGGGGCAGGAACTATTCACATTTTCTGATACGGACATTAAGGCTCAGAAAAGCTAAGTCACTTGCCCTAGGTGATACAACTAAGAAATTGTGAAGCTGAGATTCTAAGCCTGGTTAAATAGCCCTCAGATCTTCAATATGACTCCTTACTTACTGTTCCTTACCATGACCTGTGAAGCCCAGTGCAGTCCAGTCCCATGCTGTTTTCCCAGCCCATCATCCACCACTGAGCCCCCTCCTCTCTTGCTGCCAAGCGTGTTTACCTTCCACTTCTGAGAAAGTATCCCTTCTTCCAGGAAGCCCTCCCTGCCCTCCAGAAGGTATGAACCTTCTCTGGACTCTATGTGTCACCTAAGTCACAGGCTGACCACATTCTGACTTGCATCCTGGCTGTATCTCCAAAAAGAGGAATTGTGATTTGTTCTGTCATTTGCCAGTGCCCTGCAGATAGCTAACATTTTGTGGGTTTAATGGACTCTTCTTGTATAGATGAGGAAACTGAGGCCAGAGGAACTCAGTCCTTGCTTGCCCAAGGTCAGCCAGTTGGCTAGTGACTGGGCTGGGACCAGCACCTAGCCCCTGACTCCTGCCCACTCCTGCCCTTGTCTCTGCACCCCTGTCTTGTGTCTCCCGGGATCCGGGATCCAGATCCGCCAGCTGCATTCTCCAGGACAAAAGACCTGGAGGCGACCCAAGGTGGAATAACCCATCAATCATCCCCCTTCCCCTCTCCTAGGGGAGTTTTCTTCCAAGCCTGCATCTGGGCCCCAGGTGAATGGAGGAAGAACTGTGCCAGGCCTCTTTCTTACTTGTTCCTTTTTGTTTTAAGTTAGAGACCCAGGAATTACTCAAAGGACTCCCAGTGGCCTGTGTGAAGTTGGCCATCTACCCTGGGAACTCAAGGAGGAGTGCAGACTGGCTTTACCTAACTGCACAGCCCCTCATGGCCATGTATCATATGTTAGTCAATGGCTGCTACTCTACCTAGAAAAAAATCCAAGTGCACCCCTCACCATGGCCCCTAGACTTTGCCCATCCTCTCCAGCCCCTTCCACTTTGCCTTTGCTCACTGACACTAGCCATGCTGGCCCTCCTGTTGTCCTGAAACACACTGGCTTTTTCCTCTGCCTGGAACGCTGGTCCCAGGATTCTTTGATGAGCTTCGGCTTCCTTTAAAAGTCACGTTATTAGCACAACCTCCCCTAATCCTCCTTCTAAATGAGACCCCCCTTTCTCAATCACTCTCTGGTCTCATCATTGTTTTTTCTCCTTCATAACACCTGTCTCAGTCTGTCACCATGCTTCATTATTTATCATATTTATTGTCAACTTTCCCCCTACAATGCAAGCCCACTAGGGTGGGGGCCATAGGACTGCTTGTGCCTAGGAGTTCGAGACCAGTGTAGGCAACATAGAGAGACTCCGCTTTACAATTTTTTTTTTTTTAATAAATTAGCTGGGCATGGTGGTGCATGCCTGTAATCCCAGCTCCTCAGAAGGCTGAGGCAGGAGCCCAGGAGTTTGAGGCTGCAGTAAGCCATGATCATGTCTCTGCGCTGAGCCTAGGCAACAGAGCAAGACCCTGTCCCAAGAACCAAAAAGAAAAAAAAAAAAAGAAAAAAGAGAAAATTGCTTATGATTTGAGTCTTTACAAGTTCTCACATCAGAGGTGCTCTTAAGTCAATCACTTTGTACTGAACGACAATCTACAATTTGGGAAGACACATGGCCCTAAGAAGACCTCAATCAATGCTACTTGCCTGAGTGAATCACTAACAAAGGGAGTAAATAAAAATAAAATTTTTTTTCTTCTTTTTTTTTGAGACTGAGTCTTGCTCCGTCACCCAGGCTGGAGTGCAGTGTGTGATCTTGCCTCACTGCAACTTCCACCTCCCGGGTTCAAACAATTCTTGTACCTCAGCCTCCCAAGTAGCTGGCATTACAGGCATGCACCACCATGCCAAGCTAAGTTTTGTATTTTTAGTAGAGATGGGGTTTCGCCATGTTGGCCAGCTGGTCTTCAACTCCTGGCCTCAAGTGATCCACCCACCTCGGCCTCCCAAAATGCTGGGATTACAGGCATGAGCCACCATGCCTGGCCTGGGAGTAAAGAAATTTAACACAAATTTAGTTATTCCCAGGAAAATAATCTTACAAGTGTTGGGTGTCAAAAGCAGTATGTACCTGATACATTGTGGATATCCTGATCATAAGTCAACACAAATAAAAAAAGAACTCTCCTTATGGTGTAGACATATACTTATGGCTTAAAATAAAAAAAAATTTAGGGATAGCAGCACATACATTCTGATAAAATTTCAATTAACTGATGGAAATGAAGGCAGCACACTGAAACACTGTTAAATGACTCAAAAAACTCTAGAGAAGGAAAACAAAGACATTTGTATCAAAGATTCATTTGATAAGCCTTCCTTCACAAAATATGTGTAGAAAAACAACTTTTCAAAAATAATATATTGTTTTACATAAGGTAATTTAAAATATACAAGTGTAACTAAATAATATATTGTTATAAGCAGACATCTGACTATTTTACCTAGATCCCTTAAAGTTTACACATATGCAAACTGGCCCAACTTTTTCAGTTTGTCCTCCCTGGGAAATGGGAGATCACTTTGTTTGGGGATTGCATTGCATTCGGACAGACTGAGAACCTCCTACTTGCCAGGTACTGTGAGAGGACATGGGGTTAAGTGAAAATCAAAGTAAATGTGGGCTGGGCGCGGTGGCTCACGTCTGTAATCCCAGCACTTTGGGAGGATGAGGCTGGCAGATCACTTGAGACCAGGAGTTCGAGAGCAGCCTGGCCAACATGGTGAAAACCTGTCTCTACTAAAAAAAAAAATACAAAATTAGCCAGGCATGGTGGTGGGCACCTGTAATCCGAGCTATTTGGGAGGTTGAGGCAGAAGAATCACTTGGACCTGGGAGGCGGAGGTTGCAGTGAGCCGAGATTGTGTCATTGCACTCCAGCCTGGGCAACAAGAGGGAGACTCGGTCTCAAAAAAAAAAAAAAAAAAAAAAAAAAAAAAAAAAAAAAAGTAAGTAAATGTAACCCTGTGCCTTAGGAGCTTGCAATCTTCTTGGGGTATCAGACAAAAAAATGGCAATAACCATACAGTGGGATAAGAGTGGCATGATGGGTGAGTCTTTTCAGGGCATCCAGGAGGAATGAGAGGAGAGAATCAGAGAAGGCTTCTTGGAGGAAATGCCCACTAACTGGAGACCTGAGGGACACAAGCTGGGAGTAGGGATTGGGAGTAGGTGCAACAGAGAGAAGAGTATATGCAAAGTCTAGAAACTGAAAGCATGGAATAAAATCTGGGAACTAGAAAACAGAGCAATCAGGGTGACCACGGCATGCAAAAGAGAGTGGCATGAGACGTGGGGCAATCCCAGAGGGCATCCTTGGCCATGTTCTGGAGCTTCAATTCTCCCCACAAGAAAGAAGGGAGACATGGTCAGGTGTGTGTTCAGGCTGGGAACGGCCGAGCCTGGCGGCAGGGAGAACAGGTAGGAAGCGGTGGGAGTCAGTGGTGGCCTGCGCTGAAGCAGGGGAAGGAAGACAAGCTGCTGGGTCAAGTGATCTGAAGGAGGGAGAATGAACAGGACTTGGCCACTGGGATGTTAGTTTGGGGTGGGGGGTAGGGGGGTGGTGGGCACTGGGACTGGAAGCAGAGTTAAAGGTTAGGCCCAGGTGTCTGGCTTGAACACGGAGGGCTGATGCAGGCACTGTATTGGGAACACAAGGAGAAATGGTGATGGAAGGAAAACCACTTCTGTTTAAGACTTCGTGCAACTGGGGTGCTTCTGGGACATCCAAGTGGAAATGTTCATTAGGTATGAAAGGAATGGAGCTTGGGGAAGAGGATGACAGCAAGACCTATGGAATTAGCCTTCATCCTGATTTCAGAGACAACTGAAGCCATGGATATGAGAAGGAAGATGCTGGGCACAGAAGCTGGGTCAAGAACTGAGAGGAGGAAAAGAGGAAGAACCAGGAAGCTGAAGGTAGAAGAGATATATATTTTACAAGATTGGAGATGCTAGAGATAGTTGAATGCTAATGGAAGGAAGGAAGGAAGGAAGGAAACTTTAGATAACGAGCAGGGGAAGACAAAGGAGAGGAGGTAATAGGCGAGAGGGTCTCAGGAGGAGGGAAATAGGTAGGATTCAAAGCCAGAGAAGAGCTGAGCCTGGGGTAGGAAACATCTCTTCCAGCAGTGAGTGAGTTGCAAGAAATAGCTGCGGAATCAGTGAACGGAAGCAGCTGCGGACATGGAAGAGAGTGCATCAGTTTGGCGGCAGGAAGCTGAGGGAGTTCTACTTTCTCAATAAAACGGGGCAGAGTCAGGCCGGGCGCGGTGGCTCACGCTTGTAATCCCAGCACTTTGGGAGGCCGAGGCGGGCGGATCATGAGGTCAGGAGATCGAGACCACGGTGAAACCCTGTCTCTACTAAAAATACAAAAAATTAGCCGGGCGTGGTGGCGGGCGCCTGTAGTCCCAGCTACTCGGAGAGGCTGAGGCAGGAGAATGGCATGAACCCGGGAGGCGGAGCTTGCAGTGAGCCGAGATCGCGCCACTGCACTCCAGCCTGGGTGAGAGAGCGAGACTCCGTCTCAAAAAAAAAAAAAAAAAACAACAGTCATTGCTGAGAGAGACACAGGGTGACAGGGTCAAGGTTTTCATTACGGTGGAGTCAGTGTCATTTAGCCCTAAGTCCCAGAAGCAGCTGACTTTTCCAGCCACAGAAAGTGGCTCCATCTCTCATATGCACTCCTATTGCCTAAATTCAGGAACCTGATGTATAAGCTCAGGGATGCGGTGCAAAGAGAGCACACATACAAGGAGACATTGATCTGTCTGCCTGACCTGCAAATTCACTCCTTGCAGAAGACCTGCAGGGGAACTAGATCCTAACCAGAAAGATATTAATCAGATAAACGGAATGTTTAATCACATCAGGCTGTCCCTAGGCTAAGACTCCCTTTTCCTAGGAGCAGTGGCTTTGCCTAAGTATGTCTGTTTTTTCTATGCCTCCAGGGCTGGCCAATCCTTGTTAATTGGCATTTTCTTTCTTTAGATATGCGGGTAAATGCAATCAGGTTGGGGTCTATCTCTTCTGACTTGGAGCCATTCTGTTCCTTCAGGAAGGTGCCTTCATCTGTCTATGAGCTCATCTATTCTCAGTGAGTGTCCTCATAGCCCCCAGCGACAAAAAACAAAACAAAACAAAACAAAAAAAACACAAAACCTCCTTTTCATAGCATACAATCGGGCAGGGTTGGAATAAACACTAACATGCACTACCAGGAGCTGATTATAGGTCTCTGAGAGCCAGGGGACTGAATCTCCCTAGTTCAATGTAGTGCAGAGGAGTGTTTCAGGTTTTGTGGATCAGGCCGTCTCTATTGCAACTATTCAGCTCTGCTGTTGTAACGCTCAAGCAGCCACAGACAATATGCAAACAAATAGGTGTGGCTGTGTTCCAACAAAACTTGATTTATACAACCAAGGGTGGCCGGCTTACAGGCTGTAGTTTGCCCATCTTCCCCCTCTTCCCTCCCACCCCCATTGTACTACCAGCCAAGCACATAGTGAGGGCTCAATAAAGATTGGTGGGTTGGGCGCAGTGGCCCATGCCTGTAATCCCAACACTTTGGGAGGTTGAGGTGGGTGGATCACTTGAGATCAAGAGTTGGAGACCAGCCTGGCCAACATGGTGAAACCCCCTCTCTACTGAAAATACAAAAAAATTAGCTGGGTGTGGTGGTGCACGCCTGTAATCCCAGCTATCTTGGGAGGCTACGGCAGGAGAATTGCTTAAGCCTGGGAGGCGAAGATTGCAGTGAGCCAGGATCTCTCCACTGAACTCCAGCCTGGGCAACAGAGCGAGACTCTGTCTCAAAAAAAAAAAAAAAAAAAAAAAAAAATTGGTGGAGAAGGAATGACTCGGTCTTAGTCTTTCTCCCTAAATCTATCATGACATCTTTGTTTCTGCAAAATTTCTTCCCATATTAGTACAACCATTGGATTGAGTAGAAGGAAGTGATCTAAGGAAGAGGTAGGGTGTGAGGTAACATGATTAACATGATTTTCAGAGCTTTTCTTTACTTTCTTTCTTTCTTTTCTTTTTTTTTTTTTTTTTTTGAGACGGAGTTTCACTCTTGTTGCCCAGGCTGGAGTGCAATGGCAAGATCTCACTGCAACCTCTGCCTCCTGGGTTCAAGCAATTCTCCTGTCTCAGCTTCTTGAGTAGCTGGAATTACAGGCATGCGCCATCACGCCCGGCTAATTTTTGTATTTTTTAGTAGAGACAGGGTTTCATCCTGTTGGCCAGGCTGGTCCTGAACGCCTGATCTTAGGTAATCCACCTGCCTTGGCCTCCCAAAGTGCTGGGATTATAGGCGTGAGCCACCGCACCCAGCCACTTTTTTTTTTTTTTTTTTTTTTTTTTTTTTTTTAAGAAACTCCAGCTCTGTTGCCCAGGCTGGAGTGTAGTGGCAGGATCATAGCTCACTGCAGCCTCCAAACTCCTGGGCTCAAGCAATCCTCCCACTTCAGCCTCCCAGGAAGCTAGGATTACAGGCACGAGCCACCAAACCCAGCTAATTTTTAAAAAATTTATTGTAGAGATGGGGGTCTTGCTTTGTTACACAGGCTGGGCTGGGCTGGAACTCCTGGCTTCAAGGGATCCTCCTGCCTCAGCCTCCCAAAGTGCTGCCATTTACAGGCAGGAGCCACCACACGTGGCCCACTTTTCAGAGCTTTCCAAGCATTTACAGGCACTCGTGAATGGCTCATTCCATGACTTAAGCCCTCTGTCCACATAATAGGACTTTAAAAAAAATGGCCTGAAATTAGGTGCTTAGGAGACCATGTCCTGGTTTGGAGCACAGTGCTACGCCTGTAGACTCACGGGCACTAAGCAGTAGATTGCAGCTACTTGGGCCAGGCGCAGTGGCTCCTCCCTCTAATCCTAAGCACTCTGAGAGGCTGAGGCGGGAGAATTGCTTGAGGCCAGGAGTTTGGGATCAGCCTGGGCAACATAGCAAGGCCTCATCTCTACAAAAACAAAACAAAAAAACCCACAACAGATTCCAGCTTCTTAGGGACAGAACCACATCCCTTTCTCTCCTGTTCCCCCTCTGCACCTTACTCAGAGAGGGATTCAAAGAATGCTCACTGACTTCTGAGTTTGTCTCTGTGGTTGTCCAATTCTGGGTCATTTTTCTCCTCTCTGTACTTTTCCTAGTTTTCCAGATTTTCTACAGTTGCTACGTTTAGAAACAACAAAATCTGGCGGGGTATGGTGGCTCATGCCTATAATCCCAGCAATTTGGGAGGCTGAGGTGGGAGGATCACTTGAGGTCAGGAGTTCGAGACCAGCCTGGCCAACATGACGAAACCCTGTCTCTACTAAAAATACAAAAATTAGTTGGGCGTGTTGGTGCATGCTTATAATCCCAGCTTCTTGGAAGCTGAGCTGGGAGGTGGAGGTTGCAGTGAGCCGAGACTGCTGCACTCCAGCCTGGGCAACAGAGCAAGACTCTGTCTCAAAACAAACAAACAAACAACAACAACAAAACCTAAATCTTTGTTAGAGCAAAACCAAAGAGTTAATAAAATAACCAGAGCAGTCTGTCAGCCTTGAGTTTACTTTTCCCTGTCCTGAATATAAACCTCTTTCTGGTTACGAACTTGAAACTCTCCTTGTAGAAAGAGAAGAGGCTGTAGCAGTTCAGTTCCAACTGCACAAATGCTGCTGTTTGTCTTTTGTCTTCTACGAAGAGATCATTATCCTATTCACGGTAGCAAGTAATTAAGACTACTTACAAATCTTTCATGTGGACTCCTGACTTGCTGAGAACATTCGCAGACACCTGGGCCTCTGTCAAGCATGCAATAGGATTTCTGAGTTTACACACATTAACCTCTGCCTTCAAAAAATGTGATTCAAAACTCTCCAGCCTGTCTAAGAACAACATGGTGAGAAGAAAATGTGACTGTCTTCTAACAAGCAATTCTTCAAAAACTGACCTCAAGGAGTCTAAAATAATGGCAACCTCTCCAAGACCGCCTTCCAATTTAGAAAGAAAAATGTTATCTCGGTAACTTCAGTTGACTTAAACATTTTATGTTTGTCAAATATCTAATGATTTATGTAAAAACCATCAGACTGGAGGTTCTTATTCTTGGCTAAGGCAAGAGACAGCATCACCGTGCAGTGCTTTTCAAATACAGAGATCCCAGGGCCTTCCCCCAAACTCAGACTCACGGTGTAAAAGGCAGGCAGAGACCAGGGTGCATTCATTTTTATGTCCTGGAGGCCAGCACAGTGCCTGATACAGATGATGCTCAAAACATATTTGCTTGACAAAGATGGTAAAGGGGCCCTTCTTGGATAGTTAAGAAAACTGAGGTCTGGGGTTTCAGGAAAACTTGCTCTACTGTTTTGCACTGCTAGAATTTTTTATCTTTTTTTTTTTTAAAGGGCTCATTTAAGAAATAAATCAATTTATGACCTGGCACGGTGGCTCATGCCTGTAATCCCAGCACTTTGGGAGGCTGAGGTGGGTGGATCACTTGAGGTCAGGAGTTTGAGACCAGCCTAGCCAACATGGTGAAACCACATCTCTACTAAAAACACAAAAAATTAGCCGGGTATTGTGGCCAGCACCTGTAATCCCAGCTACTTGGGAGGCTGAGGCAGGAGAATCACTTGAACCCAGGAGGTAGAGGTTGTGGTAAGCCAAGATCACACCACTGCACTCCAGCCTGGGTGACAGAGTGAGACTCGAAAAAGAAGGCCGGGCGCGGTGGCTCACGCTTGTAATCCCAGCACTTTGGGAGGCCGAGGCGGGCGGATCACGAGGTCAGGAGATCGAGACCACGGTGAAACCCCGTCTCTACTAAAAATACAAAAAATTAGCCGGGCGTGGTGGCAGGCGCCTGTAGTCCCAGCTACTCGGAGAGGCTGAGACAGGAGAATGGCGTGAACCTGGGAGGCGGAGCTTGCAGTGAGCCGAGAATGCACCACTGCACTCCAGCCTGGGCGACAGAGCGAGACTCTGTCTCAAAAAAAAAAAAAAAAAAAAAGAAAAAGAAAAGAAAAAAGAAATTTATAACTAAAATAGCTAAAATAATCTGAGTCCTGTTATATCAAAACAATTATTGTTTTATTTAAATATACGTAGGTTACAAAAGCTTATTCTATAAGATAAATGTGTCTGTTGTTTTCATAATATGTCTTAAATTATATTGTTAAAGTGAAAATAATAATCACAAACATTTGTTTGGCACTTACTAGGTGCTAGGCAATATTCTAAGTGCTTTATATATATTAACTCACGTAAGCTTCTTAACAGCTCTATGACGTAGGAACAATATCTCACTTTTTATTTTTATTTTTTAAATTTTTATATATTTATTTATTTTTGAGATGGGTTTTTGCTCTGTTGCCCAGGCTGGAGTGCAGTGGTGCCATCTCGGCTCACTGCACCCTCTGCCTCCTGGGTTTAAGTGATTCTCCTCCCTCAGCCTCCCAAGCAGCTGGGATTACAGGCACCTGCCACCATGCCTGGCTAATTCTTGTATTTTTAGTAGAGACAGGGTTTCACCATGTTGGCCAGGCTGATCTGGAACTCCTGACCCCAACTGATCCACCCTCCTCAGCTTCCTGAAATGCTGGGATTACAGGTGTGAGCCACCACGCCCAGCTGATATCTCACGTTTAAGATGAAGTAACTGAAGCACAGAGAGAAACAGGCAGCATGCCCAAGGTGCAGCTATAAGGGGACGATGGAACTCTCTGACCAGGAGCCCTGGTGGTAGCCAATGCACCACACCATCTCAACTCATATGTGGAAGTGGAAATATATCCAATCCTAATGTCCTCAATTGGTTTCATAAATAGATTGCCATCTGAAGAAACGTAAACACATAAATATTTGTTGAATAAACAGAATCATCCCGGGGAAGCTTAGCCTGCCTCTTCTAAAAGGGAAATGAATGGGGTGGGTACATTCTGGGGACAGCGAGGCAGGGCCCTGGAGAGGGATCTGATGCAGGGGCAGGATGGGTGGTTCCTGGGTGTTCTCCTGTCTGGTCTGCAGTTTCTGTGCCAGTTGGACGGCACCAGCTCATTGCAGTGATCTGCATGAGTAGGGATTTTGTCTGTCCTATCACCAGCACCTACAGCCTGGCTTGGTGCTTAGTAGGTGCTCAACAGATGCTTGACTAACTGAATCAAAGTGCTCTACCCAGGGCCTGATGCAATTAACAGTCACAGCTATCGGCCAGGCATGGTGGCTCAGGCCTGTAATCCCAGCACTTTGGGAGGCCAAAGTGGGCCCAAGTGGATCATATGAGCCCAAGTGTTCGAGACCAGCCTGGGCAACATGATGAGACCCCATCTCTATTAAAAATAAAATTAACTGGGTGTGGTGACGTGCACCAGCGGTCCCAGCGGTCTCTCTCTGCCATGAATTTGATAACAGCCCTGTGGGGGCAGGCCCACCATTCTCCCCAATTTATTCTCCCCAATTCACCTCATGGTGACTTTACAGAGCGACCCACCAGGGTTCTTGCACTCCTTTGTCAGAGTGATTCACTCTAGTATGCACAGAAAGAGGCTGCCACCCATGGCCATTGGAATGTGTCTCAGCTGATATGTAAATGTATTGAAAAAAAGCTTATGGGCGTGGTGGCAGCCACTGTAATTCTAGCTACTTGAGAAGCTGAGGTGGTAGGATGGCTTGAGCCCAGGAATTCAAGGCTGCAGTGTGCAATAATTGTGCCTGTGAATAGCCACTGCACTCCAGCCTGGGCAACATAGCAAGACCCTTATCTCTCTCTCTTTTTGAGATGGAGTCTCACTCTGTCACCCAGGCCCGAGTGCAGTGGCCCAATCTTGGCTCACTGAAACCTCCGCCTTCTGGGTTCAAGCAATTCTCCTGTCTCAGCCTCCCGAGTAGCTGAGATTACAGGCATGTGACACCACACCTGGCTGATTTTTTGTTTGTTTGTTTTTTGGTATTTTTAGTAGAGACGGGGTTTCACCATGTTGGCCAGGCTAGTCTTGAACTTCTGACCTCAAGGCCCACCTTGGCCTCCCAAAGTGCTGGGATTACAGATGTGAGCCAGTATGCCTGGTCCAAGACTCTCATCGAAAGAAAGAAAGAAAGAAAGAGAGAGAGAGAGAGAAAGAAAAAGAAAGAAAGAAAGAGAGAGGAAGGAAGGAAGGAGGAAGGAAGGAAGGAAGGAAGGAAGGAAAGAAAGAAAGAAAGAAAGAAAGAAAGAAAGAAAGAAAGAAAGAAAGAAAGAGAAAGAAAATACAGGTCTTAAAAGATAGGTCAAACTGGGATCCAGACAGGATGGGTTGAGAGAGAGAGAGAGAGAGGAAGGGAGGAAGGAAGGAAGGAAGGAAAGGAAGGAAGGAAGGTAGGTCTTAAAAAATAGGTCAAACTGGGATCTAGACAGGGTGAGTTCCTGTCCTGATTCCAACAGGTCTGAGTCTTCTACAGTGAGAAAATACATATTATTATTTTAATTATTATTTTGAGACAGAGTCTTGCTCTGTCTTCCAGGCTGGAGGGCAGTGGTGCCATCACAGGTCACTGCAGGCTCAGACTCTTGGGTTCAAATGATCCTCCCTCCTCAGCCTCCCAAGTAGCTGGGACTAGCGGTGTGTGCCACCATGCATTAATTTAAAAAAATAATAACAATGACAGGGTCTTACTGTGTTGTCCTGGCCTTGAGCTATCCTCTGGCCTTGGCCTCCCAAAGTGCTGGGATTACAGGCATGAGTCACCACGTCTGGCGTTTTACTTGTATAAGTAAGACAAAAACAAGGTGAGGGACGCTTTCTATGTCCCATAAGTCTGGAATTGCAGGGCAAATTATGTTATATTTTTCCCCCACACAAAATAAACTTTTTGAGGGACACACATTTGACAGTGTACTCCATACCAGTGAGAAGCACCCAGGATTTGGCATTCCTGTGGATTTTCTTTTGGTTTTCTGGGGCTCTGCATGGGGGAACTGAGTGGGTGGGGAACGCATGTCATCTCAACAACAGCCTTGCAGCTGTCCAGTCTCAGAACGAGAAGCCCTGAGCAAGGGAAAAGGCGCCCCACAGAAGTACCGCTCCAACAGCGCCCAGAATCGGCAGTCTCTGGGAATTCCCAGGGCTTCTGTCAGACCCGCAGGCAGGGCTGCCACCCCCAACCCTGCGCCCAGGCTCCACGAGGCCCACCACGCACCTTGGATGGTCCTCTTGAAGAAGGCCTTACAAGCCTCGCAGGAGGCCACGCCGTAGTGGTAGCCAGAGGCAATGTCGCCGCACACGAGGCACAGGCGCTTGGGGATGGCGTTGAGCATGTACTCGCACTTGATGGCCGAGTCCTCCATGATGCCGCTGGCACAGTCCTCGTAGCTCTTGCGGCATGGGGTGCCTCCCAGCCCGGCGCCTGCAAACATGGGTGGCGAGTCCAGACCGCTGGCGTGGGTGCCCAGGGCCAGGCCAAAGCCGCCGCTGGCGTCGGACGAGCCACTGGGGCTGTGGTGGCTGAGGGCATCGATGCCCGAGGACGGGCTGGACGGCTCAGTCTTGATGAAGGAGCCGCAGCTGGAGCCCAGGTGCCTGTCGTCCGACGACATCCTGTTCAGCAGCCTGTGGACACAAATCGGGAAGTCAGCCCCAGCAAGGTGCGGTGGGTGTGGCGGGCGGGTCCAGCCCTGCAGGTAGGGTGGCTGGGAAGGGCTCTATGCTAAGGCTTTGGTGCGATAAAACAATGGTGGGGAAGGTCAACTGGTCTCCCCTCGGCACAGCTGGGAGCAAGTTTCTGGCATTACCTCCAGAACCTTAGGAGGCCTCAAGGAAACTTTATTTTGATCAATAAACTTCAGCAGACCAGGTGTGGTGGCTCACACCTGTAAATCCCAGCATTTTGGGAGGCTGAGCCGGGAGGATCATTGCTTGAAGCTAGGAGTTTGAGACCAGCCTGGGCAACATAGGGAGACCCCATCTGTTTAAAAAAAAAAATTAGCCTGGCATGATGGTGTATGCCTGTAGTCCCAGCTACTCAGGAGCTGAGGAGGGAGGATTGCTTGAGCCCAGGAATTTAAGGCTGCAGTGAGCTATGATCGCACCCCTACATTCCAGCATGGGTGGTAGAGTAAGACCCTATCTCAAAAACAAACAAACAAACAACCTTCAGATTAGGCACCTTAGTGCTTTGCAAATTTCTAGTTTGAGGGTAACACAGGATGAAAACTAGTCAGCCAAAATGTTTGGCCAACCTTCCTGCGTAACAGTAATACACAATGGCTACAATTTTTTTTTTTGCGGGGGGATGGAGTCTCGCTCTGTCGCCTAGGCTGGAGTGCAATGGCCCAATCTCGGCTCACTGCAACCTCCACCTCCCGGGTTCAAGCGATTCTCCTGCCTCAGCCTTCCGAGTAGCTGGGATTACAGGCACCCGCCGTCATGCACAGCTAATTTTTGTATTTTTAATAGAGACAGGATTTCACCATATTGACTAGGCTGGTCTCAAACTCCTGACCTCAGGTGATCCACCCGCCTCGGCCTCCCAAAGTGCTGGGATTACAGGTGTGAGCCACCGCACCCAGCCAATGGCTATAATGTAACAGTCCTGGCAGTCCGGCTTTGGCCCAGAGACTCTAAGTACAGTGACCTGGCTTGGAGCTTCCCTGGGACCCCTACCTTCACTAAGATTGGAACCAGAGGCAACAGGTCATTTGGCCAATTCAAGAAGGAATCTTGTGGCAAAGGTACCAGCCAGATTGGCTGCCCTCTGGGTTTTACCACTGGTCCAGGCTTGGTACCAGAAGGCATGTCTGGAAGGTGGCTCCCAAACCCCCCCTCTCTCATTTTCCTTTCTAGACCCCGAGTAGGCCAGCTTCTACCCAGCCTGCCTGTCCCCCAAGAGACATGTCTCCATTGGAAAGCTTGAGGGAGTATTCTAACCCCAACCCTGAGCATCCCCCAGCTATTTCTACCCACTAAGCCTCCCCACCCACCCACAAAGTCCAGGTGAATTACCAGTATGGCAAGATCACTGTGTGGGATAACAGAATGTTTCCCGTAAACCAAGCTCCTCCACCCCGGCCATGCTGGTGGAGGAGAAGGCGGGCAAGAGTGTTCCCCTCCCATATCCCAGCTCCCAGGATGAAGAGACAGGACCTGTCCTTCTCTCAACATAGACAAGAAAGACAGCTGAGCTCACACCTGGGAGATTAAGGTGTGTGCTCAGGGAAACCCAGCTGTGGGTCACATTCCAGCCAGGATTGGGTCTGAGGGTGGCCTGGGTGGTGTTAATCTGTCCTTGTCCTCAACAGGCTGCCTCACTCCCTGAGCCTCCCCTATGGAGGTAGAGAGGAGGCTCATGCTTATGCCTGGAGCAGGTGAAAGGAAAAAGGGAAAGATCTTGGAGACGAGCAAAGGATAGGGAGGTCATAGGACAGCCCACCAATGGGAAGACGACTCTCGGGTGGCAGGGAGGGTCTCTCCCTCTTATCACACCCACAGCACCCACTCGAATCTTGCAACCCATGGCCAAATAGCAATGCCACAAAATGTGTCTGTGCAACCTTATGATGGGGAGAGGCCTCCACTGTCCCTAGTCTCATTAATGATTAATACAAATTAACCCCTGCTGGCTGGGCACAGTGGCTCAGGCCTGTAATCCCAGCACTTTGGGAGGCCGAGGCGGGTGGATCACTTGAGGTCAGGAGTTCAAGACCAGCCTGGCCAACATGGTGAAAGCCCATCTCTACAAAAAATACAAAAATTATCCGGGCAGGGTGGCGCCGGCCTGTAGTCTCAGCTACTCGGGAGGCTGAAGCACGAGAATCACTTGAACCTGAGAGGCGGAGGTTGCAGTGAGCCGAGATCGGGCTACTGCACTCCAGCCTGGGCGAAAGAGCAAGACTCTGTTTCAAAAATTCATTCATTCATTCATTAACCCCTCCTGAGGGGCTGCCATTGACTATGGCCGGAGTCAAGGAACTCACTTTCCCATAGACCAGAAGCTGGGAGCTACAGACACAAAGATAAAAGATAACCTAAGGCTCCTACTCTCCAGAAGTTCACCAACTCCCAAAATGCAGTGTGTGAAGACAGAGACTCCTGGGTCTCTTCTCTTTTCCGTGGAATGTCCCTGAGTCCTCGGAGACACCCTCCTATAAGCTCCAGTCCCCTGGTTGAGAATCTCCTCCAGGCCCTTCTACATCACTGTGATCATCTCCCTGGGCACTGCCACACACCTTCTTCCCAACCACCAGTGGAGTCCCCAGGAAAGACCATCAGCCTGGCAGGCCATCATCTGCAGGGGCATGTGATGAGCCGGCAGGGGCGCACCTTGCTCCTCAGGCACACTTCCACGAGGCAGGCAGGATAGTGCTGACCCCACCCTAACTTTTAATCCCTTCCTGCTTTCCTGATGGCCGCTTTAGGTTTTGCTTTTCACAGAAGACCCTAGGGCACTGTGAAAAACCCTGCTGAGCAAGACAGCTCCCAGATCCCAGGGGCCTTCAGCCCAAACCTTCCAGAGATCTCAGGAGACACTTGACATAAACAGTAATTACAGCAGCAATGATGTGGTGAGCAAGTGCTCTATGTCACCTGTTTCAGATCTGTGCCTTGATGGATAAGGGGCATTTGCCCCAAGAAAAGTAAACGGAAAGCTCCCAGCCCCTCCCAGGAGAGGGCAGGCCGCAGTTTTCCCAACTGCCTCCCCGCACCCGTCTCATGGCTGGACAACCCTGAAGGACACCAAAGTGGGCAGCGGTTTGCTCCCCAAGCCTCGGTTTCCTCTTCTGCTCCCCTCCTTGATTCAGAAGGGTGCAAAGCATCCTGCATCCTGCAGTGTCTGGGCCCCACCTCCAGGCCCTGGATGAAGACCCTCAGGGCTGAGAGGGAAGCAAAGCAGATGCTGGCCTCTATCAGGGTTGGTGTGGGAAGCCCGCTATTAATTATCAGGGTTGGTGCAGGAAGCCCGCTATTAATTTAGAGCCTGAGTCCCAACTCAGGGGGGTCTAGTAATTTCAGTCCTCCAGCTTTCTCATTTCCATGATTTTTTTTTTTTTTTTTTTGAGACGGAGTCTCACCGTGTCACCCATCCTAGAATGCAATGGCATGATCTCGGCTCACTGCAACCTCTGCTTCCTGGGTTCAAGTGATTCTCCTGCCTCAGCCTCCTGAGAAGCTGGGATTACAGGCGCCCACCACCACGACTGATTAATTTTTGTATTTTTAGTAGAGACAGGGTTTCACCATGTTGGCCAGGCTGGTCTCGAACTCCTGACTTCAGGTGATCCACCTGCCTTGGCCTCCCAAAGTGCTGGGATTACAGGCATGAGCCACCGCGCCCCACCCCATTTCCATAACTTATTTTGGCCTTCTCAGCATGCCTTTTCCAGGAACTGTCAATGTGTATTTTTTGCACCTACTATGTGCCAAGTGCTGGCCAGATAATGGGAACACAACAGGCACAGCTCACGATCTCAAGACGCTCATACTTTCATAGGAACAACAGACACTGAGCCAACACAAGTGCACAGAGCGCCAGAAAGGGCTGTGTGGGTGCCATGCTGATGGGGGCACTGCTGCGGTGCCTCTGGTCTTGCTTCATTCATTCTCTCATTCTTCGTATTTTCACACTATATGAAGACCCCCAGAAGGCCACAGCTTCTTTTCTGGGTTGAAAGTTCCTTCCAGGCTCTTCTGCATGTTTTCTTCACTCTCAGGAGCTGCCCAGCTGCCCCTCTCAGGGGCTGGGCGATACTAGCGGTTGCCCGTCAGGCCCCAGCTGCATGTGAGACACCTTCTTCCATGCCATCTTATTTAATCCTCACAGCCTGTCTGCTCTGCCCTCTTATCCCCACCTTACAGAAGGAAAAGGCTGGAGCTCGGAGCCTGTCCCATTCACTTGAGTCCTGGGAGAAGCTGCGGTCCGAACCTGACTGCAGGTCCACGTTCGTTGCTTCACAGCACTCTGCCTCTCTGCTACCAGGCCTGGGTAAGAGCTGCTCCAGGCAGGGACCTCATCTTTCCAACCCCCCAAAATGCAGACAATGTCTGACTGCCACCCAGAGTTCCAAACCCTGGAATCCTGTCACTGCTCTTTCTTTTTCTTTTTCTTTTTTTTTGAGACAGAGTCTGGCTCTGTCGCCCAGGCTGGAGTGCAGGTGTGCGATCTCGGCTCACTGCAACCTCTGCCTCCTGGTTGGAAGCGATTTTCTTGCCTCAGCCTCCCGAGAGGCTGGGATTACAGGCGCGTGCCTCCACGCCTGGCTAATTTTTGTATTCTGTTTTTTGGTAGAGACAGGGGTTCGCTATGCTAGCCAGACTGGTTTTGAATTCCTGACCTCAAGTGATTCCCCGCCTTTAACCTTCCAAAGTGCTGGGATTACAGGATGGGCCACCACCCCCAGCCTCGCTGTTGTTATTTCTTAACCTATAAAGTGTCAGAATAGAGAACTCTCTAGAAGCAGATGGGGAGAGAGGCACAGTGCTCTTTGGGCTGCCTGGTTCCTGATGCACCAGGCAGGGGAAAGAAAGTTGCTGGAGAGGCCAGACCCTCTGGGAGACCTGCCCACTCCCTCCATCTGTCTTTATCCCCCAGGACCTCATGTGCTCATTCATTCAAATGAAAAATTTAAAGGCAGGCCAGGTGCAGTGGCTCACGCCAGGCGTGGTGGCACATGCCTATAATCCCAGCTACTGGGGAAGCTGAGGTAGGTGAATTGCTTGAACACAGGAAGCAGAGGCTGCAGTGAGCCGAGATTGTGCCACTGCACTCCAGCCTGGGTGACGGAGACCCCATCTCAAAAAAAAAAAAAAGTAAAGGCAGGACAGAGGGAAAGAAGTCCAAGAAGACAGAGAAGATGTAACCAGAGGTGTGTGGGAAAAGGAAAAAATAGAGCATGTCATGGAAATGGGATGAGCAGAGCCATCTAGAAGGGCGGTGGGTAGCAGATTCCATCCTATAAGGTCAGGTGGAGTGAGAAGGGGCAAGTATCTCTGCACTTAGCAGTCAGGAAGTGGCTGGGGACATTCACCAGAGCCGGGTTACCAATGGTGGGGACAGAAGCCTCATTGCAATGGCTGGAAATAGTGAATGCAGACACTTCTTTCAGGAAAATTGGCCGTGAAGGGTAGAGTACTGGGCAGAGCAGGGGTGCCTTCATGAACACGTTCAGGCAGCACCAGCTACCTTGTAAACAAAGCACGCCCTCCTGGACTTGGAGGCTGTGGTGTGGAGAAGGAATGTTTTGTTATTGTTGTCGGTACTAACTGTCAGCTTCTTTGATGAGAAGGGGGTGTGTTGAGAATGTAAGGAATTTAAGATATTTAAAAATTAGGTATCCATACCTCCCAGTTGGCCCTGAGCAATCTCGGTCCTACTGCTGGCCCAGTGTCATTACCATCGCTGCCCCCACTTCTCTCCCTAAAGTAGATCATGAATCGTATGGCTACCCAATGTTAAATATTAGTGGTAGAGAGCAAAATCAACACTTAAAGGCTGAAGACACAAAATCCATGTCAGCTTTTTGCAAACTGTACTTCAATCTCCATCAGAGGCAGCTGAGGGGCTTGGTGAACAGGTGGCTTCCTAGACCTGATCCCACTGACGTCCTATTTTGAAGAAGCGTCTCTGCAGGCAGGGCCCAAGAAATCTGCAGGGAAGTTTGGTTTGATTTTGGTGGTGCAGTTGTGATTCTTAAGGGTGTTGATTCTTAAGGATGTGATTCTTAAGGGTGGGGTACCACTGGAAGAAGTGATGCCATCATGAGAGGATCTTGTAAGAGTCTGCAAGGAATCCGGCCAGGTGTGGTAGCTCACACCTGTAATCTCAGCACTTTGGGAGGCTAAGGTGGGCAGATCACTTGAGGCCAGGAGTTCAAGACCAGCCTGGCCAACATGGCAAAAACCCGTCTCTACTACAAATACAAAAATTAGCTGGGTGTGGTGGCATGCGCCTGCAGTCCTAGCTACCGGGAGGCTGAGGTGGGAGAATCGCTTGAACCTAGGAGTCAGAGGTTGCAGTGAGCCAAGATCGCACCACTGCACTCCAGCCTGGGAGACAGAGTGAGACTCCATCTCCAAAAAAATAAATAAATAAATAAATAAAAAGTTTTCAAGGAATTTGGAGTGCAGTTAGAGAAATAGCTTATGCAGGCCAGGTATGGTGGTTCACACCTGTAATCCCAGTACTTTGGGAGGCTAAGGCAGGTGGATCACTTGAGGTAAGGAGTTTGAGACCAGCCTGGCCAACATGGTGAAACCCCGTCTCTACTAAAATACAAATTAGCTGGGTGTGGTGGTGTGCACCTGTAATCCCAGCTACTCGGGAGGCTGAAACAGGAGAATCACTTGAACCCGGGAGGTGGAGGTTGCAGTGAGCCGAGATTGTGCCACTGTACTCCAGCCTGGGTGACAGGGTGAGACGCCGTCTCAGAAAAAAAAAAAAAAAGAGAGAGAGAGAGAGAGAAATAGCTTATTCAGTAAGAGTGAGAGGGAAGGTTGGCTGTACAGATGGGAAGTTTGTAGGTGGCAGAGGGGGGCATTGAGTGAGGCACTCTTTACCCCCCAAACCCACCCACACCACCTCCACTCACCTGTAGTGACTCTGTGAAGTAGGAGGGACAGGAAGTGAAGGTGAGAGCCGGAGGGCAGGAGGACTAAGAGAAGGAGGAAAGTTTGCAATAGTAACTGTGGGACAAGGAGGGAGCAGAAATCTGGGACACAAAGGTTCTCCAGGCCCCTTAACTCATGATGCAAGTGCGACAATGCAAGGGGGCCCCATCTCCAGCAGCTGAGACCTGGGTTTCCATCCTCAGCACTACTGACATCTGGGGCTGAGTGATTCCATGTGGTGGGGCTGTCCCAGCACTGCTGGATGCTCAGGAGCAACCCCAGCCTCTGCCCACTCAATGCCCATAGCACCCTGCCCCCAAATATGTGAGCCAAAACCTACAAACATTGCCAAATGTCTCCCTGGGAGCAAAGACTGAGAACCAGTGACTTAAAAGTATGAGGGAAGAGGGTGGACAAGGGAATGATGTCAGAAAGGACAGGATTGGGAGAAAACGGAGAGGTGGCGATGGTGGTCTCCGGGAGGCTGAGGCTGAGGTCAAGCAGGAGGAAGCAGCAAGAAAGCTGGAAGGTTGGGAGATGGCATCTAGGCCTGAGACTGGCACTTCAGATTTCAGAGGTGGCCATGGGGTGGTGGCCGAGCCGGTGTCCAGGAGGAGTAGCTGCAGGATAAGGCAGGAGGCAGCTGACCCTTGTGTTCTGGGGAGGAGCGGGGAGTGTCAAGTCCATCATCTATGGTTGGCTGGGACCCAGTTCCCCACTGGATCGATGACTATTGACTCTTCATGGGGAGGGAACAGATGCCCATCCAAGCAGCCTTTGAAAGGGCAGTAGTCAGTGGTCGAAGCCCCTTGGGGCATCATTTTCCCTTTGATTCATCTCCTAACTGGAGCTTAGCAAGCGCTGCCCTGGCCTCAATTTCACCATCTGATTAAACGCGGCCTCCCTCGTGCCCCAACCCAGCTCTGCCCCGGGCCTTCTCAGTAGCCAGCGTGGGACCCCGTTCCCTTCGCAGCCTGATCCCCAGGTGACACCGAGCTTGCTGGGGGGCTCTTCCTGCCTTGGCTGGACATTGCTCTGCTGGATCACAAAGCAGGTTGAAGATTTTCCTAATGCAGAGACCAGGGGAATCTCAAAATTCCCGAATGAAACTCAAATTGCTGAACTATTTTGCCTTAGATCTCTAGAGGAAGACAGATTTCAGGGTATCAACAAGAGATCATCATTGGTGTTTTGTTTTGTTTTGTTTTGTTTTGTTTTGTTTTGTTTTGTTTTGTTTTGTTTTGTTTGAGATGGAGTCGTGCTCTGTCATCCAGGCTGGAGTGCAGTAGCTCCATCTCGGCTCACTGCAACCTCCACCTCTCAGCTTTAAGTGATTCTCCTGCCTCAGCCTCCTGAGTAGCTGGAACTACAGGCGTGTGCCCCCACGCCTGGCTAATTTTTGTATTTTTAGTAAACACGGGTTTCACCATGTTGGCCAGGCTGGTCTCAAACTCCTGACCTCGGGTAATCTGCCCGCCTCGGCCTTCCAAAGTGCTGGGATTACAGGCATGAGTCATTATGCCCGGCCTCTCATTGTTTTTTATGCTGGAATCTCAAGGATCTATCCCACACTAGGTGGCCTGCTGCTGGTCAGAGGGCAGCAGACAGAGGAGTGGACTGGCCTGATAAGCGTCTAGGTTGCTTTCCTCTATGGGGTAGAATCTACCCACCACACCCAAGAATCCGGGTCAGGCTGAAGGATGGCCCCCAGAGCCTCATCCCTGCTGGGGCCATGCATTTAAGAACTGGAACAAGCAGCTGGGCCACTTAATGGCTATAAGCCTGCATGCTGGTAGCAGACGTGCCAGTTCTATCCCCGATTGCTGCCGACTTTGAGTAACCAGGTCATCCTCTCTGGACCTCAGGGTCCTCATCTGTAAAATGGGCTCAATCACAGCACCTCCTTCATGGAGTTGAGCAAGAGCCGATGAAGGCAAAATGCTTAGAACAGAGCAGGTGACAAGCAAGCACTCGGTGGATGTTGCCTGAGGCTGTGATTCTTCTGAGAAAGTCCAGCAGTGGGCAGGCCTGTGGTTAAACCCAGCAAACCCCTTCCCTCATCCAAGCCCCCCAGACCTAGAACTGAGGATGATTCTGCAAGGAACTTGCCATAGACCAGGAGGGAAAGGGGCTGGCTGGGCAAATTAAGAGGATAAACAAGCCTGAATGGGAATCCACTCCACAGAAGGAAAATGGTTTCTGAACACTTGAGAGATTCTTATGTACATTTCAATAATTAATTTGCTAACCAGGGGCCGTCAAGAGCTATCCATTAAAGCAGATCCTCAGACCCTCCAGCAAGGCTTTATGTGTCATGAATCAGCCCCTCACGCACCTGGAACTACTATACTATAACTAAATTTCCTTTAAAATAGTATTAAAGAATGCAGAATGCCCCTAACAGGAGGGTAGGATGGGGAGGACCATGTGGCTAGATGTGAATTACTGTCAAGGTTCCAGTTTTCCTGTTGAACACAGATTCATGGGCACTTATTACATGGGAGGGAGGGTAGGGAAGGAAGAAAGGAAGGAAGGGAGGAAGACAGGAAAGCAGGAAGGCAGGAAGGCAGAAAGGCAGGCAGGAAGGAAGGAAGGGGCAAATAGGCCAATGGTTAAGTGTTACGAACCAGCAATAATGATGAATCCAATTCTGTGCACTGAGATCCATTAATTACACACACACACACACACACACACACATATAAAACTTAAACTCAGATTTTTCATCAATTCAAATTGACCTTCCCTCTGAGTAGTCTGAACTGCCTATTTTATTTTATTTTATTTTTATTTTTATTTTTATTATTTTTTTTGAGACAGAGTTTCGCTCTTGTTGCCCAGGCTGGAGTGCAATGGCATGATCTTGGCTCACCGCAAACTCCGCCCCCCGGGTTCAAGCGATTCTCCTGCCTCAGCCTCCTGAGTAGCTGGGATTACAGGCATGAGCCACCACACCCAGTTAATTTTGTATTTTTGGTAGAGACGGAGTTTCTCCATGTTGGTCAGGCTGGTCTGGAACTCCCGACCTCAGGTGATCCACCCGTCTCAGCCTCCCAAAGTGCTGGGATTACAGGCATGAGCCACCGTGCCCGGCCTGAACTGCCTATTGTATTAATAGATGGTGTTTTTTTAATCGCTCCTGTGTGATTGAATCTTGGGTATGTGTATCTTTCAACTTTCAACAATAGGTAACATTTTTCTGGACACACACTTCAGCACAGCTGAGTCACTGAATCATGAGTTCTCAGAGATTTTTCTGACTACCCTGGTGACTTTCAGATAATAGAACAGCCCCAAGAAACGAATGACTTGCTCAAACTTACTAACTAGAATGCCAGGCTGCTTCGGGGGAGGCTGGGGCTGATGGGGGCATTAGAGACACAGCGAGTGGTGACCTGTTGTGGAGGATGAGTTGACTTAGAAAGCAGCCCCCCGATACCCTCTATGTCCATGTTGCTAACACGGCCCCCTCTCTGTGGTGGTGCCATTTTATTTGGCCTCCTCGGGAATATTTTCATAATGATTTCTTTCTCTTTCTCCCCTCAGGAGCCCTCTGGGACCCAGGGCTGCAGAATGACCCAAGAGCATGGTGGCTTCAGCGAGAGCTTGCCTCCCTCTGCACGGTCTGTAGCTCAGGCAAAAATCTGTAATTAAGCATCTTGTCGTTAGAAAGATTAGTCAAAACCAGGCTGATCCCCGACAACTGATTGAAATCTCATTCCGCACAAATTACGGCATGGAAAATAATGATGGGTAATTAGTGCCTTTCAATCAGGGCTTTTTATCCATGATTTTCCAGGCTGCAGGCATCACAATGAGAAGAGAGGCTCTACCAAGGCAGGAAGAGACAACTGGAGGCAGAGTGGCTGCCCCGGGACAGCTGGGAGATCCCAGTTCACTGGCCAAGCCCAGCACACAAGAACTCAGGCTCATGGAGAGTGGCCGCTGCTGGCTTTTTGAAACTTCAGCCCTCACTTGGGTCCTCTCAGTCAAGTGTCCTTATGCAGGGCCCAATGGTACCTGGTAGTTCTCACTTTAGTCCACCTAGCCTTGGCCAGCTCTGGGCTCTGACCACCACAAAGGGGTGCATTTGACGGAAGGACAACATCAAAAATTCAGAATATGCCCCCAAACACACCTCTAGTATCCTTCTTTTCAGTAGCTATTGGAGCTCTGACATCTGTGAATTTAGCTTAACTTTTCTTAAATCTGTTTTTATTTTCACTCTATATCAAGCAGTGATGTGGCATAAATATCCTACCTCATGGCCGGGTGCGGTGGCTCATGCCTGTAATCCCAGCGCTTTGGGAGGCCAAGATGGGCGGATCACCTGAGGTCGGGAGTTCGAGACCAGCCTGACCAACATGGAGAAACCCCGTCTCTACGAAAAATACAAAATTAGCCAGGCGTGGTGGTGCAGGCCTGTAATCCCGGCTACTCGGGAGGCTGAGGCAGGAGAATCACTTGAACCCGGGTGGCAGAGGTTGTGGTGAGCCAAGATTGCGCCATTGCACTCCAGCCTGGGCAACAACATCAAAACTCCACCTCAAATATATATATAACCCAATTACTGTCATTGAACACACTCAGTAGCCTCCAGATGGCTTTAATCCTCACAATAACCATGGTGCTGGGCCAGAGAGCTTCGTGGTTAGAGCTGGACTGTTTGGGTTTGAATCCTAGCTCTGCCCCTTAAGAATGGGGTTATTTAACCTCTAGATGCTTCAGTTTTCTCATCTGTAAAATGGGGATGCGAATTATAGTATTCATCATAGTATTCATCTAACAGGGTGGTCTTGGGAATTAGTGAGTTAATGCAGAAAAGAGCTTAGAACAATGCCTGGCATACAGGAAGTACTTAATAAATATTGAGTTGTTTCTAGCATCCCTATTTAGTAATGAGGAGACAGCTTCCATTTAGATTCTTTAAAATGTTTAATCCTAAAGCAAGTAAGACTGTCTTGCTCCCTCTCTCCTTCTGTCATTCATCCATCCATGCATCTTCCAACCCATGCATTTCATTATGTATTTGCATGCCCGTTACTTTCACTGACACAGTCCCTTTTCAGGCAAAGGGGTCCTATATTCAGGCACTGCTAGAACAGACTGCCAAGCACTAGCTTCTCTCCTGGGAAGGACATCTGACCCCAACATACATTGCCTGTCCTTCTCTCTGTGCACATGCATGTACGCGTACACACACACACACACACACACACACAGCTCCTGCAGAAATTGCCATATTCTTAGAGACATCCTACATCTACCTTCCTGGCTCAGCTTATTGACCCAG
Source organism: Symphalangus syndactylus (assembly GCF_028878055.3). Taxonomy (NCBI): domain Eukaryota; kingdom Metazoa; phylum Chordata; class Mammalia; order Primates; family Hylobatidae; genus Symphalangus; species Symphalangus syndactylus. The sequence continues at coordinate 40,477,068 of NC_072430.2, forward strand.
GGTATGCTCCTGATCCAAGCTGGGCCAGTGAGTCTCTCCCATTAGATTTTTGGTGTCAGGGCTGCCTCTCCAGGGACAGAGGCAATAAGATGGACAGCTCAAGAGCTGAGCAAGGTCATCCTTCCCTCCCATGTGCAGTGAGAGAGAAGAATATTGAAGCTGGCAGCAGAGAGAAGGAACGATTAAGGCAGAGAGTCCTAGAAGCCCCAGTTACTGTTGGCAATTGCTCCCATGCCTCTGCAGCATCTCTGCTCAGGTGAACGAGCATGGCCTGATTCCCTGATGCTGTAGTTCACTCAAGGGGGCTTCTCGCACTCAAACAAATGAGTAGCTCACACACTGTCTCTTTCATTCATTCACTCATTCAACTACTATTGTCTTTAAACAATTTTTTTTTTTTTTTGTAGAGACAGGGTCTCCCCCTGTTGCCCAGACTGGTCTTGAACTCCTGGGCTTAGAAAATCCTCCCACCTCGGCCTCCCAAGTTGCTGGGATTACAGGTGTGAGCCAGTGTGCCTGGCCTCAACTATTGTTCTTTGAATATCTACTGCATGCTTGACACTCTTGCAGCTCTGGGAATATGTTGGTGAGCAAAGTGACTGGGTCCCTGCCCTCAAGGAGAGACAATACCATAGTTCATTGACTCAGAGCTGTACCATTTTTTCACATTTTACCATCTTGGCAATCAGAATTCACCTGAAATAAATGGCATGTCTTAGTTTAATTTAATTAGTGGTTCCAGAAATCATGGTGTCCCTTGCAATAGATGATGTCATACATTCAATGACATATGATAAATAAGTGCAGCTGAGACTGCTATGAGTTCACCAAAAGTTAACTCATTTTCTTGCTAGACACCAGGAGGACTACATTTCCCAGTCACTCTGGCAGTTGGCTATGGCCATGTGATTGGGTCTTGGCCAATGGGATGTGGGCAAAGTAATATAAGCCACTCCCTTATCTGGCCCATAAAAATCTCCCACAGACTCCTGCCCTCCTCCCCGACTCCACTCCCTCCCCTCCTGTCTCCTATTCCTCTCTCTTCCCCCATCTTCAGGCCAGGGGGCTCCAAGACCCTGGGGGATAGCAGAGCCACAAATTAGCAGGAGCCTGGGCCCCTGAACACCTTGTGAAAGGCCACCTGCCAAACACCCTCACCAAAATGTCCTGTGGGCAAGACCTGCTTCTGCCGTGTTAAGCAACTGAAACACTGGGCTTGTATGAAATAATGCCAAGTGTCATCCCCCCTAACATGATAAGTAAACAGCCAAATAGTATCAACGCAGTTAGTGGTGAGTGCTATGAGAAACAGCAGGGAGGGTTGGGTGTGGTGGTTCACACCTGTAATCCCAGCACTTTGGGAGGCTGAGGTAGGAGAATCACTTGAACCCAGGTGGTAGAGGTTGCAGTGAGCTGAGGCGGAGGTTGCAGAGATCACACCACTGCACTCTAGTCTGGGCGACAGAGTGAGACTCTGTCTCAAAAAACAAACAAACAAAAAACCAGCAGGGAGGACACAGCATGGTGGGTCAGGGGAGTATCCAGGTAGAGCTGCCAGAGAGGGCTTCTCTGAGGAAGTGACATTTAAGCAGGTGCCTGAAGAAGAGAGGGAGGGGCCACACAGGGAAAGCTCTATGTTGGAGGGACAGCAGGGAAATCCGTTGCTGGAAGGGAGGCGGAGGGGGAGGAAGGAGGTGAGGAGGGAGGGGCAGGCAGAACCCCCACACAGCCAGGGGCACTCAGGCAGGCCAGGACCTCAAAGGGCATCCAACCCACCCTCATCTATGCTTAAGTCCCTTTCCCTGAATCCCAGCCATGTGGCTACCTGCCTTATGAAGACCCCAGTGACAGGGAGATCACTAGTTCAGGAGCAAATATTTACATCTTGCTCAGAATGCTAAAAAAAAAAAATAAAAAAAATAAACGGTTTTTTTGGTGAAAAGTCAAAGTATTTCTTCCCTCTGAGCTTCCAGTTACAGTTTATACAACCCCACCCCTCAGGAACTACAGAACAAGTCTAAGCCCTTCCATGATATAGCCCTCCAGACTGCGGAAGGCAGCTCCTGCTCCCTGTGGATCCTCCCCTCTCCTCACCAGGGTCAATATCCCCTGCACTTCTGACAATAACCCATCTGCTCTGTCTTCTCTTCTTAAAGAAGAGCATTAGGCCAGGCGCAGTGGCTCACACCTATAATGGGATTTACAGGTGTGAGCCTCAGGGAGGCTGAGGCGGGCAGATCGCTGGAGGTCAGGAGTTTGAGACCAGCCTGGCCAAGATGGTGAAACCCCATCTCTACTAAAAATATAAAAATTAGCTGGGTATGGTGGTGCATGCCTGTAATCCCAGCTACTTCAGAGGCAGAGGCAGGAGAATCACTTGAACCTGGGAGGTGGAGGTTGCAGTGAGCCAAGACTGTGCCACTGCACTCCAGTCTGGGCAACAGAGTGACACTCTCTCAAACAAACAAACAAACAAACAAACAAACAAAAAAGAGCATTAGAACTGAGCACAGCTCTCCAGGTGAGCTCTGCCCAGTGCAGAGCAGAGCAGTACTGACACTTCCCTCATCCTAGACACTATACTTCTGCTTATACAACCCAGGATGGAATCGACGTTTAAGGTGCTTGGCCCATGTTGCTGACCTCCACTCTGATCACACATGTGACTGGGCCTCACTGCTGCCTCCCGTGCATTCCCAAAGGACAGTGTGCAGGCCCACACAATGAAGGGGACAATACTTCTATCCACTCCCTGGTCATGGCCATGGCCCTTTTTACATGGCCTTGTGCACACCAGGACAGGATCAGGGTCCAAGAAAGGGGGTCAGCCAGCGCCCCAGGAGCAGAACCCACATAGGAAGCTTAGGGCTCATCCTGACTCAGTTTTTCGGTCTTTGTGCAAATGGGCAGTCTGGGCAGATGACAAAGAGGCATCTTAACTCAGGTGGACAGATGGGGACTGGCCACTGTAGCCAACTGAGAACCCTGTTCTGATCTCTGTAACGACAACAGTGCTCACATATGGAGGGCTTGCTCTATGCTCAGGACAATGGTTAGTAAATCATTGATTCCTTGCAACAACTAATTGAAGTACTATCATTTCCCCCATTTTGCAGAGGAGCAAACTGAGGCCCAGAGGCATTAAATATCTCTGCAGGGACCACACAGCCAGAAAGCGCTGTCATGAGTTACATCACGAAGGGGAGTAAGTCACAACATTCCTCTGCTCAAGACAGCCAGGGGCTCCAGTGAAGCAGGAATCCTTTCCATAGCTCAGAAGGCCTCAGGATCTGCCCCCCAACCTCTGTCATGCTATCTTCTGCCCATTCTCCCTGCAGGTCACTCCATCCCAGCCACACTGGCCTCCTGGCTGGTTCTTGACCACACCAGTCACGCTCCCACCTCAGGGTCTTTGCTCCCCGTATATGATGGCAGAGGCTGCCTGTTTTCTTTCCTGTCCTACTCCAGTGTCTAGAATAGACACACAATAGGTGCAGAATAAATATTTGTTGAATGAGTAAGGAGGGTTAGGTAGGATCTGAGGACCCCAGTCAAACAACCATTACAGTTTCCCGAGGCCTGCACTCCCTCAGGATGTGACAGTCAAAGGTGTGAGTCACAGGACAGGATCAGGGTCCAAGAAAAGGAGTCCACCAGCGCCCCAGGAGCAGAACCCACAGAGCCCCTGGGGTCCAGTGGAGCCCACTAAAGTTCTTAAAGGATCCACCTTGCCATCAGTTTCGATCAAATTCTGATCATCCTGGTTTAAAGAGTTTATGAAAGGATGGCGCGGTGGCTCACACCTGTAATCTCAGCAATTTGGGAAGCCAAAGTGAGCAGATCACTTGAGGTCAGAAGTTCAAGACCAGCCTGGCCAACATGGTGAAATGCTGTCTCTACTAAAAATATAAAAATTAGCCAGGTGTGGTGGCACACACCTGTAATCCCAGCTACTCAGGAGGCTGAGGCATGAGAATCGCTTGAGCACAGGAGGCAGAGGATGCAGTGAGCTGAGATTGCGCCACTATACTCCAGCCTGGGTGACAGAGTGAGACTCTGTCTCAAAAAAAAAAAAAAAAAAAAAAAAAGTTTATGAAAGATGTATGCATTTTTCTGATTTTCTGGTTTTGGTTGGTTTTTTGTAAGTACTCCACCCCACTTAATGTGTTGGGCCGGCAACTTAGAGAGGCTAGAGTCTGAGGGCCACTCATTGAGACATCTGCTTTCAAAATGCTAAAAACTCAATTTTAACACAAAATCGATGTAATTCGTAAAGAAACTGTGGGAAGTGGGGCTGGAAAGGGGTTGCCTGACTTCAGAGCCAGAACCCCACTGTGTAAACAGAAATGTTTCACGGCCCCCTGCCCTTGAGAAAGGGATCTGACAGGGCCTGGGCCTGAGGGCTCTGGGCCCAGCTCGCCTGAGTCAGAATCCTGGCCTGTCACTGACTTGCTGTGCAACTGTTGCCTGACCTCTCTAGGACTTGGTTTCCTCATCTGCAAAATGGGTAATATAGACATATGTAGCTCACAGAATTATTCTGAGGACTAAATGACCCAATAATGTGAAGCATTGGGCACCTGTACATTGTAAGTGCTCGAAAATATGTGCTGTTATCTCAGCTGTCTTGGGTACAGGTCCTGGCAGCCACAGCAAGGGTGCCGTCCCTGCCCACATGGTTCTCAGTCGTCTCCTCTGTAAACTGAATATAACAAGGAAATGTCGGCCGGGCGCGGTGGCTCATGCCTGTAATCCCAGCACTTTGGGAGGCCGAGGCAGGCAGATCATGATGTCAGGAGATCGAGACCATTCTGGCCAACATGGTGAAACCTTGTCTCTACTAGAATACAAAAAAAATTAGCTGGGTGTGGTGGCACGTGCCTGTAGTCCCAGCTACTCGGGAGGCTGAGGCAAGAGAATCGCTTGAACCCGGGAGGCAGAGGTTGCAGTGAGCCGAGATTGCGCCACTGCACTCCAGCCTGGCAACAGGGTGAGACTCCATCTCAAAAAAAAAAAAAAAAAAAAGAAGGAAATGTGGCAAGGGCTGTGCGTGTGCGTGCCCACACTCTGTAAAGGAGAAGCAGAGGTAGGGATCACTCCCAGGCTCCTTGGCCTTCTAATCCAGGCCTTTGAGAGAGGGGACTGTAGCCACCAGGACTGCCCTTGGCAAGACTGTCACTTATCACACTAGCTTCTCCAGACGGGGCATTTTGACTATTGATCTGATAAATAAACAGCCTGCTGGCTCGATCAAAATGTTATTTTGCATTTCAATTACTGCTCACTGATGCAACCTTCATCCTGCAAGATGCTGCTGGCAATGGCAGAGCCCTGCCACTGGCTGAAGAGGTAGAGCCACCCCCTACCAGCACCCAACCACACCCTCCCTCCCTGGGAAGTGAGGGGTCCTTGGGGAAGACAGCAGTTCTCAGGGAGGGGAGGGAGGAGAGTGACAGGGGGGCTGGAGGGGCAGCAGTGGCAGGCAGGAAGGCTGCGGGTGAGCCAGACTGGGACACACCTAACCTAGCCTGTGCCCTCCAGGGACCTCAGTGCCCCTGCTGCTTTGTGGAGTGGCCTTGGGCATGTCATTACACTTCACTGCATCTTAGCTGCTGCATCAGTAAACTGGATCCAAGAAAAACTACTCTACCCCACTTGGTTGTTGTAAGGACACATGGAGTAAACAGATGTGCAAGCTCTTTGGAAGAAAAAGAGAGACACGAATGCTGCTATATTATATAACCGAATAATAATACTACATTTCCTTTCTTTTTAAGCACTTGCTATGTGCAAAGCGCTTTACATATATAAGCTTATTTACTCCTCAAAATAACTCTGGATTTTTCATTCTAATTTATACATGGGAAAATCAATCGAGGCACCAGACATTGTCAGGTGGGCCCCACACCTTCCATGGCATGTGGAAAGGCAAAGATTTGCACTCTAAGCCATCCTGATGCCAATGTATGGGATTTTAACCACTCTGGGGTTACCCATCTCTGGAGGGGTGACTCCAGACAGGGCTACTTCTTCCCTATCCTGGCCAGCCTAGTCTTTAAAGGTGAGCAGAAGAGAAATGGGCTCTGTCCTCCTCCGGCTGGATCCAGGCTGGGCGGAGGGGCAAGGCTGCTGACAGCTGGCAGGCCAAACAGACTCTTTCCTGGACTGCCTGAGTACTGGGACCAGTGTTCCAAGGCCAGCACCGGGCCCCAAGGAACCAGGGGGTGACGGGTGAGTGCTTAGGGTGCTCAGTGAGACACTGCAGGGGTCTGAATACCTGGGCACACCTCACTGTGGGGGACAGGCAGAAGAGATATCATTTAGAGCCAGAGGAATCAGCAGGGCCATGTCATCCATGTGCACAGGTGGGGTGTGTGGGGGTGGTCTGCAAGCTCTCAATTTAGAAACTTCAGAGTGGATGAAATGGGAACCCTCAATACAAAGGGCATGGTGGCCACCGGTTCCAGGGGACCCCTTTTTGAAAACGACCATCCATCCCTCCAACCTGTGTGCTTTGGTTGAATTGAAGGTAATTTTTGGCCATTTGGCCCAAGTGCCAAAATTGCTTTGTCCTTTGTCCTCATAGTGCACTGACCTAAATGTGTTGCTCTCTCTCTCTCTCTCTCTCATACACAAACACACACACACACACACACTCACACCCTCTAGGAGAAGACCTGTTAGCTCATGAACTTAGATCTGTGGCCTCCCAACTCTCCCATTAATGTCGGAACTGCAACTTTGCAGTTTACATTTCAAGTTTTAAAATATGATAAATAGCACGAATGTCTTCTGAGTTCTTATTATGTTTGGTAGAAAAAGCCCAGTGACTAACTGATCTGGTGTCTGCTCTGAGGCTGTGTGTCCTAGAGACAGCCACTTGCCCTGTCTGGCTTCAGTCATTCTTTGTCCCTTTCTGGAAGACAGAGAGCCCTCACCACCTGCCGGGGGTCCTGAAGATGCATGAAACGGGAGGTAAGACAGTTGGCCCTCTGGCAGGAAGCTGGATCACTGGTCCTGAGATTTACCTGGGATGCTGCCCGCTAGTCATGAGCCTTTTGCTCGTTTGCTCATGCTGGTTTCACAGGTAACTCAAGGGTTAAAAATGAAATTACCTAGAGAAAAAAAATCTACATTACAAAATGAAACACTTGCTGTAATACAATGGCCTGAGACCAATATGGTGTGTAAAGACTGAGAATCCATAACTCTAGCCTCTTGCCCCATGAGTCAGACCCCTAGCCAAACCCCAGTCCTCCTGTCCCATGAGACAGACCCTCTCCATCCCAGGATGCAGGGCTCTGGGCTTTCCTGCCCACATCCACCCCAGAGCTGCCTGCCCCCTCTGCCGGGCAGCTCAGGCCAGCCTAAACTGGAAAGAGCACAGGGTCTCACAGCCCATGTGCAAGTCTTAACTTTGCCCTTCCTTCCTCCATGACCTTCAGCGGTTCTTGACCTTCTATGAGCCTCCAGTAACCCGTTTTACTACCATAATTCATGGAGTTATTGTGAGGATCAATATAGAATACGATCTTCAAAGTGCTTCCTGCAAAGTTGTCACAACCTCCCCGCCATCCTCACTCTGGCATTTCACAGCCCCCGCTCCTGCGGGAGGAAGTGGATGTCTTCAGGGTAATCAGTCTCACCAGGGGCTCACCCAGCAATGAAGCCGAGAAGAAACCCCAAGTTCATGAGCACTTCCATGTCTTATCCCAGCTAACCCTCATGAGGCTCGGGGGTGAATATTCTCACCCCAGGATAAGAATGAAGCATGGAGTTTTCCTTGTTCAATGTCACTTAGTGGGTAGGGGGCAAGGCCAGGACTGAACCCAGCACCGTGTCCCCCACCCTTGATTCCTGAGTTCTAAGCTCGACCTCAACATTTTGCAGACTCTCAGCCGTGTGCGGTGGCTCACTCCTGTAATCCCAGCAGTTTGGGTGACCGAGGCAGGAAGATCACCTGAGGTCAGGAGTTCGAGATCAGCCTGGCCGACATGGTGAAACCCCATCTCTACTAAAAATGTAAAAATTAGCCAGGCACAGTGGCACATGCCCATAGTCCCAGCTACTCGGAAGGCTGACACAGGTGAATCATTTGAACCTGAGAGGCAAACGTTGTAGTGAGCCGAGATCGTGCCATTGCACTCCAGGCAGGGTGACAGAGTGAAACCTCGTCTCAAAAAAAAAACAAAAAACAAAAAACAAATTTTACAGACTCTCAACATCACGATTCCAAATAAAAATAGATAGTTGAAAAATGGAAAAGCAAAATACCTGGCCAGCACTTCTAAAAACTCTCAAGCTTAGGCTGGACGCGGTGGCTCACACCTGTAATCCCAGCAGTTAGTCTGGAGGCCGAGGTGGGAGGATCGCTTGAGGCCAGGAGTTTGAGACCAGCCTGGCCAACATGGTGAAACACTGTCTCTACTAAAAATACAAAAATTAGCCGGGCATGATGGCAGGCACCCATAATCCTAGCTACTAGGGAGGCTGAGGCACAAGAATCGCTTAAACCCAGGAGATGGGAGGTTATAGTGAGCCGAGATTGCTCCACTGTACTCCGACCTGGGCAACAGAGCAAGACTCCATCTCAAAACAAACAAAAAACACAATCAAACAAAAACTGTCAAGGTTATGAAAATTATGGAAAGTCTGAGAAACTGTCACAGACAAGGGGAGACTAAATAGACATGACAATTAAATGCAGTGTGGGATTCTGCATGGGATCCTGGAATAGAAAAAGGACATCAGTGGAAAAACAAATGAAATCTGAATAAAGTATGGAGGTTAGTTCACAGTAATATACCAAGGTAAGTTTCTTAGTTGTGACAAATCTATTGTGGTAACATATGAAGCTGACAAAAGGGAAAACCAGATAAGGGGTATACAGAGCCCTCTGCACTATCTTGGCAATTTTTCTGTAAAGCCAAAAAACGATTTCATTAAAAAGTTTTTTTAAAAGTGGAAAAAGGCCAGGGGCAGTGGCTCATGCCTGTAATCTCAGCACTTTGGGAGGCTGAGGTGGGTGGATCACCTGAGGTCAGAGGTTCAAGACCAGCCTGACAAACATGGTGAAACCCTGTCTTACTAAAAATACAAAAATTAGCCGGGCATGGTGGTGGGTGTCTGTAATCTCAGCTACTCGGGAGGCTGACGCAGGAGAATCACTTGAACCTGGGAGGCAGAGGTTGCAGCGAGCCGAGACTGTGCCTCTACACTCCAGCCTGGGTGACAGTGCCAGACTCCATCTCAAAAAAAAAAAAAAAAAAGAAAGAAAAAGAAAAAGTGGAAAAATAAGTAAAAGCCCCACCTGGCTCTGCCTCTTGGAGGAGAGGGGAGGCGCTCACTTGGCCCACCGCCCACCGCCCACCTGTCCTCACGAGGCACCTGCTTCTCCAGTGGCTCCTCCCTTGTGGCCAGGGACTACCTGTGTGATGCCTCGGGCCTCTGGGAAGGCTTGTTCTTTCTGCCTCTGCACCTTTGCACCACAGATCCACTGCCTGCCACGCCTTCAGCTCTTGTCACCAGAAGTCACACTATAGTTTTACCTGTCAAGAGCCAAAAAAATGAGCAAACACTTCCAACCAGTTATTGTGCTGCTACAGAATTACCCCAACATAGTCAAAAGTCACATGCTTGAAATATGCTTGAAATGCGTGTTTGCTGCAAACACACACATATGTGTGCACACAGGCACGCACAGACGCTGCAGGAAACAACATTGATGTTGATTAATAACACCACATTCACTGGGTTGAATTGTGGAATAATGGGAACCAGAAGACACCAGAGAAACACACTAGGAACAAAAGCCAGTCTCTTCCATGGCCTGCAAAGCGTGTGACCTGACCCCAGCCACCTTTCCAACTTCACGTCCTACCTTCCCACATTCCACCCACACTGGTCTCCTGCTCTTCCCCAAGTGTGTCAAGGGCATCACCATCCCAGGGCCTTTGCACTGACTGCTCCCCCTACCTGGAGTACCCAGATACCCACATAGCTCACCCCATCATTAGTCAGGTCTCTGCTGAGATGTCACGTTTTCAGGGAAGACACCCCGACCCCTATTGATACTCTACATCTTTTTTTTCTTTCTTTTTTTGTTTTTGAGATGGAGTCTCACTCTGTTGGCCAGCTTGGATTGTTGTGGCATGATCTCAGCTCATTGCAACCTCTGCCTCCTGGGTTCAAGCGATTCTCCTGACTCAGCCTCCTGAGCAGCTGGGATTACAGGTGCCTGCCACCATGCCCAGCTAATTTCATATACTCTGCATCTTATCCTGCTTTACTTTCTTCACAGCCACTCTTAATATCTGACATTCTATTATTTGTTTTATTGCTTCTCTGTTTATCAACTGTCCACCTAAGGTAAGCTCCCTGAAGGCAGGGTCTTGGATTAATTGTTTTATCTCAGAACCAAGACACATAATAGGTGCTCGGTAAATATATGAGTCGATGAACAAAACCCAGAGATGGGCCAGAAATGGTGGCTCACACCTGAAATCCCAGCACTGTGGGAGACCGAGGCGGGTGGATCACCTGAGGTCAGGAGTTCGAGACCAGCCTGGCCAACATGGTGAAACACCATCTCTACTAAAATTACAAAATTAGCCAGGCATGGTGGTGGGCATCTGTAATCCTAGCTACTTGGGAGGCTGGGGTAGGAGAATTGCTTGAACCCAGAAGGTGGAGGTTGCAGTGAACCACAATCACGCCATTGCACTCCAGCCTGGGTGACAAGAGTGAAACTCCGTCTCAAAAAAAGAGAAAAAAACAAAAAAGCAGAGATAGGGGGAAAGAATGCTATAAGTAAAAAAATAGAGGCGGGACGCAGTGGTTCATGCCTGTAATCCCAGCACTTTGGGAGACAAAGGCGGTCTGAACTGGAGTTTGAGACCAGCCTGGCCAACATGGCAAAAACCCATCTCTACAAAAATACAAAATTAACTGGGTGTGGTAGTGGGTGCCTATAGCCCAGCTACTTGGAGGGCTGAGGCAGGAGGATCCTTCGATCCCAGGAGCCAGGAGGTTACAGTGAGCTATGACCACACCACTGCACTCCAGCCTGTGTGACAGAGCCAAGACAATGTCTCAAAAAAAAAAAAAAAAAGGGAAAATGGTACATCACTCTAATTATGTAATGTAAAAAGGGTATGTATGGAAGATCATGTTCCAAAATGGACATAGAAGTGACATTTGGGAAATTAGCTGATTATTTTACCTTCCTCAAATTATTTAATACTGTAATATGGTGTGAAACTGTGTAAAGAGGATAAGGTTTGACATCGTTCAAAGTCTACTTCTCCCTCGCTTGCTGTTGACCATAGGCAAGCCACTTAGCCTCTCTGAGCTTTGGGTGTTTTGCCTATAAAAGTGATATCATATCCTTTTACTTAGAAGCTTGCTGTGAGGATTAAAAAGAAAACAAAACAAAAAAAAGTGCTTATCAGGCGCCGTGGCTCATGCCTGTAATCCCGGCACTTTGGGAGGCTGAAACGGGAGCACCATTTGAGCCCAAGAGTTTGAGACCAGCCTGGGCAACACAGTGAGACTCCCATCTCTATTTATTTACTAATTTTTTATTTATTTTTGGGACGGAGTCTCACTCTTTCACCCAGTCTGGAGTGCAGTAGCACAATCTCAGCTCACTGCAACCTCCACCTTCCGGGTTCAAGTGATTCTTCTGTCTCAGCCTCCTGAGTAGCTGGGATTACTGGTGCAAACCACCACGCCTGGCTAATTTTTGTATTTTTAGTAGAGACGGAGTTTTACCATGTTGGCCAGGCTGGTCTCAAACCCCTGACCTCGTGATCTGCCTGTCTCAGCCTCCGAAAGTGCTGGGATTACAGGAGTGAGCCACTGTGCCCAGCCATCCTATCTCTTTTTAATATAAAAAGTTTTAAAAAATTTAAGTGCTTACCACTCTACTTAGAACATAGAGGTGGCTTCGATAAAGTTCACTCTCCACACCCCTAAAGTTTGTACAAGGTATTTTGTTTTAGACTGAATCCAAATGTCACCCCTCTACAACTGTTCGAATTAGGCACTCCCCTCTGAAACTCCACTGAGCTTGGAACACACTAAGTTATAAATGCTGGAGTTAGCGTCTTGACAGTCCCCAACCCCACCCCACTAGCTCCTAGAAGGCAGGACTCTTGACTTGCTCACATCTGGGTCCCCACAGCACCCTGAGAAGTGCTGGCCCAGAGGTAGCTGTGATATTGAATGGATGGGCGACTCACAAACCAAAGCTGGGGGCACTCAGATGTAGAGTTTTCATAGAATTTAAAGGTGAGGGGATTCAGAGGCTCATTTACTTCAATCCCCTTTTTACAAATGAGGCCCTGAGAGGGCCAGGGACTTGCCTCAGGTCACTGGGCCTGGGAGGGCCAGGGTCCCAGCCCACAGAGCCACCACAAGCCACTGCACCTCCAGGCCACGGGCAGTGCACCTGGTGCCTCTCTGGGAAAAAGCACCAGAGGAGGAGAGGGTTACAGGGTATCTCCTTCCAATCAGCGATTGTGCTAATCAATCAACTCAATTAAATCTAGAATATTTTTATTTTTTATTTTTTTTTAAGGACCAAACAAAAACAGCAGCAGAAAGTAATGACTAATAATCAAGTAAAATTTGATTATTTCTGTGCCAACTGGTTGGGGGAGTGGGGATCTGAGACAGGTCACTAGAGCAAGCGAAGAAAGAGGCAGAGACTGCAAGCTCAGCAACGCCGGGGACTGAGCTGGGGAGGCACCACCGGGGCACAACTCAGGGCCCTCCGAAATGAAAACCGCCATCAGACGCAGAAGGTACTGCGCCTAGGCACTGCTCTAAGTGCAGAACACAGATTAACTCACTTCCTGTTCACAGCAACCCTAAGGGGTCAGAACTATTATGATCTTGTTTTATGGATGAAGAAACTGGGAAGCAAAATAATTCGGTTAAGGTCACAGCTGGGGTGGAGCCAGGATTTATTTGAACCCCTGTGGTCTAACACCAGGGTTTTTGTGCTTCAGGGCATGCAGCATGCAGGGGCGGGGACGGTGCCGGGGCGGGGGACGGTGCAGGGGTGGGGACGGTGCAGGGGCGGGGGTCTATAAAAGGGGTCTATAAAAAGGGGTGGGGATAGTACAGGGGTGGGGGTCGGTGCAGGGGCCGCCTCTGCTGCATGTGGCTGGGGATGAAACACCTGCTGCACATGAAAAGTTGTTACTATTCGATTACTTATTTCATTTACTACACATCTACTGAGTCAAACACAACAGGGACCTTGCCCCTAAGCTCAGTAGCTCATGGCAGATACAAATAAGTGATCAATGACCATAAAGTCACTGGAAAATGAAAGATCCCAAAACAACACGATAGGGTCACACACACATATTCATGGGACCTGCGAGTGCAGAGAAGGAGTGTCTAACCCTCCTTAGTGTAAGGGAGTCATGGAAGGCTTCCTGGAGGAGAAGTCTAGGCTATGTCTTGAAGGACAAGTAGATGTTCGCCAGCCTAAGAAGGGGAGAGGATGGGGAATGGCGTTCTGAGCACTGGGACTAGTATGTGCAAATCACAGAGATAGGGAACAGCAGTATACAACCAAGGAACTGGAGTTGGAGTGGGAAGTCCGGGACACAGGTGTGTGGCCGGGGCCGGGGCACAGGAAGAAGGCAGGTGGGAGTCTGTCAGGAGACCAGCATGGACAGGTGGGCAGGGGCCAGCTAAAAGATTCAACACCAGGGGTTTTGACATCACCCTTTGAGGGGCAGGCTCATCACACCAACAGCACTGCAGTACAGCTTTGCCTCACCTGACCGCCTGCACCCAGCTCTTTGCAAACTGCCTGCACAGTCCTCTCCTGCAATGCTGGGTCTGGGTGGGATGGTCACCACTCACTTTCCTCATCGAGGAAACCCAAGGCTCCAAGAGATAAAATGACCAGTCACCCAGCTGGCCTAGAACTCGAGCCTTCTTTTTTTATTTTTCTAAAGGCACAAGCCACCATGCCTAGTTAATTTAATTTAATTTAATTTCTTGTAGAGATAGGGTCTCCCTATGATGCCTAGACTGGTGTTGAACTCCTGGGCTCAAGTGATCCTCCTGCCCCGGCCTCCTGAGTCATTTGGATTAGAGGCCTGGGCCACTGCAACTCGGGCCTTCTGCTTCACGATCCTGTCCTTATTTCCACCACCCACCTTTCTTTGCAATACAAATGCATTAGCAAAGCTAGCTATTTAAAGGAACCCCGCAGCTAATCCTTATGTAAATGGAAAATCTTTCAGCAAAGCTAATAATCACTCCATAATCCAGCAGTTATATAATTCTGGATTTTATAGTACAGCATCCAAAGCTGGGTATTCTGGTCCCTACAAGACCTTCTTTGTCGGGGGAGGATGGGGTCGGCATGACGATCTGGTGAAAAGGTGTGACTTGCAAGGAGGAGGAGGATGGAGGCTCCCAGGTCGACAGCCCAGCGGAGGAGCAGCTTCCAGCCAGGGTGGGGTGGGAGAGGGGTATAGGGTACTTGGTGGTGAGGGAGAGATAGAGGGGTAAAGAAAGGGGCTCAGCCCACTGGTTCCCACAAGCCTGAAACCACATCAGCCAGGTTGTTCCACATCTTCCAAATACCAAGAAACAAGAAAGGGAACTACCTCCACTCCTCAGAAGGGGAAACTGAGGTACTGAAGAACATGAAGCCGCTCCATCTATTCCTGTACCCCAGGAGCATGCCCCAAACCCTGCGAACAGCTTGAGCTGCAATTGATGCCTCTGTTCTCAGTCTTCCTGATTTGATTGTTCATCCTGTGAGGGCAGAGTCCAGGTCTGTTCTTCTTTGTGTGCCCCCCAGCACAGTGCAGAATGCCAAGTAAACAGCAGGTTCTCAATAAATGAGTGGGAATACAAATTGGCTCACTTTACAGAAATTAGATTCACAACAAGGATAAAGAAGAACCAAGATCTTGATTTAAAACTGGTAAAGAGACGGGAATAAAATGGGAAATCATATTTATTGAGCATCCTTTGTATACCTGACACTATGCTAATTGTATTTAAAGTGATACCAGCTTATTACATAGATTATGTTTAAAAATATTAAATAATAGTGTGATGATAACAGAATAATACTATTCCTATAGTTGAGGCAAATTGCACAGAGCAGATGAGCAATGTGTGAAAGCTTCTCTAGCTAGTGATACTAATAATCACTAATATTTATTGAGAGATTACCATGTACCAGGTACCATGCCATGGTATTATTCCACCCTCCAAAGAACCCTCCGAGGTTGATACTGTGATTATCTGTTACGAAGTTGGATGCTGCCACACAATTTGTAGCATGTGCTGCCACCAGCATCCTCCTTCCTGCAACACACACAGTGTCTAGTAGGAAGTGGGCAGAACTCAAGATCCAGATAAAGCAGGCAAGGATTCATGCAACACACTCCACCCCTCACTCTCATAAAGGGGTACTGAACTGAAGGAGACCCTAGTAAAGATGCCCTTGCAAGTTCGCCTCCTGTTTTTTTTTTTTTTTTTTTTTTTTTTTTTTTTTGGAAGATGGAGTCTTGCTTTGTCGCCCAGGCTGGAATTCGGTGGCACAATCTCAGCTCACCACATCCTCTGCCTCCCAGGTTCAAGTGAGACTCCTGCCTCAGCCTCCCAAGTAGCTGGGATTACAGGTGCCTGCCACCACGCCCAACTAATTTTTGTATTTTTAGTAGAGGTGGGGTTTCACCATGCTGATCAGGCTGGTCTTGAACTCCTGACCTCGGGTGATCTGCCTGCCTCAGCCTCCCATAGTGCTGGGATTACAGGCATGAGCCACCATGCCCAGCCTTGCATCCTGTTTTTAGGATGCTTGGGTATAAGTGGACAAAACGATAGCATATGGATGGACTCAAGAAGAAAAGAATGGGCCAGGCGTGGTGGCTTACGCCTGTAATCCCAGCACTTTAGGAGGCTGAGGCAGGCAGATCACTTGAGATCGGAGTTCGAGACCAGCCTGGTCAACAAAACCCCATCTCTGCTAAAAATACAAAAATTAGCCGGGCGTGGTGGCACGTGCCTGTAATCCCAGCTACTCGGGAGGCTGAGGCACAAGAATCACTCGAATCCAGGAGGCGGAGGTTGCAGTGAGCCAAGGTTGCACCACTGCCCTCCAGCCTGGGTGACAGAGCGAGACTCTGTCTCAAAAAAGAAAAAAAGAAGAAGAAGAAGAAGAAAAGAGTTGGAGAAGTGAAAACTCAGATGTTTGCTGTGTTTATAGCTCTGAACAGCCCCCTCTTTCTGGGAAAGGCACGTAAGAGAGCATATGATTTCACAGAAAGACCCCGGGATATAAAGCCAGACCACCAGATCATTCACAATTTGGATCCTGGCCCTGCCACTCACCAGTGGGCACTTAACCAACCTGTGCCTCCATTCTCTATCTGTAAAATGGGAACACCAGGTTTCCTCTGCAGGTTTCTTGGAGGGATTAAAAAAGCTGTGTATGAGTGCACATGGACAATTTTTGAAAATATTGTAAGGTTCACAGAAAACTCGGTAACTGTGGCTGCTTTTAGGGATTCTGTCTAGGGGACCAAGGATTAGGGGAGGAAAAATATCCTACCAGTCACTGCCTACACTCTCATAGTGTTTGACATTTTTGTTACACATGTGAATGTATTACTTTTTTTAAAAGACTGAAAAAATGCAACAAAATGTATATATAACGGCTGAATAAATGGTAAGCAATACACCAAGTCTTTTATTTATTTATTTATTTTTGAGACCTGTCTTGCTCTGTCGCCCAGGCTGGAGTGCAGTGGCATGAACTCGGCTCACTGCAACCTCCACCTCTTGGGTTCAAGTGATTCTCCTGCCTCAGCCTCCTGAGTAGCTGGGAATACAGGCATGTGCCACCATGCCCGGCTAGTTTTTGTATTTTTAGAAGAGATGGAGTTTCACCATGTTGGTCAGGGTGGTCTCAAACTCCTGACCTCAGGTGATCCACCCACCTCAGCCTCTCAAAGTGGTGGCATTACAGGACTGAGCCACCAGGCCCAGCGTCGTCCTCTTAAAAGTTCGCTTCACTCTCCCGAATGGGGTAAAACCATGAGACATACACAGCCTTGGCAATCGCATGTACGGTTTATACTCCAGGACCTGCACAGAAAACCCTTCCCTTCTTCATTTCCTCAGCCTTCCCACCATCTCCCATCCCCATCCCCCAAAAACCCTCTCCCCAAAGGAGCCCCCTCAGCTTGTTTGGCTAATGTATTCGCAAACCAAATTAGGGGGGCCCTGGCTCCCAGGGAGGTCCCCAAGCCGGTTGCTAGATGCAGGGAATTAGATACCATCTCATGCTCAAATCTGATTAGGTCCCACCCCCGCCCCCACCCCACATGCAAAAGCCCACTTTCTAATCAATTTTACAAAGCGCCCTCTGCAGATATACACTAATGGTATTGAGCTGAGATCTTTAAACCAAGTCTGCAAGAAGTCTGCAGAGATAAAATGCACATACTATATTAAGGAGGAAGCCCGTCGCCACGGCATCCTTCCCCTCAAAGAGAGAGGGACTAGGGGGTGCAGGCAGAGTGTTCGCTACAGTCAAATAACATCCTTTCTCCAGCCTCGACTGCTCTTTCTCCTTTCAAACTTAACCCACCCTCCAACTCCTTCCCATTTAGGCTGCTTGTCATTTTAACTTTCACCCACTAGAGGCCCAAAAAGAGATCCAGTAACTGATACATACTTTCTCTAATCCTTGGTCCTCTAGGCAGCCTCCCCAAAGGTAACCATTGTTATTAAGTTTTCTGTGAATCTTGTAACCTTTTCACAGACATTCCATGTGCACTCATGCACAGCTTTCTTAATATGTCCAAGAAACTTTCAGGGGAAGCCCAGGTGTTCCCATTTTACAGATGAGAAGTGGAGGCTCAGGTTGGGTTAAGTGCCCATTGGTGAGTGGATTAACACCTGACTCTGCCACTCACTACCTGCATGGCCTTAAGCTCAGCCTCTCTGGGCCTCAGGCTGTGCAACAGTAAAATGGGAGTGACAACAATAGGCCCTATCTCAAAGGTTAAAGAGATGATACGAGTAATATGTTCAGAACAATGCCTGGTTGAAAAGAAGCGCTCAATGAAAGTGAGCTCTTACTTCTTTACACGGCCACGTTACTCCTCATATATTTTGTAACATTCACACCTTTCATGTAGAATGCCTTTTCCTTTTCCTTCATGCAGGAGCTTTCCCTGGCCAGTTTCTCACTCTCTCCTCCTAGCTCCTCCAGCACCTTGCTAATGCAACCAAGATTTACAGAGTGCCTGCTGCATGCCAGCTCTATGCATTTGGGGGCTGCCCACTGCTCTATATAGTGCTTATCTTTTTTTTTTTTTTTTTTTTTTTTTTTTTTTTTTTTTTTTTTTTTTTTTTTTTTGAGACAGCATCTCACTCTGTCACCCAGGCTGGAATGCAGTGGTGCCATTTTAGTTCACTGAAGCCTTGACCTCCCAGGCTCAAGCAATCACCCCACCACCTTAGCCTCTGGAGGAGCTGGGACCACAGGCATGCACCCCCATGCACCTGCACCTGGTTAATTTTTAAAATTTTTTTGTAGAGACAGAGTCTTGCCATGTTGCTTAGGCTGGTCTCAAACTCCTGGGCTCAAGTGACCCTTTTGCCTCAGCCTCCCAAGATGTTGGGATTACAGGCGTGAGCCACTGAGCCCAGCCTGGGACATCATTTAACAGTGAAGTTCTTTAAGGACAGATGGGATCTCCTTTCCTTCTTTGTGTCTTCGTAGAAGGTGCTGAATAATTTCTGTAGAATGAACATAAGCATGAATCAATGAGGGGTGCCAGAGTGCCTGAGGTGACCGTGAACCTGGTCGTGTGCGCTTTTTTGGGGCCAAGACCTGAAGTCCTCTCAAACCTGCCTGTTGACTCAGGGGCCTGGGTCTGTACTGCAGATAGAAATAACTGCGGCCGGACTCTGTGTCCTCAAAGACTGGCCACTGCATATGCGACCTGAGGTCTGTGTGCTGCCTGGTGGCTGTGCTAGGGCTGGGCTGCCGGGACCCCGCAGTCCCGTGTCAACAGTCACCCACCCGGTGGTTTGGCTATAAGAATTCACAGGCCGCCTGGCACAAACAAATTAGGCTGAGAGGCTCTGTCTGGCTTTCAGGAAGCAAGCAAGCTAGCTGCCTCCCTCCACGTGGGTCTCACTGGCTTCGGCTGCTCAGCCTCCCAGTGCCAGCACCTCTGTGCCCCTTTCCAAGGTCACCAGGCAGTAATGTGGTATTTCTGCCCTCCTAGAGGCACCCAGACCACTCCTACAAGACAGCATGGTCTGCATCAATGCTCAGCCATGAGGGTTTTGGACTGAGTGTGAATCGGCCATGTGGCCCTGCTGGCCCGACTAGACCCAACTTACCCCGTGAGCAGCCTGTGTGACCTGCAGCTCCCAAATCACTGGATCACCTCTGGCCTAAACAGAGCAGATGGGAAAGCTAGAGTAAGATCGCACTTAGATACCAGACTCTGGTTCCTAAACCAAAGTCAAGGTCAGAGGATTTAGCATCGTGGCTCTGCTCGATGCAGGCTCTTCGGCCCTCAAACATGGAGAAGGGCAACCCCTGACTCTGGAACCACGGGCTCTAGGGTCACATTGCATTGTGGCTCTACATTTGTGTCCTGCTCAGCAAAATGACTAAAAGGTGACAACTAGTTATCAGCAAAGGCTTCTCCCAGCATAGGCTGATGATCAGCAGCATCAGTTATCACTCAAAGAGTTTGTTAAATTCAGATCGCTGGTCTCTGCCCCCAACCGACTGGACTCAGAATTTCTGAGGATGAGTTTCTGCCTGCATTTTAAGGACTCCTAGAAAGAGAAAATGTGCTGTGACTCCTGGGGCCAATGGCACATCAGCTTATCCTTTGAAGAGTGCATTGTCTCTCACCTGATTCTCCCAATAGCCACTGGAGGCAGGGAGGGCCAAGATTCATTTACTCATTTGTTCATTCATTGTGCCAACAACCACGCATTTATTGTGGAGCCTTTAGGTGCCAGACACTGGTGAATAAAACACATTCCCTGCCCTCAGGAAGCAGAACAAGACAGAGCACACACGAGTAAACAGACTAGTCAATAACAGAGGACTCTGTCTACCCAATTAGTCTGTTTGTCTACACGGCATTAATGGCTTCTTAGCATTACATCTTGTATTAGACAAGGATGGGCAAGGATGGGGCACTGGTTTTTTTTGTTTTTTTTTTGATGAAGTCTTGCTCTTGTTGCCCAGGCTGGAGTGCAATGGCATGATCTTGGCTCACTGCAACCTCCGCCTCTGGGTTCAAGCAATTCTCCTGCTTCAGCCTCCCAAGTAGCTGGGATTACAGGTGCCTCCCATCATACCTGGCTAGTTTTTTGTAATTTTAGTAGAGATGGGGTTTCACTACGTTGGTCAGGCTGGTCTCTAACTCCTGACCTCATGATCCACCTGCCTCCGTCTCCCAAAGTGCTGGGATTATAGGTGTGAGCCACTGCGCCCGGCCGGGGCACTGTTTTAACCAATGTGCCATTTGAGTAGAATCTTTCCTGAAGACAGGAAGGGAGCTAATGGGTACCTGGAGAGTTAGGGAAGAGCTCCCCAGGCAATGCGGATTAAATGAACTCGGAAAACCATTGAGAAGCAAGTCCTAACACCCAGCCCCAACCCCACCTACCACCCTCAGAGACATCTCCAGTCAATGCTTCATTTTTCTCCAGCGTCCTCCCCTGCCCCTTCCTTACTCTGTAATTTCTCAGAGCCGGAGCAGGGGCGGTTTGTCCACTCAGCCCTGTAAGCACAGAGCCTCTGGCCTTTGAGTTTTTCCAAAGACCTTCAACATGCTTGAAATATGCAAATACATTTTTAATCCCCAAATACGAAAAGGAAAAATGTAAGATCAAAATGTTTAAATGTGTAATTAAATGTCCACAAAGCACAACCTAATGTCAACTTGCTTCATTAATGGTATACTCGTAAACATTTCATTATGTTGGAAAATAATTTATAGGTTAGATTTTCTTGCCCTTTTTCTGAGACAGGATCTCACTCTGTCACCCAGGCTGGAGTGAAGTGGCACAATCATAGCTCACTGTAACTTGAAACTCCTGAGCCTCAAACTCCTTGGCTCAAGTGACTCTTGCCTTGGCCTCCCTAGTAGCTAAGACTACAGGTGCATGCCACCACACCATTTTTTTCTTTTTTTTTTGAGACAGAGTCTCACTCTGTTGCCAGGCTGGAGTGCAGTGGCGCGACCTCAGAGAGGCTAGGCAGGGAGAAGAGCTAAATCCTAAGGGTAGTTTGGCTACAGCAGGCCATGTGCAAATCCCGAGCTTTGTCCATTTTCCTTTTGTCTTTTCCTTTGTCCATTTTCCTGAGATCTCACCAAAAAGCCCCCTGGAAGCATTCTACCTCTTCTGATCATGCTCATGGACTTAAATGCCCAAGATAAACCTCCCACATTACTTCCCAAGGCAACTTACAAGGAAACACTCCCATTATCAGTTCATCCACCCTCTAGGTTCCGGGCTTTCTTCAGTTCTGGGAACCAGATGGGCACAGTGGCTCACACCTGTACCACCAGCAGTTTGGGAGGCCGCAGCAGGAGTACTGCTAGAGGGCAGGAGTTTGAGACCAGCCTGGCCAGCATAGCAAGAACCTGTCTCTACAAAAAAATTAGCCAGGTGTAGTGGTGCAGTGGTGCATGCCTGTAGTCCCAGCTACTTGGGAGGCTGAGGTGGGAGGATTGCCTCAGCCGAGGAGTTTCAAGGCTGCAGTGAGCTATGATCACTCCACTGCACTCCAGCCTCAGTGACAGAGAGAGGCCCTATCTCAAAAACAATCAAACAAACAAACCCGAAAACAAAATCTGCGAGCCCATCCTTCCCAAACAGCTTCTGAGGTCTCAGGCTTAAAGTTCATGTCTATGTAAATACACACAGGAGGGCAGAAACTCAGGAAACTGCTTTAGAAAACAATGCAACCAGAATGTCAACATCCAGCTGGGTCTGTCCCCTTCTGAGGGGCTTCCTGAGTCTCTCTGTCCCTGTCCTTTCATACTGAGCCCTCTTCTATAAGGGGAATGACCATTAGAGATAGTTTACTGCCCACAACAAAATACTCATCTGATTACCGCAACCTATTTATCATCTCTGAGTTAAGGACCTCAGTGGCCAAAAAACAAAACAAAACAAAACAAAACAAAACAAAAAAAAACCAGCTTATCTCCTTGGTTCCAAATGATTTTGCTTTTAGAAAAAAAGTCAAAACCATCATTAAGTGTATTTTCAAAAGGCTGGGCTGGAGCTGTTGCCAGAGGTGATTCTAAGCACTGGGAAGGGGAGGGAGAAAAGGAGGCAGAAACAATAAAGGAAGAGGAGACAGTGGAGGAAGAGGTGAAGGTGGCTGCAACACCGACTGCCATTTCCCAAAGGGCTCTGCTGAAGGTGTAAATTCTAGGACATTAACTAAGAGATCACAGGCCATGATCTGGCCATTCATTCATTCACAATATTTATTAGATATCTCAAAGTTCTGGACACCATTTTGGCAGGGAAAAGGAAGTCCTTGACCTCAGGAAACTTTTATTCTGGTGGGAGAGACAGATAATTAATTATATTATATAATATTATATAAATAATATATATAAATAATTTAAAAGTACTTTGTGATACAGGAATACATTTATGTGTGGTATGTATCTACACACACACATGCAGACACACTGCTTGTAGGCACTTCTATGGCTAGGTCCCTGGTGAGTACTGGTTGCTGAAGACATATGCACATGCACGCGCGCGCGCGCACACACACACAAACACACACACATGAGACTCTTCCTTTCTGGAACACCCTAATGCAAAAATAGGATGCAACAACCTTGTTTGCACAGCAGATAGACAGAAAGCACACCAGATATTTGAGAATATGTAGACTTGTCCAAGTCACACCAATGACTGGAGCACAAGAAGGTCCTGCTCCCGGCCGGGCATGGTGGCTCACGCCTGTAATCCCAGCACTTTGGGAGGGCAAGGTGGGTGGATCACCTGAAGTCAGGAGTTCGGGACCAGCCTGGCCAACATAGTGAAACCCCATCTCTACTAAAACCACAAAAATTAGCCGGGCGTGGTGGAGGGTGCCTGTAATCCCAGGAGGCTGAGGCAGGAGAATTGCTTGAACCCAGGAGGCGGAGGTTGCAGTGAACCGAGATCGTGCCATTGCACTCCAGCCTGGGCAACAAGAGCGAAACTCTGTCTCAAAAAAAAAAAGATGTTCCTGCTAAGCAGGATCTTACCACCTGCCACCACCTCCACCTCTCTGGCACTCTCAGGGACCACCTCTGAGGGCACCGGGGCCTCGTGCAGCAAGGAAATGTAGAGCTGAGCAGGGTCTGTCTGTCACCAGCAAGGCAGATGATGGCTCAGAACACCCTGAGCTATGCTCTGCCTTTCCCTCTTCGACGTGACCACATCTTGCCCTCATGCAAAGTCTGCCTTCCCTAACAGTATTACGCTTCCTCCCATTCCCTCATCTCTTCATTTTCCCTTTTGCCATCAAAAGGCATCCTATCAGCTAAGGACTTTCAGATACACTGTTTGATTTCAAACCACATGCCTGGTGAGGCCTCTGTTTTGTTTTCGCCTATAGATTTCCCAGCCACACAGTGGCAATCAGGGTAGAGTGGTTAAGGGCATTGTTCTAGAGTCAGACAGGACTAGGTTCAAATCCTGATTTCCCACTTGTGAGAAAGTCACACAACTCTGTGAGTATTTCTTTATCTGTAAAATGAGACACTAGTTCCTAATGCAAAAGATTGCTGAAAAGATTAAATGAGATCATGCATACAAAGAACTTAGCGTTCAGCCAGTACTGAGTAAACACCCTCTACGTGCAGTTGAATTACGAATTCTGGCTGGGTGTGGTGGCTCATACCTGTAATTCCAGCACTTTGGGAAGTCAAGGCAGGAAGATTGCTTGAGCCCAGGAGTTTGAGAGCTGCCTGGCCAACATGGGGAGACCCTGTCTCTACAAAAAACACAAAAGTTAGCCAGGCGTGGTGGTGTATGCCTGTGGTCACATCACTGGACTCCAGCCCTCCAGCCTAGGTGACAGAGCAAGACCCTGTCTCAAGAAGAAAGAAGAAAGAAAGAAAGAAAGAAAGAAAGAAAGAAAGAAAGAAAGAAAAAAGAATTCCCAGAGCTGAGTGGGATATCATGCCTGTAGTCCCAGCTACTTAGGAGAGGCTGAGGCAGGAGGGTAGTTTGAGGCCAGGAGTTCGAGGCCAGCCTGAGCAACATAGCAAGACCCGCATTTCAAAAAAATAAAATAAAAGAAAGAAAGAATTCCCGGAAAGTTCTCTCTTAAGTCCTTTCACTTTGGGATGCAGTTTGACCATGACAGTGCCTGGAAGCCTCAAAATGCACCACAGCCCTAGTCATGGACAGGCCGCTTTCTTGCAGCTGGCACAGCAGTGTCTTTCTAATGTTACATCGCCAGGGCGGTGTTTCCCAATGGATAGTCCCCAGAGTCAGTCATGGGATTCAACAGGCATCATGGCCCTTCCCTCCTTCCCTCTTCCCCAGTCCTCACAAAGTACCATGGCCAAATAAATAAGGAAAACACTTGAGTGGACAAGTCAAATAGGTTTCTTGACTGCATTCTCAGAACCTTTAATACACTAAAATGCCCTGGAAGGCTGAAGACAGGGCCATGGTATACAAGCATCTCCCAAACTCATGTGACTGCTATGGTGGTTAATTTTGAGTGTCAACTTGACTGGGCCATGGAGTCTCCAGATATTTGGCCAAACATTATTCTGGGTATTTCCATGAGGGTGTTTTTGGATGAGATTAGCATTGAAATCAGCAAATTAAGTAAAGCAGGTTGCCCTGTGCAATCATCCAGTCAGCTAAAGGCCTGAATAAAACAAAAAGGCTGACCCTCTTCCAAGAGAAAGAAAATCCTTCCTGCCCAGTGGCCTTCAAACTGGGACATCAGCCTTCTCCTGCCTTTGGACTCAGACTGAAATATTGGCTCTTCCTGGGTCTCAAGCCTGCCTGCCTTTGGACTAGAATTACACTGTCAGCTCTCCTGGGTCTCCAGCTTGCTGACTTACCCTGCAGATTTTGGGACTTGTCAGCTTCCATAATCATGTAAGCTAATTCCTTATAATAAATCTCTTTATATACATAAATAAAGGATATACACACACACAGTCATCCATTGCTTAATAATGAAATGCATTGTTAGGAGATGTCATCATTGTGTGAACATCATAGAGTGTACTTACACAAGCCTAGATGGCATAGCCTACTACACCCCTAGGCTGTATGGTAAAGCCTATTGCTCCTAGGCTGTAAACCTGTACAGCATGTTACTGTACTAAATACTGTAGGTAATTGTAATACAATGGTATGTGTATATCTACACAAAGAAAAGGTATAGTAAAAAATGCAGTGTTATAATCTTATGAGACCCCATCATATATGCAGCCCATCATTAACTGAAATGTCATTATGTGGCACATGACTATACATCGTATTGGTTCTGTTTCTTTGGCGAACTCGCCAGGAAGCTGTTTCCCCTGAGAGTACCTTGCAGTACTAAAGTTCCAGGAATGCTCAAGGAATGCTGCAGCTGAAGGTCAGAATCTAAGAAGGCTGGAGGCCCCCACGCCCCACCCGCTGCCCAGAAATTGGGGCCACCACCAGCTGGGTGACACTGAGGTGTTCCCTGAAGTAATCTATCCCCACTGTCCCCACTCATCATGGTCTCTTTAATCTGAAGTCTTCCAGGCTGTAAAGACCAGCCAGCATGGGGGATTTGGAAGGCTCACTCTTTCATGAGTGTCAACTCCCCATCCGTTTCGAGGCTTCCTCTTTTGTTCCCTTTTCCTGTGACACAGGATGTTTAGTGCCTTTTCTCCTCTCAACCTTCCCATGTGAATATTGGACAGTGTAGGGCTCAGTAGTTGCCTGGGCCAGAGCTGTGATCATGCCCAGGGTAAAAGGGTAAAAGGAGCCCTTCTTCTCACACATGTGTCTGGCAACTCCCTGCAAGAGGCCCGAGCTCAGAGCACGATCAGGGAGAGTGAGAGGACCGTCCTCTCGGTGCTGCTCAAACCAGAGAAGAAATCTTATATCTCTGGACCTTAGAACCAGCTGCCCTCTGCACAGAGCAGAAGAGCAGAGCACCATGGGGAAGAGGAGAATTTCTGGGCTGAATGGAGCCCCACCCATAGGAGCCTGCCTGTTGGAGAATGGCGGATATAAACAGTTGTTCCTGTGTCTTCACTTTCTGTCCCCAGGTTCCCTACAGAGGCTTGAGGACAGCTAGTTTCCAGTTTCTGGGTTCTAGGCCAGTGGTTCCCATCTTCCAACCACGCAAGATAATTCCCACTCCCGTTCACTACCACCCAAACTGGGACAAATACAAAGTTGACTCTATTTGTCAAGTGAGAACATAAAACGTGGGAAAAGGCAACCTAGTACAAGCATCACATTATAAAAGAGAAACCATTTTCACGTCCCAAATGAGGAAGACCCTAACCTGAGAATCAGGGACAGACTTCAATGGAAGCGGTTCCTTTTGGAAGGCTCCTGGCTGTTGTTATTTCCCTCATTTTGTTCAAATCTGCAACAGATTTCAGATTGAAGTCCATCTGCCACTGTTCAGAGTTCTCTGCCCTGTGCTCTTTCTCCCCAAATTACGTTCTCAGCTTGCTATTTTCTTATTCAAAACTTCTAAATCTCTACCTTCCCCAGAATGGCTTCTCTAGAAGTTTCCCCTGAAGGAAAATGTCAAAGGACGGCAGTACACGAAGTACCCAGTTGAAAGGCTCCCGCTGCCAGGCTAATTCTCAAGAGCAGATGAGGTACCAGGAGCAGGAGGGGGTGTGTATCCTTCCTCCCTTCTGCCCCCAGCTAGACTCTTGCAAGCTCTGGCTCATTCGGCCCTCCCAGCCAAAGCAGCGTGGGTTCTGTTGGGTAATTTGCAGGTTTGGCTGGTAAGATGAGAAAAGTATAGGCATCTTGCTGGGCCATTATTTATTCTGCATGGATCAGGGACTGAGCCTGAACTGAGACGGCCACAATTACCCCAGTTCCACTGGACACCTATGTGACCTCCCACCGAGTTTGCTCCTTGAAACGGCAGCAGCTGGTCAGGAGCAGCAGGTTGTGACTGTGAAGTCAGGAGACCAATTGTGACCAAGCGGTATTTATACACCCCGGTTAGCACTGTCCCCTTCCTCATGGTCACGCTGGGCATCTCTTCCCAGTTCCCAGTGATGCTGGGTTTGGTCAAAGCATTTTTGGAGCTCCTCTTGGGAGCTGCCTTTCAGGCCAGATTATCTGAGAAACAGAGTCACATCCTCACTTGCTTTGTAATCCAAAATCACTTTGCTCAGCTCTGTCACCCAACTAATTCCCTAGACTTTCCTCCAAATGACCTTGGCTGCATTAAACATTAAATCCACCCCCAATGGAAGAAGGCTTGCTGTCAGCGAGCATATTCAAAGGGGATGATGTGGGCTCTGAGGGCATAAGGAGTAATGAGCGGCGGGGACATTGCTAGGAAGCCTCCCGGGGTGCACATCAAACCTGTGTTGACTGCTTGATTTCACCTAGCCTAGCATTGACCCAGGGAGTTGAGATTCTCTTATCCTCATTAGGCAGATGAGAACATGGAGGCTCAGAGGCTAAGTGGCTCATCTAAAGATCACAGAGCAGGCCGGGTGCGGTGGCTCACGCTTGTAATCCCAGCACCTTGGGAGGCTGAGGCGGGCGGATCACGAGGTCAGGAGATCGAGACCACGGTGAAACCCCGTCTCTACTAAAAATACAAAAAATTAGCCAGGGATGGTGGCGGGCGCCTGTAGTCCCAGCTACTCGGAGAGGCTGAGGCAGGAGAATGGCATGAACCCGGGAGGTGGAGCTTGCAGTGAGCCGAGATTGCGCCACTGCACTCCAGCCTGGGCGACAGAGCGAGACTCTGTCTCAAAAAAAAAAAAAAAAAAAAGATCACAGAGCAATACCAGGGAACACCTTGGACTCCATCACAGGGAGCTTCCTGATGGATTGCCAAAAGCATAGGACTTCTTTAAATAAAGATATGTATGCACTAGTTAAAACACACAGCTGGCCAGCAAGCCATCTCAGTCTCCCCATTCACATAGCCACAGGGACCTTCCCTCCCAGACCATCCACATCTGCTGTTTGGACCCATCTGCAAAAAAGGCAGGCTGCAGCCAGAGGACAGATGGTAACTTCAGTCCCCAACGTACTGAGTTCAGCAAGACACTTGGGTCTCAGGGTCTCCATCAGGAAAATGAGGATTAAAAAAATCCCTAACCCACCTATGCAACTGCATCCTTTCTGTCACCTCCTACAGTCCCCTCAACAGACAGAGAGGCTGAACGGAATCAAATGCTGGATGGTGGTGGTGAGTTGGGACTTAGGAGGCAGGCAGACCCAGGCTGAAGTCAGACTCCACCGTGTACTAGCTCAGCAACCTGGGCAAGGCACACAGCCTCAGTTTCAACACCCGTAAAAGGAGGAGCAGAAGAGCTTCTACCTCACAGGGTTGTCACAGGGATTCTATCAGCATGTGTATCTGGGACCTGGAATGGTTGACCCTGAATGCAATGCCCAATGCCAACCAGCCTCTTACCCCACACATATGCCCCCTTGACTACCTAGAGAGAGGCAATCCTCATCCTCTCCTCTGACCCTTCCCCCACAGCCCTACCCTCCTTCCACCCACTGCACCCTGCCAAGAAAGGGCACTGTCTCCCTACTCTAGGGAAATACAAATGAAAGGTGACAAGGTAGTAAGCAGCAAAGCAGAGACCATCCCATTTCCTGGCTGCCTTTGAACTCTGATGGGGGAAGCAATAACAAAAAGCAGACTCAGTTTCCAAAAGAGAGAGAGATTGAAATATGGGGGAACTATATGTCTTCCGCAGATGTGTCCAGCACAGTGGACTCTGGAGGTGGGTCTAGGTTTAAATGCCAGCTTTGCCTTGTGTTAGATCTGTGACTTTGGGGGTGCTGCTCAACCTCTCTGAGCTCCCATTTTCTCATCTGGAATATGAGGAAAATGCACATGCCTACTTTGCAGGACAGTTGTGAGATTCAAAAGTACTAACTGGGTAACGCACGATACACTGAGCATGGCATATAGGAAATACTTCAATGCATGCCAGCTAGCAGGGCTATTGAACCAATTTTCCAACAAAGCACAAGCTGGCATAGGAGGCACTGACCCATGTTTGAAAGGCTAGACATGAAAAAGTGAGAGGATATCCAACGAGGCCCTGCATGTGCCCATCCTCTGTTCCTCACTAATATGAAACAAAGGGGTTTTTTCAAAAGGGGAAAGTGTGCAACAGAGAGTGCAAGCCCCTGGCTGCTGTTGTATCTTCTATAACCTTCCAAACAGGTCAACTTTGCATGCACATACCTCCTGCCACAGGCGACTTTCTGCTCAGGAGGTAGTGCATTTCTAAGTATCAAACCTCCAGGTTATTCAGAAGCCCCCTTTTTGTCCCAAATTATTATACTTTTAAATGTTTTATTATTTTTGAAAAATAGAGACAAGGTCTCGCTACATTGCCCAGGCTGGTCTCAAACTCCTG
Source organism: Symphalangus syndactylus (assembly GCF_028878055.3). NCBI lineage: Eukaryota > Metazoa > Chordata > Mammalia > Primates > Hylobatidae > Symphalangus > Symphalangus syndactylus. The sequence continues at coordinate 40,506,728 of NC_072430.2, forward strand.
GTCTCAAACAATCCTCCTGCCTTGGCCTCCCAAAGTGCTGGGATTAGAAGCATAAGCCACCATGCCTGGCCTGCCCCAAAATATTTTGTCCTAATTTTTGCCCAAATTTTGTCCAATAAATCTATTTGGGAATTACTTTAAAGCCAGCAAGCCCAGCCTTCGTAAAGAAAATATGAATCTGTGACTAAAGCTGAGATTCCCAGGGTAAGGTCAAACTCCACACATTACTGACACCCTGGATGGGGTACCTGGCACTTTGGCTGTTTTGCGTGGGTAGCATCAGAGGGCAGAGAAGGAAAATCAGAGCTGGTCACTCCAAGAGGTTCTGCTGCCCAGACTGGCCCTGGGGGACTGGCCTGCTGGGGGCCTTTGGCTGGGGTCTTGGCCGCTAGGGGGTCCTGGGTCACCCTACAAGCCCCCTCCTAAGGTATCGGTAAGATGGGGGGCTCAGGCCCCACAGGCAGCCTCTGGAGGTGTGAGTCTATCTGTTACCTGAATCCGAAGGCCCTGCCAAAGGAATAACAATGAGAAATGTCACCAGATGCACTCTCTTTGATGCGTCTCGACCAGGGGAATTGGTGTCAGAAGACACACAGAAAATCCAGATGGTATTTTCCAGGGTCATGGTCCACCATGGAGTGAAGCCCAGGGCCCCTTTCATGTCCTTTCCCGAGTCAGTCCGTGCCCGGGCGGCTGGCGTGGGAGGAGAGGCCGCAGAGACACAAGATTAATGGCTTCCTGGGCAGGTGAGCAGCCACCCACTCGGGCAGTCACGATCCTCCAGAGACTCCCTCGGCCTGGCTCCATGAGGCGTGAAGTGGAGAGAGAATCTAGTGGTGAGGCCAACCCTTGCCAACCCAGGCCGAGCCCGGCTGCTGCATCTACCACCAGCGCTGGCTCCGGGAGTCGAGCCTCCAGGCTAAGCCTCTGTCTGGGTTTGTCCTGCTGCAGGCAGAGGCACAGGCTTGGTACTACGTGCACTGCAGGGGACCAGGGGAGCAGGTGGGCAGGGAGCTGGAGCAGGGACAGAACCTGGTTTCTGGAGGGCTGTCTGTCCAGAGAGCTGACTTCCAAGTTTTCATAAGGATCCCTTGTATTTCAATGTTTTTCTTAGGAAGGTTTATTAGTTTGCTGGCTTGTTTGCTCACACTTGGTTCCCTTAACTTACACATTAAAATTGTTTTCATTATAGAATACGTACATACAATCAAAAGAGTCAAAGTTAAAAGCAAAAATCTCTCCCAATACCAGGATTCTTAAGCCCATTCCCTACAGCTAACTCAAAGGACAGTTTTTTTTGTTTTTTTTTATCTCTTTCCCCAAGTTTCAAAAGCATATATCCAGGATTTGAAGCTTAAAAAGCCACACATGTGATTTTACTCTATCTGCTGTCCAGCTACTTGATTTTTATTTTTACTCAACTCTATGTTGCCTGTATTTTCATCTCAGTCTACATGAACTTATGAAGGCTTTTTTTTTCTTTTTTTTGATATGGAGTCTCGCTCTGTCACCTGGCTGGAGTGGAGTTGTGTGATCTCGGCTCACTGCAACCTCCGCCTCCCGGGTTCAAGCAATTCTCCTGCCTCAGCCTCCCGAGTAGCTGGGACTACAGGCATGCACCACCATGCCCAGCTAGCTTTTGTATTTTCAGTAAAGACGGGGTTTCACCATGTTGGCCAGGATGGTCTTGAACTCTTGACCTTGTGGTCCACTTGCCTCAGCCTCCCAAAGTGCTGAGATTACAGGCATCAGCCACTATGCCCGGCTGAAGGCCTCTTTTTTAATGCCAAAGCATTTCTCAATCCCGCCACCCACCCCAAGTACCAAGTATCATAATCTTGGTACTTTTAGTCTTTATTAGGTGGAAAAATATATAATAACTCCTAATTTAGTAATACTTTAAAATGAATTTATAATTTTCTTTTGAATGGTCATAGCCATGTTTACAGAGAATGCTTGGGGCATCTCTGGCTTTGTGAGGCTGACAGTACCCTGCTAAAAGCATTTTGCAAGCATTATTTTATTAAATCCTTCTGCAACCCTGTAAGAGAAGGATTCTTATTCCCACTTTTCAGATGAGGCCAGCGTGCACAGGGAGGTTAGGTGACTTGCCCCAGGGTACACAGCAAGGGAGAGTTAAGTTGTCAGCTGAATTCACATCTGTCTGACATCAAAGGTCCTGCTTGCTCTGCCGCACCACACAGGGGCTGTCTATTCCTTTATGTTCTTCTAGTGTGAGCCATGAGTCCAGAGGGACTCTTTCCTCCACACGCCCCGCTGCAGTCCCCGGGGAACCAGTGGTGTTCAGATCCATGGTAATATTGCCAGACCCTCAAGCGACCTCGGAGCAGGGATGGCCAGTTAGGTACTGACCTTGGACACAGGCTGGAGTAGCTGGGATGGCCAGTTAGGTACTGACCTTGGACACAGGCTGGAGTAGCTGGGATTCTGCCTGGCAGCAGGGCGATGCATTCCTATTTCTGTACCAGCCATGGAATGAGGCCCCGGGAAGGCCAGCATGAGCCAGACAGTGCACATGGCTTAATTCTCAGGTAGCTCTTACCTCTCCATCTCCTCCTCCCACTGGGCGAGGGGCTGACTGTCGGAAACGGAGAGCTCCTACTGAGGTCACCGAGGTCAGAGAACAGCCTACAGGGATAGCCCCGGGAGAGAAGTGGGCCCACATAGGGAGATGATGGCGGCAAAACTTGTGAAGGAGGCCACCTCGCCCAGACGGCCAGCTCATCTTCCCTCCTACCAGTTTCCTTCTATCAAAATTATTTTTATCTTTTAATTTTCTTACATGGGAATGGTTCATGTCAGTCTATCCAGCCCTCCTCTGGCTCTGCATGGCTCCTTCGGTCTCCTCGCCCTGCCCAGCTTGAGGTGGGTATGCAGTGACACTGGCACAGTCACATCAGTGATCTGCACTGCCTGGCCTGAGGCTCACCATTTAGGTACTCAGAACCCCAAGGTCAAAGAGGCCCTTAATGCAGCTGACAGCAAACAATTTGCATTCACAACATGCAAAACAGCTCTGGGTAAAGGTCAAGAGGCCAACCCCTGGGTTTCTTTCTGCACCTAAGCTGCAGAACTGTAGCCAAGGCTCTCATCAGCTCCAGCCCTCAGTTTTCTCATCTTTAAAATGAGGGCTCTGGAGTCAATGAGCCTCCCTCCCAGCACCCACAGGCTGCATCATCTCTGGGGAGAAGAGTACCAGCCACATGAGGTGCTCAAGGGATACCAGGTGAATCTCCAGTACAAAAGGCCCAGAAAGAGGGAAGGAGGCAAAACATATGAGTAGCTACAAGATGCACTTTGTACAGTGCCTGGCTCATAGTGGGCAGTCAGAAGATGTTAGCAAATATTACTACTGTCGTGAGCATCAGCAAAGAGAAAAATAATGGGGAAACTGCCCTGGGACGACAGAGGCAGGGATACAGGGCTAGAAAGAAAGAAGGATGAGGAAAAAGAAAAGAGCCCAGCATCAAAGAGAAGCTGGTTTTGCCTGGAGTGGCCAAGTCTACCTGTCACAGGCACAGTCTCTGATCTCATCCACACGGCCAGGAGCTGCAAGTATTAAAATTAGAATCCAAAGTGTTCTAGATTACGGTGGCTCACGCCTGTAATACCAGCACTTTGGGAGGCTGAGGAGGGCAGATGACCTGTAGTCAGACCAGCCTGGCCAGTATGGTGAAACTCTACTAAAAAAAATTAGCCAGGCGTGTTGGTGCATGCCTGTAATCCCAGCTACTTGGGAGGCTGAGGCAGGAGAATCGCTTGAACCTGGGAGGCAAAGGTTGCAGTGTGCTGAGCTCGTGCCACTGCACTCCAGCCTGGGTGACAGAACGAGACTCTGTCTCAAAAAAAAGAATCCAAGGTGTCCTTACTGAGAAGACTGCAGCCGTGGAGTCCCTTGCCTTGGCCAGCCTGGGGACCCCAGGTCCTCCCGCCCTCATAGAAATGCCTCTGATTCAAGTCTTGCAGGCATCTGCTGGACATGGGCACCTGCTTGGAAACACTTGCAGTTGCCGGCACCTGGCCACACTCTCCACCTGGGCACCAACCAGGGGACCTCTCTCCTGGCTGCCAGGGGCCTCTGTGTTCTGTGACTGCTCTGATCCCAGGTAATATCTTTTTCTTTGCAGTAAAGGTATTTCATGCAAAGTCTTGATGTCATAAAATGTAAAATTTTTAACATAAAATACGCTTATAGACCAAAAAACAGATCCATTGCCAGACCATATGTGACTAATTTTTATTATTATTGTTGCCATGCAAAAGTAGCTGGTACAGAGGAAAGACTTAGGAGGCTGCAGGGCATGGAGGGGAGTCTTGTGGGCAAGGTGGTGGCCAAGACTGCATGTAGGGGCGTCTACTGGAGCTACGGTGGGAGCACTTCTCCAGGCAATAGGTCTCTAGGGAAGGCCCATCAGGTTTCCAACTGTGGCCTCATGTCAAGCCTACAGGGTCTCCTGCGAGCACTCTGCTGGCCAGGCATGGAGCTGGGTGGTCAAAGAATACACACGGGAGATAAACCCACAAACCCAAGCCCAGGTGTGTTAGATCCTGGCTACAGAACCTTACAGACCAAAGCAGGCCTCCTTCTCTGCTATGCCCCAAATCCGCTATGCCCCAAAGGCTTTGCACAGGAAACTGGCCTCCGGTGCCTCCCTGCCCCACATGCCCTCACAGAGGCCCTCCCAGGGCTGGCCGCAGGCCCTGGGTTCCAGCTCACACATGCGGACCATCCCCAAGTGGCTCTTCTCTGTGAAGGCCAGTGGCCATCCAGGGCTACTGACCCAGGGAGCAGCAAGGAGGTGGGCCTGCCCTTCCCTCTTCCTCATTCTTTCTTGGCAAATGGAAGCACTTCTCTCGGCACGGCATGGACATATCCCAACACCAGCTCTTCCAGATGTCCTGACCCTCTCCACAGCCATACTGGGATAAGGCCCTGGTGGCAGCCCCCGAGCCACATGCCTGTCTCAGGGCCTGCGCTCCCCTTTCCTGAGTCCAGGGTCAGCTGAGCAGTTCAGCCTGAGACCACATTAATGTGCTGGGAAAAACATCAGGAGGGTTGGCCTGGAAAGACAGAGATCTGTGATAGAAACAGTGGGTTTTCTGGGCCCCTGGAATTCTGAGCTATTTCAGGCAGACAGACTTGGACGTGCATCCTGACTCTTCAAGTGGATCCACTGCGCCACCTTGGGCAGCCACTCAACTCCTCTGGACCTCTGTAAAGGGAGGACAGGACTCCCTACTTAGGTATTACTGTAAAGATTAAAGACATCAAATGCTAAAACAGCAGCTTCCTTCCCCTCCAAGTTGATAAATTCTAGCACTCCCCAAAATCTACTCACAGAGGCCCTTAGACTAAGCCCAGGGACCCTGTGACACTGTTTCTCGGATATGCCCCTGCCTGCCAGGGCCGCTGGCTTACTCACACCCACACACAACCCTGCACCTTGACTCTGGGAACACAGGGCCGCAATGTCTCTGCTTCCACGGGCATCTTGAAATATCAGAAACCAGGGCAGGGCTTGGAGGCCCCTCCCTGCCCTGGGGCCTGCTGAGAGCCATGGGGGACCCGCTAAGTACTGCGGTTACACAAACAGAAAGCCTTCGAAGAGCTATCTGGCTCTAAGTGCAGGCTGCAGGATGTTGCCGGCAGAAAGAAACACAAGAGTTCTTCAGAGAATCCAGACACAGGTTAGACAGGAAGTTGCTCCCAATGAATGAGGTGGAGCCTGGCGAGGTGGTTCCTCAGCCCCCTCTAGGTCCTCAACCCCTTGGATACCCACCCCCATGCCCCAGCTATGTGTGCCTTGTTGTGAATTAGAAAAACTAAGTTCAGACCCCACCCACCTCCTCAACCGGGCACTCTTGGACAGTGAACAACCTGTACAACTGAACAGGTAACCCACCAGTGGTGCACCCCAAAGCACAAATTTTCTCAAAATGTATCTAAACTTCTACCTCACGTTTACTGAAGGCTCCTCCACGACTGACCCTGTGCTGCAGACGAATCAGAACCAGATGGGCCCTTGAGGAGCTCAGGGTAAAGTGAAAGACTCTCATACTGAGATGGGAAGGAAGGGCTTCACTCTTAAGGCTGCCTTCTCCTCGGGAAGGCCACTCCAAAGGGCATTTGTCTGCAGACCAGGGATTCAACGAACAGGAGACCCCAGCAATGAGCTGCAGCTTCTGGCCTGTACAGCGTGCAGATGTACGCATTGCCAGGGGTCTGTGGGCTTGTAGTGCACTTACCATCGGAAAAGGGCTGGGCTGGGAACTGTGTGTATCTGAGTCACTGAGCTGCCCCTCCTGATGGCAAAGGTCTGAACCTGAAGCAATTTCCAGGTAACAGAGAGATTAAGTGCGAATCCTCACTCCAGGGGCCTGGGTTGGCTGGGACCCAGGAAACCTGCTACGGAGGAGTCTAGAAGAGCCCAAACCCATTCTGGCTCTTTCCTGGCCTCTGCTGTCCTGGAGGCTGCAGACCAAATCTTCTTACCTTCCCACTTTCCTGTAGCATCCCAAGAAACCACAATGCAGCCAATGTAACCTCAACTGTGTGATCCAACTCGGGATTGGCCAGGAATATTTTCTCCACTCCCAAAGCCAGAGGAGCCCTTGCCTTCATGGGCGTGACCGCACAGCCCAGCATTTCCAGAGAGGGCAGCTGCCTCCTCGCAGGGTCCTGGGGCCCTGCTGCAGCCACACACAGAGCCTCCCTTCATGCTGCAGCTTGGCTGTTCTTGGCATCTGCTCAATTCCTCTCCTGACCTCACCTGTGCCTGCCTCACCTGTTCAACCACGTTGTGCTGCTGTGGCCTCATTTCCTCAAAGGGCCTGGGGCACAATCCTCTCACTGCCTGGAGGCTTAAGCATACCTCTCCATCAGTGCCTTTCCCCTTGGAAAATTCATGGTTTTTGCTTCCCGCACTTAGCTCCTCAAATTAAACCCCACGCACAGGGGTCCTGTAGGGAAAAGGCATGAACCTTATGCTCTAGAAATAAAACTTACATTCCTCTACCTGGCATGTCATCTGTTTCCACAGAATTTGGATAGGGGCATCACTGGAGCAATGAGAAGAAATACTAAAAAGAACTAATATTTATTGAGCACCTACTGTGTACTAGTTTCTGCTATAAGTACCTTATGTTTATCTTTTTTTTTTTTTTTTGAGACTGAGTCTTCCTTTATTGCCCAGGCTGGAGTGCAGTGGCGCAATCTCGGCTCACTGCAATCTCCACCTCTTGGGTTCAAGTGATCCTCCTGCCTCAGCCTCCCAAGGAGGTGGGATTACAGGTGCCCGTCACCACGCTTGGCTAATTTTTGTATTTTTAATAGAGATGGGGTTTCACAATGTTGGCCAGGCTGGTCTCAAACTGTTGACCTCAAATGACCTGCCCACCTCAGCCTCCCAAAGTGCTGGGATTACAGGCGTGAACCACTGCACCCAGCCATGTTTATCAACTTTTAATCTTTACAGCAATCCAACGTGGAAGATCACAGCAGAAGAGGAATCTGAGACACAGAGAGATTGAGTCATTTATCTGGGGTCACAGAGCTGGGATGTGACGGAGCCAGTGCAGTGGTGTGGTAATAAATATTTAACAACCGGCTGGGGGAAGGCGGATCTGTAGCATTTGCCAATTTCCGTGGCATGAGTACTCCCATCATGGCTGTTCTCAAACTACCAGTGTGTCATCACGGAATGCAGGCTTGGGAAGAGACAGGCAGCAGCTCAGCATTGCATGGTTTTTCAACCATACGTTAGGTGTAAATTGACGGCAAGAACGTAAAGTGAAATGTAGTAAGACATGAGGAAGTGAGGAGTGGTATCTATTACCTTTGTTTTTAATACAATGTATTTAATTATAAGTTTATACCATTTAATTTTTAATAATGATTGTGTTTGACCATCAGCCCACAAAACTGCTGAACATTTAACAATGAGCTCTCCTGAGCTGGTTTGAGCTGGTTCCAGCACACCATTGGGACCAGGATTTCAACTCAGTTAGTCTGGTGCTAGGGTTTTTCCTCCTAACCCCGACACTACACTGCCTCCCAGAGGGATATAATGTTCCCCGAGCCAGAGCTGCCTCCATGACTCAACCAGGGCAAAAGATGTGGCAGAACCAGTGCTCTCCTGGTTACCTCTTCCCAGGCCCTTCTTTTTCCCTCTTTTCCCCCAAGGGCTCCCCTTTAACTACTTCCAATCCCCTCAGGTTAGCTCAACCAACATTTATTAAACACCCACTCTGTGTCACTGGGGACACAGAGATGACCTTGGGCTCTAGGACCTCATGATCTAGGAGAAAAAATAAGCAAATATGCAAATACAACAGATTGTAACCCAGTCAGGGGCATGAGACCGAGAACAGCTGCAAGGAGAGAGACTAATTCCCCCAGGGAGAAGTCAGGGATGGCTCCACACAGAGGGGGACACCTGAGCAGGGTTTTAAAGGATAAATAGAAGTTCGCTAAGCAGACCAGGGTTGGGGGAAGCAATACAAGAAGGACTAGATCTAAGGTGTATACATAGGTAAAAGTTTTCCAGATGTAGGAGGGGACTCAACAATGAAGAGCAGGAGGGGAGAACCGAAGATACGCTCCACATCTTGGCGCGGTGCGGGGGTCCCTGCCTAAAGAGACATGAGGAGAGGCAGGTTTGGAGTGTGATGCTGTCTTTGATTTTGCACATGCTGCTGTGTGGTGCCTGCGGGAATCCAAGACGGGCACCAAGTTAGGGCACTGAGACTCAGACTTGGGAGCTGTTGGAGAATGGGAGATAAGAGAATGATGGGAAGGCATGGAACAGGAGAAAAATGCAAGCTGAGAAGAGGGAAGTCAGCTTCAAAATATGTTTATGATAGACTCCAGGAGAGGCATGGAGGTGGTCAAACCACTGAGTGGCCTCCAGAGGCTGGGCATGGGCCCTTGGAGGATGATGTCAGGAAGACCAAAAGTCCCTTTCTACAGCTTTCTCCTGTGCCGAGGACAAGGATGGAAGCTGATCTGGGGGATAAGAGGTCTGACTCTGTGCAGCAATTCTTCCACCTTATTTTTTTTCAGAACCAAGACATGGGTCTTGGTCTTTTCCCCCTCCACCCCCACCTTAAACTTTGCCCAAGTGTTAGATCCACACAAGGTGTTCTGAAGGCAGGAGTTAGAAAGCTGAAATTCTAGGCCGGGCGTGGTGGCTCACGTCTGTAATCCCAGCACTTTGGGAGGCTGAGGCAGATGGATCACCAGGTCAGGAGATCGAGACCATCCTGGCTAACAGGATGAACAGTGAATCCCCTTCTCTACTAAAAATACGAAAAATTAGCTGGGCGCGGTGACAGGCGTCTATTGTCCCAGCTACTCGGGAAGCTGAGGCAGGAGAACGGCGTGAATCCGGGAGGCAGAGCTTGCAGGGAGCCGAGATCGCGCCACTGCACTCCAGCCTGGGCGACAGAGTGAGACTCCATCTCAAAAAAAAAGGAAGAAAGAAAGCTGAAATTCTAGATGCAATGAGCAACACATAACATCGGGGTGAGGTGTGCAGGCATACAGCCAGATGGCCTCTGTGCAAATCCCAGCTTTGTCAGCTGTGTGACCTTGGGCAAATGACTTAACATCTCTGTACCTCAGTTTCTTTACCTGTGAAATAGGGGATTATAATAATACCTACTTCCTAGGATTATTGTGAGGAAGTGATTATTTCATACATGAAATATTCTTAGGACAAAGCCTGACACGCAGTAAATGCTCAATAAATGTCAATTACTACAACTATTACTATTACAATCACCCATCTCTGGCCTTACACTTTATATTTAGCTCTCCTATCCCCCCTTAGACACTTTTCTTACATCAGATCCTAAAATGATCCCCCAGAGAATTAGGTGGCTTGGAGAAGAGCATCTGAACACCAGTATCCGGCTCTGAAAATGGTGCTGGCTGCACGGCTTCTGCATATTCAGCAGCTGGAGGGCAATCCTCAGACCGAATGAGACCTGACCACTTTCCAGCCCGTCTGGAGGTCAGGCAAGCCACGGAGGCAGTGAGTGTGTGGTGTGTAGGTATGCATGCATGCATGCTGGGGCTTGGGAGGAATACCACACTACAAGGCAGCTACAGTGCTAAATTGCATGGAGCAGGGCTCAGAAAGGTGAAAACCAGAGCTGCTTTCTAAAGCCAGGGTCCTGAGCTCACCCCTGAGCTTCTGAAGGCTCACCCCCTGGGATTCTCCATACACCTTCCCACCAAGGGAAGGCTCTGTTGCAGAACTGTCACCCATGGAGTGCAGTGCCAGTGAGTGCCTGTAGGGGGCTCTAGAGCTCTTCCATTCTCGGTACCCTGGGTTGTGAGGGCACCAGGCTTAAAACAATGGTTGTGTTTACCAGAGCTGTGCGAGTGTGCTGTTCCGAGAGGTGAATGAGGGGAAGCTGGGGTCCGCTGGTACCCTGTTGGCGAGCCCCGGTTCATCCATGCTCTCAACTAGCTGTGCTTCAGGTTTGGAGTCCTAATCCTCCCTGCTCCACTACCTAACACTGATTTGGGCTGCTTCCCCTCAGCCTCCTAGGAGACTCTCCCAAGGGTCAGCCTCCTGTCCTTGTGTGGGGAGGTAGGGAGAGCTGCTGCTTTGGCTTCCAAGGTGGGGCAAGGGTAACTTCCAGTTTCTGGGGTCTTAGGTTCTGGCAGTCCAGCACCTCAACCCTTTTGTCAGGGAAACATCAGGCACAGACAGGTTCCCAGAAAGACTTGACTTACCCTGTTCCTCCCTAAGGCAAAATTCAATAGCCCTGGGTGCTGTTAGGAGACCTCATTCAGCAGATTTATTTACTTAATTGTAACTCTATCAATATATCTGGTTGATGGAACTTACCTACTCCCTTACCTAAGGGCGCAGCCAGGCTAACACGTTCATATTGGTAAAATGTTAAAGATGGTCATTTGGAGGCAAAGGCAGGCAGATCACCTGAAGTCAGGAGTTTGAGACCAGCCTGGCCAACATGGTGAAACCCCGTCTCTACTAAAAATACAAAATAATTAGCCAGGTGTGGTGGCACACACCCATAGTCCCAGCTACTCAAGAGGCTGAGGCAGGAGAATCGCTTGAACCCGGGAGGCAGAGGTTACAGTGAGCTGAGATCGTGTCACTGCACTCCAGCCTGGGTGACAGAGTGAGACTCCGTCGCAAAAAAACAAAAAACAAAAAAAAAAAAAAAAAAAAAATCAGAAAACCAAACATAGAATCAATTTTGGGGGCTTGGTCAAAAGCAGAAAAAAAATAAGGGCAATGTGTTTCTTATCCGACTATTTTAAGAAAAACAGTCATGGGTAAGTAGAGGTGCCAGATTTAACAAGTATTACATGGGATTTACTTATACGAAAAAAGATACTCGCATTTATCTAAAATTCATATTTAATTGGATATCCTGTATTTTACTGGACAGCCCTACTGAAAATATAGGGATTCATTCAGAGGAAAATTTCCTATTCATTCTCTCCATCCCAAATTGTAATTCCTTCTTTAATCCCCTTGTGTTATATATTGACACGCAAGCCATATTGATCACATTAAACAAAGTAGTCAGTTCAAGCACCTCAGTCTCACTGTAGGGAAGACTATAATGGTGAGATTATGTCCAAGGAATAAAAAGTAACGCCCCAAAGATAACATCAAAAAATTAATAACACTAGACATTTAATGCACACCTACTATGTGCCTGGTGCTTGTCCTCTGACTAAATCTTCAAAACAACCCTGGGAGGTAGATACTATTAGTGGAAACTGAAAAGAGAATCTACACATCTAATTTCTGTAATTCTGGGAAAAGCATGTAAATTTCTGGTCAATTACTTCCTGAGAAAGAAAGGGGAGGGAAACCAAGAAGGACTCCATCCCATCAACAAATGGGCTTATTCATAATGCAAAGGCCAGGTCGGTTGCTATTTGGTTATATGCCACTTACATAGGAAACTGTCTTAATTTCAGTGAATTATCACTGGCTTGGAGTACGGGATGGTGGGAGAGCAGTGGGTGGGAACCCCGTAACAGTCAGCAGTAAGCTGGCCTTACAACTGAGGAAGATGTGTTATACTCGGGATAATCAACGCCTCACTTGCCGTGAATAAAGGCACCGCACAAGCCACCCCCAAACGCTCGGTGACAGTGACACACAGATTCCAAATGTTCTCTGTAAGAAAAAAACACCCTTTCTCCTAATCCTTCTTAAACTCAACAAGACTGATTGGTTTTTATTATTCATGAATTAATTTTTTACTCAGGGTCCAACAAGGGAATTGAAGGTATAAAATTTCTCACCGATTAAGGGGGAAAGCAGATCTCAACCTGAGCAGCACAGCCAGAGTCTTGCTTGCATTCCTTGGGGGTGGAATGTTTTGTTTGTTAAATCAGTTAATAATCAATTAATAATCCAAAGCTTTGAGGTTTGGTTGGTTTTTTTTTGTTTTTTGTTTTTTGTTTTTTGTTTTTCCTGAGGAAAAGAAACCATGAGTAAGAACATGAGTAAGAATATTGAGGTGGAAAAAAAATACAGACAGCTATGGGACCTTGGAATATTAGGTGAAGCAGAGCTGCTTCCTCATTCCACGATACATGTACAAAAAAGGAAATGAGAAAGGAAATAACAAAAGCATTGTTGGATTCTAAAGTAACGCACAGATGAGCATGGTCTGTAGGTGAGCAGGCTTCAGGTCTGGGAGTCGCCATGAAGCATCACAAGAAGGGTCACGGAAATTCAGAGAGGTCAGTTCCCTGATGACCTCCCTCTAATCGCCTCCATAGTGCAGGTTGAGGTACTCAGGAGCAGGGACAACGGCCTCATAGAAGCCAAATGACCAAGAAGGCGATCAAGGGTGGAGAGATGATTTTGCCTCTCTCTTCACACAATTCTTCTCCCAGATATTCATATGCGCCAAGTCATAACCCCGCTTGTCCTCTCTGTGCCTTTGGTCTGCAAACCTCTCATGAGAACGCAGCCAGAGGAACCAAGGAGCAAGGGGAAACTGGGAGGCAGAGCATGGCATGGGGCATAGAAGCCGGCGGTAGTGGGGTCAAACTTGGCACAGCATCACTTACAAGAAACACTTCTCCCATCTTCGTTCAAAGGCAAATCACCCAGCATTTCTCAGGGGGGCCAGGTGGGTAACACCGTATTCTCCTCTACCTGCTTGTTCATATTCAGAGACCAGGCAGTTTTTGCTCCTGGATGAATTCAGACATGCAAACCTGTAGCCTTTGCATGTTTATGTTTGCACGAAGATATTTATGTTTGGGAGCAAGAAACGGCCACCCTCATCCAGCTACTATGAGAAAAATGGTTATGAGAATTGCTTTGCGCTTTTTGGGAAGAAAAAGGTACAAGCTGTGATTACTGTAATCACAATTATTATAACCATCACATTAAAATTGCTACTATTTCTGTAAAAGCAGTGTTCTTTCTGCCAAAGCTTGTTAGCTTGACTGCTTAGGTAGACAATGTCAACACACCCAAGAGACAAATGACAAAGAGTGAAGCTAAAAGTGAGAGGATAAATACTGCACTCTGCATGCTGAAGGCCTGTTTCACCATCAAAAGGAAGTGTTTTCTGCTGATCAATTAGGAAGACAAAAACAAAAGCATACAACAGCTCATTTACTGTGCATCACCAAGATCCCAAACTAGGGTTCCAAGCATAGGCGGTGAGATGAGGGGAGGGATTTAAAAATTGGTTTTGCATAAAGTTTAGTGCTTCTTCATATCCTCGCCCATACCTGCAGCCCCTATCACTACGCTCCTCAGGTAACGAACAGACCACCTGAAATTTGTCTGTAAACAGTGGGTCTATACCCTTCTTGTTTTTCCCACCAAAACGTGAGCCTGCCAGTGACCATGGATAAAGGTATTGATGGCTGAATCAGAACAGAGGGGCCAATTATAGGCATTCTGCTTTGGGACTTTACCCAACAAATCATGCTCAGCACCTCTGAACAGCTCAGCCAGCCATACACACACACACACACACACACTCACACTCAGGCAGACCACACACCTACACTCCTTCCTCCAAAACAGTCAAGGAGGGACAAAAGGACAAGGGCAAACTACAGCAAGTTGGAATAAAAATAGAGGGGAAAAAGTGAAACAAAGGAAAATGCTAAATTGTAAAACACGAGAGAAATCTCATCTAAAAGATCACGCTTCTTTACCCCTTCTATCCTCTCCTATAGCATTTCCTTATACCTGTATTTCCTTGTTCTTTGCCCTTCAGAAACCAAGAACACATCAAAAGGCCAATGATTCTCAAAAACCCTTTATCAGGTGTCATTTTTAAGGCATAAGCCAGACAAAAATGCCAAATACCTAAATACAATAAAAATTTCAAAATGAATTAACAAAAAGAATAAAACAAAAAAACTAATTTATGAACTCAAGCCAATTCAAGCCATTAAAAATAAAAGAGCCAAGTTAAAACCACATTCGGTATTTGGGGTTTTTAAACTCATCGTTTCCTTGATAGAAAAGATTGAATTCAACTGGACACTTCACATTCGTACAGTTTTAAATGCAGGATTTTAGTAAACACCAATGGTCAGGCACGAGGCTGACTGCCACTATAATTGGTAGGAGAGGTCTCTGATATGATTTTAAATAAAAATTGATCACATTTGAAATCAGAAGATAAAAACAAAGGCTTGTTGGAGTTTGTTTAACTGCCTTTTGACCTCTGAATGAAATGACATTGAGAAATAAAATAACATTTTCCAGAAAACCATTCCCTGAAAAGGTTCAGTCCCAGGGATGCTGAATGACAATATTGAATAGAATATTTTAAAGTCCTAAGGAACAAAGGAAAGACATTTTTTTAAAAAAGAAACTTTTAGACCAAAATGTGTATAGCTTTAAAAGCACAGCAAAATGAAGATGAAAAAATTCTATCTCTAAGCCCCAGGAAAACTTTTGTTTTAGATTTATACAATTTTAACTCAAACTCAGACAATTCTGAATTTAAAACATTTAGCCAATAATTTTTTTCCACCTAGTCCAACTCCATAGTGAACGTCCCATGGGCTGATTAACCAGGATGATTTTCCTTGATTTAAGAAAACAGTTGACTCTTTAAGCCACAACCTGTCAATGGCTATTTCCAGGGAGAGAAGGAGAAGTCGGGAACCTGGAATAGAATGGCCCAAATGCTCCTTTGAGTGTGGCCATCTGTTATCCTGGAGAAGGGGCAGGACTCCCTTCTCTCCCTCTCTGGGGTCTGCCCCAGCCCTGCCCAGGCCAGAAAATTGCAGAGAGGCTCTTAAGACTGAAATCCTCTGGGCAAACCAGAGGGACAGCCACCTAGCAGCTGCCCCTGTAGTCCCCTTTGCACCATGGACAAACCAATCCCAAGGCACGGCAGCCCCTGCTGGAATGTGGTCACAGCCAGACCTCAGCCCAGCCAAGTGGTATAGCAGGCAGCAGGAACATGTTTAAATAGCAGAGACCCCTGTCCACTGTCACCCCATCTTAAAGGGGACTACCCACCGGAACACACTCACACATGTGCACACACAGGTTTCCCACGGTGGAAACTCTCTTAGGGGTGGACGCGGCTTTTGATGTTTTGAGGTTCAGAAACATCCTCTACAACAGGGGCTTTATTGGCAGCATAGAAGGGCTTGACACTCTGTTAAGCAACGACTTATAAAGAAAGATCCTGTTAGGACCCTTGATGATTTTAATCCTGATCAGTACAGAAGGGCACCCTAGAGAGGCAAATACAAGTACACTCATAGGAAGGAGGGAAAAGACCATGCAGCTCCATGTTCCCCACTTGTTTGGTGTTTTGGTGTCCTTTTGTTGGATGGTTAACTGGGGAGGTCTCTGTTCTCAGAAATAAATTGAGCCTGTGCTCTCCTGTGACCAGCCTCCCTACACAACTCTGAGTGGGACCACCCAAAACAGTCCAGCTCTGTGGAACACCTGCTCAGAGTCCAGGAGCCAGCGAACAGTCACCTCCCCAAAGCTGGCTCTGAGAAGAAGCTGATGAGATGGGTGAATACAAGCTACTGCCCGCTGAGCCCAGGAGCACCAGATGGAAGTCACAATGAGTCCCTTTAGAGCCACAGAACTGACCAGCATGCACTCAAAGTCCTTCCGTCACATCCTTCCAGTATGGCCAGGAACGCGAGGGAAGAAATGGCCCAGCACAGCCTGCTGCCCAGGGTGACAGTGTCTCAAGAGGTGAGGGTCACTAGCCCAGTGCCCTGGGGAAGAAAAAATCCTCCCAACTACGGATCTCTCCCAGTCATCGCCCTGACAACCCCTCCACGGAAGGTGCCTGGTCCCAGGACAGCCCTGCCATCATCAGAGAAGGTCAGCAGCCTCACCAGTGGCAGGAGGCAGGCTGGCCCAGTGAGGGTTAATCTGCCAGGCCAGCCATTACAGGGGTCACCGTGATGTGCAGAGAAGTTGAGCCTCTCAGTCCCCCAGAGCTGGTCTGCTAATTACATTTGCAATTATAAACACCACAACCTCCCCGCACAGGGACGAAGCCATACCGGCCGACAGGGCTAAAAGGATATAATCCCACCCCACCCATGCCAGGGGACAGGGGACACCAGGGCCACCCAAAGCCTATGGGCCCCTCCTCTGAGGGAAGACTACGTCTGTGACTGTCCCCAAAGGTCTAAGCCTGCTGGGGCTGAGGAAGGGGAAACTCACCAGAGACAGAGCCCAATCAGGGGTCACCAGCGCATACATGCTAAAAAGGTCTTTGATTTATCTCTAGAAATCGGCAAAAGGCTTCAAGGGCAAACAGGCAGGATGTTCAGGAAGATTCCCGGCCAGATTTGGCTAGTTCTAGCCCATTCTTAATTTGTACTCTCCTGGCTTCCTAGGGTCTTTCCTTAGACCCTGCACTGGCAGCACCTCTAGGGGCTGTAGTGTCACTGGAGGACCCCAGAGGTTAAGCATTCAAGTCAAGCTGGGGCTCCCCACCCCAGTAACATTCAGTCAAGATCCACCAGACTCTAAGACAGAAGCTCCCAGGGGAGCTGTGCGGCATCCTCACTAATTCTGGACAGAGCTGTTGCTCAGCAGGAAGAGCATTTCGAGGGTCTCACTTCAGAGAGAAATGGACAGAGACTCAACGATGGCCAGTAGGTGTTGGGGGACACCAGAATGGAGGCAATCAAGGTGTGATGTGGGCTTTACTTTGAAGGAGGACATTATGGTCTAAATATTTGCTACCTCTTCCCTTAAATTTGGAACCTAAAAGAATTTTAATCATTTTTAAGAAGTCACTTAAAGGACTTGGGGAGACAAGTTCTAGAGAAGGGCACTGCAGAGTCAGGCCAAAAGCATCCTGTTTCTTGCTTGTCTACTGTCTTCGAATTCTGTCTCCTTCTGAATCCTACTCATTCATGGCCAACTCCACCGCCCTCCCCAATGCACATGCTCCCTCAATGTCTCTCTGTCACACGCATCCTTCCTCCAGCCCATCAGAGGTAGGCAGATCTTTGCTCAAAAGAAACAAGGCGTTCAGCAGAGGGCCGAGGAAGGGGACAAACTTTCTCAATGAGTTTAGATTATCTTTAAAAACCACTTGGCAAAATGTCCAATTATCAGGAATATGAATGGAGCACACGCAGGACAAAGTTATAAGGGCCCCTGAGCTAGGGCCAGGGGTGCTCTGAGAAGGCAGGGTGTGACATGAAATCTCTGTCACCGCCACCTCCTTCAAAGTGCTTTCCCCGAAAGTCCCCTCTGCCCCTCCTCTCCCAGACTAAATGGAATATTTATTGATTACTCCAAATCAATAGAATAAAAAGGTTCCTGTTCGGTGGCCAGGTTGTTTCTTTGTGCTTTTTTTTTGGAACAGATCTTTTTCATGTGTCCTCATTATCAACAAAATAAAGGATTGTTTCTAAAATGAAAAGGGTTGGGGGAAGTAACAAACTCCAAGAGGAAATTTCCAGTGATGTTAAGATCTCACTGAGCTGGAAAGGGCCTTACCCGGGACCGGGGCCATCCAGCGTTGACCTAATGTCTCCTCCCAGTTCATCCCCTTCAGGCCTGAACACCTCCCACCTCCTATCACCCATCCTCTTCCATGGCAGCGCACACCTCCAGAAGGCTGACAGGCACATAAAGGTTTATTTCCTAGAGCCCCTCCCTTGGAAAACTGAGACTAATGTCCTCGCTCTGATTTATTTTTAAATGTACCATTAAAAATTAATTTCCCCCTTTGTTTTTCTCCGGGTCACTGACTCTGAATTACCATGTGGCATTTTTCCTACGTGTGAACCCACATATTTTACCTTCAGGACAATTTGTTCTTTGTTTCTTTAACAACAGCAAAGTGGTCATCGGACAGTGGGGAAGATAGCCCCCCTTGCTCTCTGGGCTGTGTGCGGTGGGTCTCCAGCTGGTCCAGTCATGGACCCATTTGTACACAGGCACACACAGGCGAGCACGCTGCCTCCCACTCTGGGTGATTATATATGTGCATAAAATATTGATTAGAAAGGGTAATGGAGTCACCTACAGGATTGGCTACAGGGAAATGAAAATGAAGGAGAGCAAGGTAGGAAGGTATGTATGTTTCTCTCTGTGTGTGTTCATTTCTCACCTGGGAAAGTGAGAATGATACTACAGCATTAACAAATGCTCTCTAATGTGTTAGAAGCAAAAGAGAGGACCAGAGAGTTCCTCTTCCCTCAACTCTAGTCCCTGTGCCCTTGGGTTTTCTCAAGTCAGGGAATGTCAACCAATCCACAGGGGTCAAAACTGTGAGCAGAACATACACGAACCCACTCACTGTATGTTCCCTGAGAAACGCCGGCACTGTAATGAATGGCTTTGTCCTACTATCCTTCTACCAAACCAAAGAATCCAGTCCCCCACTCTGTTACTTTACTACCCATGGCTCTAAAGCTGTGTCACAAAGCCGTGGGGTAGAGGTCAGAAAGATGTCTCCCCAGACACCAGCCCCAGATCTCCACAAGCTCATCCTTGAAATGATGCCCCTCTGCGCCACAGCACATGCAGACCCTCCCCAGGCGGCACATATGTGTATAAGAGGCCAGCTCATCAATGCCTGGGCTGCTGCCCAGTGGGTCCTGGGCTTTGAGAAATGACATCTCACAGAGGTGCTCAATTCTTCGGTGGAGACAGCAGGTATATTTTTGGCTTTTCCTGTGCCCCATGGAGTGACAAGCTAATTCTTTGCAAAGAAACCGGGAAGGGTTGGGGATCTAAACCCCTGTCAGGCTTAGTTTGTAAATGATTTCTATCTCAAACCTTTCCCAGACCCCCAGGACCTCGGCTCCTTCACTTCCTTCTGCTGCTTCCCTGACATTGCCTTTTTGCCCATATTTCTCCTCAAACTCCAGTCAGGGCTGCCGTCAACTCGATGAATTACCCAGCTGTTAAAGCCTCCATCTCACTCCTTGCTTTCCTGGTAAGCATAATCAAAGAATGTACTTCCTTCATACGAATTTTCATATTTATTGACTATGACTTGAGCCAGGGACAAATACATAAGTATTTCGTGCTCAACTAAAGAAGTCACCTCTGGAGAGAGGGAGCCTTAATAATTTAAATATCCAATATTTGTCATACTTGACCATTTTATGTAAGGAAATACTCCACAAGCACCAAGTACTGTCCACAGTCTCACTAACCTCAGGTTCTCCCACCCCATCCCCAGCCCAGCTAGAATCTAACCTTTAAAAGGAATGAAAGCCACTTTTCAGCTGATGGAAATCGGAATCCATTATTATTAAGGATTTCTCTCCCAGACCAGCGCCTTCTGCCGACATTCTGGTGGCATCTAAAAGGCCCTCTGCCCCAGGGTGGAGTGGGGAAAATCCCCAAACTAGAAGCAGGAACAGTCTGGTCAACAACACAAGCCGTGCTGTGGACAGCTGCCCTCTCTCTCAAGCGGGGTGCACCGTGGTGGAGGTGCTCCGTGCAGCCAGGAGAGGGGTTAGGTACTTCCTGGGACCCCACATGATCCAGAGTACTTATTTTAGAGATGTAGTCGTGGTTCTTGCGGGGAGGGAGAGAGCGAGTGGTACACAAATGAAAGCACGGTGGAACTGGAGAAACGCTGACTTGGGAGAGTTTAGTTTGCGTCAGAAAAAAAAGAGGAAGATGAGCACAAAGTTAAGCAGGAAAGCTGTCCGTGAGAACGTGGAGTTTTATGTATGATTATTATTAAGCCTTCCGAGAGACCACTTTGCACACGCACACAACCTCCCTCCGGGACACCCGCCAGGGGCGCCGTGGGGTGCGCAGTGCTCAAGGGGAGACCCGAGCAGGTACCCGAGCAGGTGGGGCGGCGACCGTGGAGGGTGTCGGGAGGGAAACCGTAGGTGGATAGAGTGGGATCCCCGAGAGCCCGGACATGACACGCGGGTTGACCACACGCTGCTTGAGCCATCAGTTCACTTTCCCACTCTGCGCTCTTGGCGCGCTGCCCCAGGGCTGGGGACCTGCGGTTCCTGAGAGTCGCTTCTCACGGCCCCGGCTACCGCCCGCGCCCACGCCGCTCGGATAACCCCACGTTCTGGCACCGCGAGCGCAAAGCCGCCTCGGAGCAGGGAAATCGTGCCCTTCTGTTCCGCTGGGCTCAGCCTCCCGCAAAGCCGAGAATGAACTTTGCCTACGACGCAGCGCTGGGCCCGCATCCCCCGGGCGCCCTGGATCCGCCGCGCCACGTGCGCACCCTCGGGGCGCCCCACGGGGACTGCGAGGCGAGAGCGGCACTGGCCGCCTGCGGTTTCCAAACCGCCGCGGCACGTTCGATTTTCTCTCTCTTGCCGGGATCATTTTTGGTCCCCAGGATGGAAATAATAAAACAAAGCGCCCGCGGGAAAGGCTTTCTCTGACGGGACAGGACATCCTTGCAACCACATCCCTGCACCTGTTCTGGGCTTCTGCCTCCCTTCTTGCTCCATTCCACAAAAACTCAAATATTTTCTCACCCCGGAGCAAGATCAGAGAGGAGAGAGAAAGGCAGAAAGTGCATGAGAAGGCGCCACTCTTGCCTGAAAGTGTGGATTTGTAAAAGGGGGTGCGGGAAAAAGTTAGAGGCTGGTTTATGCCCTAGAAAGAAACCCAGAAGTGTGCGGGTTTTCCCCTCCTTCGTCCCCCAAGTGTCCCCCCCAAAGTCCCTTCCACTTTTACGCAAGAATGTGCAGAAAAGGAACTGCGATCCCCAGGACAGAGACTGCCAGACGGGCAGAAGGACAGACAGATCGAGAAGCAGGGCACCTACTGGTTGTGGTAGCCGAGGGGGTCCGGGATGCAGAGTTCGGACACGTCCATCAGTCCCGTTTTAGCATTCCCAGTTGGTAGAGAAAGGCGGCGGGGAAATCACGCGGAAGAGCGAGTGAAGGGCACGGGCAAGGTGCGAGCCCGGGCAGGGCACAGTGAGCGCGAGAATGCAGAGTGGGAGGAGGAGGCCGCAGCGGGGGAGAGGGAGGCAGAGAGCCGTGCGCGCACAGCCCAGCGCTCCACTCATCCGCACGCTCCGGAGAGAGCGGCAGAGGGGATGCGAAGCCGTGGAGGAGGCTGGGGCACCAGAGACTTGGAGCCCACTAACCCTACTGTAGCTTTAAGGCTGGGAGACTGATGTATGGTTTGGCTCCTATTGGCTATCTCTCAGGGGCTGGACTTAAAGTGACAGAATCAAGCTGGGGTGGGGGGAGGGGGGTGAGCCAGAGAGACTTCAATGGAATAAGACGCTCAGCGCACGAGGTCCCCACCTCCTGAGCAGTAGGAGTACTGGGTGTTAGAGCCCTAAGGCCTGCCTTCTCGCAGTTAAAGGGGGGGAAAATTGTCCAATTGCCAGGTGGGTTTCGGGGTGGGGGGAGATTTGCTGCTTACATACCCCCCAGCCACCCCTATCCCATCTTTTAACTGGCAGGTCTAGCAAACTCACCTCTGAGCCTTTCTGGAATGGATTTGTTTTCCAAATTAAAAATGAGTCACATTTCTCCACCCACGCACCAAAGAGAAGAGGCAGCCTCAAACCTTGCGCTGTGTGCGCAAAAGTGCAAAGGGTCAGGCCAGCAGGTGAGGCACAGCAAGACGGCAGGAGAGAAACAGATTCCCTTCCCAGCTCTCATCACCTGGGCCAGTCAGTTCTGCACCACTCTCATACGGCTAGATGCAGGGTGCGCATCTATAAAACATTCTCTCAATGTATGAAGTGATGCTCTAGTCATTGGCAGCTCTCTGAAATGTACCCAGGACACAGACATGAGCAAATAAATTCCTGTCTGCTTAGGAAAATACAATCGTGGTGAAAATGATCAACTTACCTGCCACATCCATTCCAAGGCACAAGTACACACTTTGAAATACACACCTGAATCCCCAGTTACAAACGCACCTGCATCCCCGTCCGCTGCTCCCTCAGTGAACCCGAATATTATGGGATGCTACTGTATCAAAATGAGCTGTAAGTCATGCCCCAGCCCTGCTTCTGGGGTTTTTCATCTTTTGAGATGCACCAGCCACAGGGATAATAATCAATTTGATGATTCAAATGAGTGTGGGGAGGGGGGTAGGTATAGAATTATTTAAAAGGGGGAAAAAGCCCTCAGGAGAGACCACCACCTTATTCTCCTATATTCTGCAGAAGACAATGAGCAGTAGGGGGGAAGACATAATTTTATCATCAAAATAATGTCTAAATGGAGTGTAACTGCAGGCAACGTTCAAGCACTTCAGGAATAAAGGCAGGAAGGATTGTGAGAAACCCCCAGGAGGGGCCAGCCGCCTGGGCAGGGGCTGGGAGAGTGGGCAGAAGGATCGCAGATGATTTTTGACTTGGATAAATGTGCTCGTGCAGGTTGGGAAACAGAGCTGAGATTTTTCATATGTGCTGAAGTGTAGGGACAAGTGGGATTCTCTGGGCGCAAGGCTCAGGAAGGTATCTCACAGAGAGATGGATGAAGATGTCTCCTCTGTCAGTAGCCCTCCAGCAGCCCCTGATTTTTAAAAATCACATAGGTACTTCATCAGAGACAGAAAGAGGGGTGCAGAGATGCTTCCCTTGAGCCTGGCTTCTACATGACCGTCATCTCTCGCCAAGACCTCAGTGACTGGTTTCTCTGCATCCTTTCTGCCCTGCTGAAATCCGTTCTCCAGGCACACAGCAGCCAGGGAGCGCTTTGTAAAATGCACATCCAATGTCCCGTTGTTGCAATTAGCAAAAAGGCCCCAGTCCTTGGCCTCCAAGGAAGGCATCCTATGACAGGTTCCTGCAGATCCCTCTGTTCCTCTCCACAGCCCCTGCTGCCCTCCCTCTGGGCCTCAGTTTTTACACCTGCCACCTAGAAGGCCCCATCTTCCATATAGTGCCAGAAACTTCTGTGGTTCACTTTGCTTCGGGTAGTTTATCACAGTTTGCAATTGTCTGTGTACTGGCATGAGTGATAATTCCCTCCTCCACCCTTCCCTCACTAGACTGTAAGCTCCATGGGAGTAGGGACCATGTCTCTTTTCGTTCACCAGATAATCTCCAGCATCTAAAGTTGCCTGGTACATAACAGTTGCTTGATGAAGATTTTGCTGAATGAATGGTTAACCTGTAGGAGTTTGGAGTGGGGTGCCACAGCCTGCTGAGTGACAGGCCACTGCCCAGGAAGAAGGTGAGGCACTGATGGGTTGTCTGGGGCCCCTTGGCTCCTTACTCTGTGTGGGTGCACCGTTTTTAACTGGAAGCAAAACACACTTGGTAGAAATAAGGTCATCTTCATGGCCTGAAAAGAAAGACCATGTCACAGCCCAGAGCAATGGATTCAAAGCCACTGGGAGCAAATGAGGAGAAATTGGGGTCTGCATTGGTTAAAACACTAGGCTAATGCCTTCATACTATTATTCTCTGCCTCTAAGGTCCAGGCATGAAGGTGACCCAGGGCCTCATCTCTCGGCACTAGCTGATTGTCCTCCAGGCAGTAATGAGCTCCTGGAGACCTAAGCCTTCTCAGCCTTCCACTGCCTGAGCCTCCTCTCACATAGCCCTGGGGCCAAGTTCTTTCTTATTTCCTTTCTGACTCTGCAAGAGGAGAGATGAGGGCCAGCCGCTGGGACACCCTAGTGGCATGATCCGACTTGGCAGGCCCAGGCTTCTCCTGTGATTCTCCAGAGAAACCCACCTGGGTCCCACACTGTGCATGGGGCCCACATTTTTCCCACTCTGCCCTCAGCCAACTCACGGAGGATGGATTCCTTCCCAAAGCCAGGGTCAGGCTCCATGCCTCTGGCTGGAGAGGCAGCAGTGTGGGACGGTAAAGGACTCTGGAATCAGGTCCTGACTCCTCCGTGTGACCTTGCCAAAGTCATCTCCTCTCCAGAAAACAGAGGCTGTACAGGGGTGGAGTGGGGTGGGCAGGGTTCTTGGCTTTCGTCAATCCTAAAATGCAGTCAACCAATCATGATTTATTTTACTGCTCACGTAGAGGAGGGGCTGTTTGTAATCCATGCCCAACAAGAGCTCTAAGCCACCCCTTCACTACCCTCCACCCCAGTACTGGTACACCTAGGTGGGCAAGTCAGCCAAAAGGAAAGTGGACAAAAGCTATTAGATGCAGTAAGCGTGGAGGATGTAAGATGACAGCAGCTCACGTTGTTTTTGTGACAAACGCCTTTAAATTGATATTCATTACATTCACAGCACCTTACGGCTAGGAGGGACTCAGAGAACCATTTAGAACCATCATCAGATTTGACAAAGGAAATTTGTAAATTTCTCTATGTGGTGAAGTGACCTACCCAAGGTCACACAGAGAATATCTGGCAAAGCATGCCATCTGTGGTCACTGAATTTCTACTTATTCAATTCCTAAATCTTAAAAGACAAGTTTCTTTTCTTTTCTTTCTTTTTGAGACAAGGTCCAGCTCTGTCGCCCAGGCTAGAGTGCAGTGGCATGATCTCAGCTCATTGCAACCTCTGTTTCCTGGGCTCAAGCCATCCTCTCACCTCAGCCTCCCGAGTAGGTGGGACTACAGGCACCCACCAGCACACCTGGCTAGTTTTTGTATTTTTAGTAGAGACGGAGTTTCACCATATTGCCCAGGCTGGTCTAGAACTCCTTGCCTCTTGTGATCTGCCTGCGTCGGCCTCCCAAAGTGCTGGAATTATAGGCATGAGCCACCATGCCCCGCCACTCTGCTTTTCTTACTCCCTCCTTCCCTGAGTTTGAGCTCTTTCCTAAGAAAAATGATGACAAGAAAGAACTGTCCAATACAACATGCTCCACACACTCTTCACCTGGTGGACAGAGGGGACACAGGCTTCTGTGTCCTCACTCTTCCCACAGTGGTTTCCTCGGAGGGAAAAAGGAAGCACTGGTTGGTGGATGCCGATGTCATAGGCTGCTGTCCTACAGTAAGCAATGCTCCAGGTGGCAGATAATTAGGAAAATATTCACACACAGCCTAGACCACTCTGTCCCCCATGCCTCTATTTCCCTGGGTACAAAAAGCACTGAGTACGTCAGAGATCTAGACAAACACAGGTCCTCACTAACCACCCCCCTTTCCCACTCCAGCCTGCCTAAGTCCTCAGGGTATGCCATCCTACTCCAGGGCCCAGATCTCAGGGGTCACTAGAGCAGTCTCGTCATGATATATGCAGGTTAACCCAGCACAGCAACTCTTGCCAGAGGTCAGGTGAAAATCTCCACTCTTAACGGAACCCAGTCTTGGTAGTATCTTCCCTCTCTTGAGGCAGCCTCCCCGGACACCAGCCATTTTTGCACAAATGAGGCAGCAGCAAGCAGTGTTTCTTAGGTCCTCAAATCCCCTCCCTGCCATATGCTCCCCTAGGACCAACAATAGGAGGATACTTCCTCCACCTTTCAAGCCAGGCAACTTAGCAGAAGCTGGTGGAGCCAGCTTGGTCCCCAGGAGAGCAGAGGACTTGATGGCTTCCTCACTAAAAGACAAGACCCAACAGGCATTTTTGGAGAATCTGCCACGTGCTCTCTAAATCCAGTGAGTGTGGGAATGCTAACTCTTTGTTTATGCCAACCCCGTCCCTCACCCATCCCCGTTTTCCTGAAGCCAAGTTTCCAGGTGGGAATGATGCCTTCGGAAACACTCACAGCGTGTAGCCACTTCTTACCACCAGCCCAGGAAAGGGAGGATGCCTCCGTGGAATGGTCTGAGTTGCAAGCCAAGCTCATTTCTCTTCCACCCCAGGATGAGGGCTGGGGCAGGTGTGTCCAGGAAGAGCTTCCATTGCCAGTCCACAATCACTAAGGTGGGCCTGGCCTAGACAGTAAGCCTAACCTGCGCATCTCTGAGGACAGTGCTCCATGGGCTCCCACACGTCTCTGCGGACCTGCTGTCTTCTCACGTGCTTGAATTTGGGGGTGTGGAGTTTTATCCCTGAGTGATGGTCAGCAGACTGCTAGCCCATTGGCTGGCACTGGTCCCAAGGATCATAATTAACTGATAACGCTAATACAATGTGAGTTTGTGCTCTCGTAATAGTCTCCTGCTGACAGATAAATGCTGCGGAAACATGATGGCTTTTCCTGAAGCCGTAATGGGCCATTATTGGGGCAAGAAGGCTCGTGTCCTATTAGCACTGCTGCCATGACACCAAGGATAAAATATGAAGGGGGCATCTTGAGCGGATAAACGCTTGGGTGCCCTCCCACCACCGGCGTCATCCATTTCGTTATCTGAAATCCCTATCAAGGGTCTTGGAATCACTTCCAGATATTTCAAAGCTCCATTATTTTTTCTTTTTTCTGAGCCTCAAGATCCATTCTCACCACCACAGCTGATTAATATATTAAAGTTCTCTCTTTACCATAGATTCTTTCTTCCTGTAGGCCCTATACAAGATGGTAGCTGCAGTGAGCAGGCAGGTTGGAGGATGAGGAAAGTGAGATTTGTCTCTCCATAGAAACAAAAATCTTTTTTTTTCCTCCCAACTACCAGGAGAATAGGAGCACATTATGACTGTAATAGCTTTATCCCCTGCCAAATTTCTAAGGGAGAAAAAGAGGAGTAGGAGAAGCACAAAGAGAAAATGAAGGAGGAGGAGAAGGGAGATCGGGGGAGAGAAAGAATACCATACCTCGATAGTGCCTGGTAGCTAAGAGGCATTGAACAACTAGCTATTGACTGAATGAATGATCTGTCTCATTAAATATTTTCCATTACAGTGGATTGTGGAGTTTTTCTTATAACAAAGAAACTTGACCTTATTTTTACATTATTGTTTAGTTTCTTGTGACTTTGGCAACACTTTTTTTTATCTTTATTTTTTGAGACAGTTTCACTCTTGTCTCCCAGACTGGAGTTCAATGGCATGATCTCAGTTCACTGCAACCTCTGTCTCCCGAGTTCAAGTAATTCTTCTGCCTCAGCCTCCCAAGTAGCTGGGATTACAGGCACCCACCACCACACCCGGCTAACTTTTGTGTGGTTTTTTTTTCAGCAGGGATGGGGTTTTGCCATGTTGCCCAGGCTGGTCTCGAACTCCTGACCTCAGGTAATCCATCCTTCTCAGCCTCCCAAAGTGCTGGTATTACAGGCGTGAGCCACCACGCCCGGCTTTGGCAACAATTTGAGCATACATAGTTGATTACAAATAATAATGCAAGCAATTTGTTTCTAGGGTCTCATCACTGGTAGAAGAAAAAATTCTCTTTGGCTGATGATAGTTTTAACTGCAAAAATCCCATGGTCAGCAATGGCCACAGAAAGAATAAACAGTTTCTTTGCAAACTCACAGATTATGCCTCCATTTGCATGTCTATTCTAAAAGACAACTATTTTAGAGAAACCAGAGAATATGGGAAACTTTTGGAAAATTAATTCTAAAGCAGCACACACACTTGTATTGTTGTTAAGTGCAAACAAAGAAACATGTTGACAGAGCCTGTCTCCCTAGTATGAATGAAGAAAATTCAACATTGGGGACATTCAAAGGTGTTTTTATTTCCTAATGGCTCAATTAAGGTAGAACTTCATTGTACCCAATTATTTTTTGGAATGAAATGCATTTTATTTTTGCTCTAGTAAAATGTTTTGTGGAGAGAAAAACAACCAGCAAATGCTTCCAGGTTTTAGGAAAAATCAAACATCAAGGCCAGGGGTGGTGGCTCGTGCCTATAATCCCAGCATTTTGGGAGGCCGAAGCAGGTAGATCACCTGAGCTCAGGAGTTTAAGACCAGCCTGGGCAACATGGCGAGACCTTGTCTTTACAGAAAATACAAAAATTGGCCACACACCGTGGTGTGTGCCTGTAGTCCCAGCTACTTGGGAGGCTGAGGCAGGAGAATTGCTTGAGCCAGGAGGCAAAGGTTGCAGTGAGCCAAGATCATGCCACTACACTCCAGCCTAGGTGACAGAGCTAGATCTTGTCACAAAAAAAAAAAACCTCAAAGAAAAAAAAATCAAAGATCAGTGTTTTCTAAAGTGTAGACCTATATAAAACGTGGTTAAGATGACAGCTTTTTTTTTTTTCTTTTTTTTGAGATATTGCCAGGCTGGAGTGCAGTGGCGCCATCTCAGCTCACTGCAACCTCTTGACTCCCTGGTTCAAGTGATTCTCCTGCCTCAGCCTCCTGAGTAGCTGGGATTACAGGCATGCACCACTGCGTCCAGGTAATGTTTGTATTTTTAGTAGAGACGGGACTTCACCATGTTGGCCAGGCTGGTCTCAAACTCCTGACCTCAGGTGATCCACCCGCCTCGGCTTCCCAGAGTGCTGGGATTACAGGCGTGAGCCACCACGCCCAGCCAAGATGACAGCTTTTAACTGTGTTTTTACATGAGAAAAGTGCTGGCTGACCATTACCTTCACAGATGTATACTGTAATTAAAGCAGTCCCATTGGTGAACTCCCCACCGCTCTGAATGAAGTAATTATGAATGGGTCAGTACAATTCTACATGAAGGCTTCATAGCATGGCCATCCATAACATCTTTATTCTTCATAAACAATTGGGAACACCAAGCTTCAATAGAATTCCTGACTTAGGAGGGTTTGCCTTTCCAAGAAGGACAAGACAAAGCAGGAAGGGAAACTACAGAGGAATCAGAGAGTTTAGAAAAATGGGTAAAAGGCAGTCACTGCTACAAGATTTAATATGGATAAACACCAGTAATACACTTGTCAGCAATGACCCTCAGCTGAGCCACAGACTGTAGGATCACTGGTTGGAGAGCAGTGATGCAGAGAGACACCTGGGGTCAGAACAGATAGCACATTAAACATGGGCATCCAGCTTCATGGCATGATAAACACTGTTTTGGTGTAATTCTACCAAGCCCAGCAGAGCAGGGAGCAGTAATAATTCCTCTTTACTCTCCCTTCCTGAAGCCACAGAGGGAGTTTTACACTCACCTCTGAGGCACTTGCTTTGAAAGCATACTGGGGCTGGGCTCGGTGGCTCACGCCTGTAATCCCAGCACTTTGGGAGGCCGAGGAGGGCAGATCACAAGGTCAGGAGATTGAGACCATCCTGGTTAACACGGTGAAACCCCGTCTCTACTAAAAGTACAAAAAAAAGAAAAGAAAAGAAAAATTAGCCGAGCATAGTGTCACACACCTGTAGTCCCAGCTACTGAGGAGGCTGAGGCAGGAGAATCGCTTGAACCCAGGAGGCGGGGATTCAGTGAGCTGAGATAGCACCGCTGCACTCCAGCCTGGGTGATACAGCAAGACTCCGTCTAAAAAAAAAAAAAAGCAAACTGGAAGGGTGATGTGGAAAGGACTTGAAGAAAGTTGGAGGGGGACAAAGGCCTTCTGCAGGGTGTCTGAGCACCGCAAAGAGGGAGAGAAACATGGGACAAGGAGGGATGGGTTGTCCCTGCCCATGGAAGGGCAAACACTTAGGTGCGGACCCTGTACCACACACAAGCTGTTGGCTCGGGTTCCCTGGACTGCCTTCTTTATTTGTCTCTCTTAGTCAGCTTCCCTCTCAGGTGAAATCTCACCTCTACTCCCAGTGCCTAAGATCTGGCTTGGTGAGAAGCCAGATGATGGCACCCAGAAGTTCAGGAGGGCAGCTCCCCAAATTTCTCACTCTGTGCACTGCCTCGTGGTGTGATTTTTTTTTTTTTTTTTTTTTTTTTTTTTTTTTTTTTTTTTTTTTTTGAGACAGGATCGCCCCATCACCCAGGCTGGAGTGCAGTAGCACGATCATGGCTCACTGCAGCCTTGACTTCCTAAGCTCAAACGATCCTCCTACCTCAGCCTCCTGGAGAGCTGGGACTACAGGTGTGTGCCACCACATCCAGCTAATTTTTTAAAATTTTTTGTAGAGATGGAGTCTCACTATGTTGCCCAGGGTAGTCTTGAACTCCTGTGCTCGAGTGATCCTACCACCCTGGCCTCCCAACATACTGGGATTACAGGCACGAGCCACTACTGTGCCCAGTCAATTTTTTTTTCTTTATAAGCCTTCCAGAAAATGCATGCAACCTGCTAAGCCTCTGAGGCTGGATGCAGTGGTGGCCAGCACAGCACACATCATCATGTCTCACTGCCTGGCATCTCCCCTCCCCTTACTTCCCTTTTGCCACCACCTCCATTCCCTGGGCTTGCATCTCCCAAATGAAGTACCAGTAACTTAATGCTTGCCCCAGGGCTCTATTTTCCAGACGACCAGGGCTAAGTCAAACAGCCAGTCCTCAAATCGCTTAGGGTCACTGACTTTCTTTCCATTTAATTATTGTATTATTTACGAACCCCCTCTTTGGTTAGGAAGGGGGCACACAGTGAGTACAGTGATTGATAGATGACTATCTGTAGTCAGCACCCAGTTACAGACTCACTGTTTTGCAGAGCCCCACCCAGGCCCTGCCCTGCACCATCCACCCACCCACCTACTTCAACACTCTAGTTCTGGTTCAGCTGCCAGGAAGTTCAGGTTAATGGTGTCATCTAAAGCCAAGCAGTAGAACCATCTGGCCCAGTATCCCTTCTCCACTGGCTTGCTCTCCTCCCACCACACCTGGGAGGCCAAGTACATATTGTGCTCTTTCTTTGCCCCGGTTTTCTCCACAAGGAGTCTGCTACTTCCTGGAGCGACCATATCCCCTCCACGTGCACACACATCCAAAAATAGCTCTAAGTTGCTTTTGTCTTCAAGCAATGGGAGGGTCAAGTGACAGTAGCTTAAAGGGTAAGAGTCTATTATATCACACAGCAAATTTTCCAGAGGCAGGTAGTTTCATTTTTTTCTTCTGCCATCCTTAACATACTGGCTTTCACCATCAACTTGTTCTCCCATTGTTGAAGGACAGTTTTGGTGGGCCTGAGCATCCTACTTCCTCACCCAGCTGTGTCCAAATCCAGGAAAGAGGTGAATGTATTTGTGTGCTCGTGTTGAGGGATATGCCGCTCCTTATTTCTCTAGTTTGTTTTTTTGTTTATTTCTGTGTTTTGATTTGAATTTAATGCGAAGGAAAATCTTTTACAGGAGCTTCTCGTCCCCGCCCCAGCAACTTATCCTCACTTCCTATTGGCCAGAATCTAGTCACGTGTTCACCCCCAAACCAATCACTGTCAAAGGAGAAATGGTCCACCATGACTGGCTTAAAATACGATCACTCCCAGAAGGTAGGGAAGAGGCTTGCCTTTCCTGAGAACACTGGCATTTAATAACAAGCAAATCCACTTCTGTTGTAAGCAGAAGCAGGAATGGCTCTTGAGTTGGCAATTAACAGTCTGCTACACCTTGAGGTGTACCATGTGCAGGGTAGTGGAAGGAGACCGCCATGTCAGTGAGCAACAAGAGAGGGATTTTCTGTACAGAATGGAAAAGCAATAAAACTGACTAAAAGTCAGAGTGTTTTTAATTATCATCTTGCTCCAGCTAGCCAAAATGACGTCAATGATAAAATACTCCTCCCCAAGAAAATCTTTTGTTGGTCTAAGTTCTAAACAATTTTTGCAGTTGCTGTTGAGTTTCAATAATATATGTAAGCTTCAAATTAGCAAGTTTTTGTTATCTATTATTTAATACAAATTGCATTCCACCTGGAAGTTAAAAAGTCAGACACACAAACACTACACAAATGTTTCCAGAGTAAATTCCTAATGGTTCAGAATGGTTCAAGCTCGCTTAGGCACACTTTGTGTCTCAGCCCCTGAAGTGCTACATACCCCTGTGTTCAAACAATAGATTCAGTGGGGGGCTTGTTTGTTTGTTTGTTTGTTTGTTTTGGAGACAGAGTCTTGCTCTGTCACCGCGGCTAGTGTGCAGCGGCATGAACACATCTCACTGGAGCCTTAATCTCCTGGGCTCAAGTGATCTTCCCACCTCAGCCTCCCATGTAGCTGGGACCACAGGTGTGCACCACCACATCCAACTATTTCTTTTCTTATTTTTTTTGTAGAGACAAGGGTCTCACTTTGTTGCCAAGGCTGGCCTTGAACTCCTGGACTCAAGTAATCCACCTGCCTAGTCCTCCCACAGTGCTGGGATGACAGGCGTGAACCACCATGCCAGCCTTAGCACAGTGATTCTAAAAACAAAGAAGTCAAGTTACTTCACTCTGGTTATTCTGTGACCACTTGGAATTTTTATTTGCATTTAAAATTGAGAACAATGAAACAAAGCCCAAACTATGAGATGTAATTCTTGGTAGGATCACTTATTAATTCATACATGACAAATTTCAATGAATTTAAATAATACCTTTAAAATAGAAATGTATTCTTCGTTTTGAACAGCTTATGGTTTGTTTTTAAATTAATTGACAGATCAGGAAAGTTCACGATTATTATTATTACTACATGATTGTTACCAAGAATAATTTTGTTGTATAGAGAAGGGCAGTTGCTCAAAATGATCCAATCTAGGTGTCACAGGTTTGAGGTCCCTCCCAGCCATGTCCTGCTACCCTTCCTTTTCCCTAGTTATTCTTTGTCTCTTCCTGCCCCCCTAGTTGGGTTGGTGATTCTGAGAAACAGAAAAAGGCAACTGTCCACATGTCCTTAGGGCATTTTTGTTTTTTGAGACAGGATCGCGCTCTGTTGCCCAGGCTGGAGTGCAGTGGTGTGATCTCACTTCACTGCACCCTCTGCCTCCCAGGTTCAAGCAATTTTCCCACCTCAGCCTCCCAAGTAACTGGGATTACAGGCATGCACCACCACACCTTGCTAATTTTTGCATTTCTTTTAGTAGAGATGGGTTTTCACCATGTTGGCCAAGCTGGTCTTGAACTCCTGATCTCAGATGATCCACCCACCTTGGCCTCCCAAAGTGCTGGGATTACAGGCATGAGCCACCGCGCCCAGCCCCTTAGGACATTTTTAAGAGAATGCATCCCCAAACAGATCAGTAGTAACCATCACCGAACCCCTGAAAGTGTCCAGAAGCCACCTCAGCATCCTCATCATTTGCCCATCTACTCTACCTTTCTCTAATCAAATCATTCTGCCTTTTATCAAATACCAGCAATAAAGACAGAAACTCTATTTCTTATTCAATCATATGGTTGGTTCATCTCTTTTGGGCAATCACTGTAAAAACCATAGCATTTTCACTTTCGGCCCCTTCTTCACTTTCGGTTGTGCGTAGGTCCAACCAATTGATGGATAAGAGGACTTTAGGAACAATGACTTTTGGGAGGTCAGTGTGGGCCAGCCTTCTCCTCACTGTCCATGTATTTAGCAAGACGTGTCTATTCCCAATATAAAAGTTCTTTCCAATTGGAATGAGGTGTGCTCTCAGCACTGAATGGAGAAAATGAGAAAAGGAATATAACCATCGGTGATGGTTACTACTGATCTGTTTGGGGATGCATTCTCTTAAAAATGTCCTAAGGGGCCGGGTGTGGTGGCTCATGCCTGTAATCCCAGCACTTTGGGAGGCCGAGGTGGGTGGATCACCTGAGATCAGGAGTTCAAGACCAGCTTGGCCAGCTTGTGTTCTGCCACTTAGTCCCATTTCAGGGAAGTCAAGCCCACCTCTCATCTGAGCTGGGTGTCATCACTCTCCTTTTATTTACTGAGGAGAAAATCGAAGCTCTGGGGGTAAGATGCTCAAGGCCAGAAAACAGTCTGGGATTAGAACCCAAGTCTAACTCACCCCAAACCTGTACTCTCTGTCAATTCTACTATGTTACTTCAACAGAGTCCATCCCAGTGCAGCATGCTGTCACTAAGGAAAGGGCATTTGTGAGTAGGCCTGGAAACCTAAGCACAGTAGATAACTGGGGAAATATGTGCGTAGGTCCAACCAATTGATGGATAAGAGGACTTTAGGAACAATGACTTTTGGGAGGTCAGTGTGGGCCAGCCTTCTCCTCACTGTCCATGTATTTAGCAAGACGTGTCCATTCCCAATGGAAAAGTTCTTTCCAATTGGAATGAGGTGTGCTCTCAGCACTGAATGGAGAAAATGAGAAAAGGAATGTAACATTGGGGAAGAAACCAATTGATTTTATGGAATGATGCCAAAGGGTCCATTTTAACTTTCTATGACTTGGAGAAGATGAAGGGCAGCCGGAAGAAGAAGGAGGAGGTGACGAAAGGGAAGACCGTCCACTGCCAAGCAAAATTTCCCCATGAGGGCCAATTTGCTTGGTTGGAGCAGGTCCAAATGGGCAGCAGTTCTGAAGCCAGCTAGGTGCACTTGAAGGATTTCTGCAAACACACCCAAGAAATTAGGAGGTCCCCTTTGGAGGTAAAATAAATTCCTTAGCAAAATAAAGAGGGCTTGTTACACCATATTCCTTCCCCTTCCAGTTTGAAAGGCCATAATGAGACAAATAGATGGTTTTATTTTCCTGTTTCTTCCAACATCAACCAATGCACATTTCCTCTCATTCCTTGGATTCTCAACCCAGCCATTCAACCAAGGAAATGCATTTCTTGCTCCCACCATCAGAGGATAGGGTAGAGGATGGGTCTTTATGGAGACTTAGTTCCTCAACAACTCCGCAAATGACCAGGCACTTGGCTCCTGTGGGAGAGTGACTCACCCACAAACAGAAATGTTTTTGCCTAACGGGTCTCAAAAGCATCATCTTAAAGCAATGGCTTTCAAACTTTAAAAAAGAGCCCTGAGTAGTCATTCCTTAGTTGAAACTGTACATAGAAACTTGCTATAGAAAGCAGCAAAAAACCTAGCTGCTCTGGGGTAGGCAAGCGGGAAGAAGGGATCACCCCATTCCCACCAGTCTTTCACTCCCACCCCAGGAAGCCCAGGAAACATCCTTATGTCACCCCTAGGTCTCCCCGGAGCATGCGTTGGAAATCAAAATAGTATCTCTAAAATCAGTTGTTCTCTAAAGGAATCAAATGAATAAAGAAGCGTCACGACTACAAATCAGACCCATGCCTAGAATAACATCCCCTCTGGAGGCTCTGGTGCTGTGTCAAAGGAGGCCATAGTTAAAAGTTAGCAACTGCCCAAACACCCTTGTTTCCTGTTTGGTGTCTTTTGCTACCAGGATGAGGCTGGCAGGTCTTGCAGCAACCTTGCAAGCCAGGACCAAACTCATTCTCATGGGTAGAGTGGCTTGGTGGAACTCAAACAGCATCATGATGCACTGGTGGATTTCAAATCAGGTACGAAGCTGGTTGCTAGGAATGTTGATGTTGGTAAAGAAGACTGCTGGCTTTGGAGTATGGCAGACCCAAGCTCGAATCCTTGCTGTCCCCTTCATTAGCAATATGACCCTGGGACAATCTGTGACCTCGCTGCCCATGTTTCCACAGTCTCTAAAATGCCTTGCTGCAGGGCAGTGTGTGTAAAGAAAGCACTTTGCACAGTGCCTAGCACACAGCAGACATTCAACAGACACTGGTTACACCCGCTCCTTTCCCAAGTGGAAGCCCTGACCTTAACTCTGGAGAAGGGGAGCCTGTCTTTCACAGTCATCTTCTTCCCTGTAATGTATCCAGCACCCACACTGTGCTCAGATTTGGTAAGACTCAGCCCCTCAGGGCAGAGCACAGCTGAGGCATTAACCCATGGCTGACCTTGTTACTGCGACAGCTCATACGGCTCCTATTCCCAAGCTGCCCTCTCTGCCCCATCTCATCTCCAGAACCCGGAGGACCAAACGTATCTTCCCAGATGTGACTGCAGCACGACACCTGAGAGCCCAGTCACACTGTGCCCACCTTCCCTGGAGTTCCCCAACCACATAACCCAATGCCTGATCCATCATGGCGAGCCATAGAGTCCCTAACAATGTCAGGGCTAAGGCCACATAGTTAGGACCATCCATTAGAGATGCCCATGTGTTGGTTTTGAGTCTTCACTGCGATTCAGACATGGAGTTTCACAGTTCAAAAGAACACCACACTGTTACTTGAGTCCTTCAACAGGTGTAAAAAAAACAGCCATTCCTCCAGCCTCTGAGACTTACTCCAACCTTGGAAATCTTCCCTTCTCCTACACATTTTTCAGTAACACCAGGTGTTGCCCAGATAACTCTCGGAAGTATGTATACTACTTCAATTTCTTAATCTTGGAGGAAGAGTCATCAATAGGTAACAATCCAAACGCTAGATTTTTCTGCTCCAAAGGAAACTTTGGAGGTAATGGAGAGACAATGGCTATTTAATCTCTCACAATTGAGCTCACCTCACCTCACTGCTGTTGCAGAGGGGGAGCTGACTACTTTGGGGTCCCCTTTATACCCCAGCCTCCCTTCATAAGGGATGTCTCAAGGCAGCCACCTTGAATGGCATCAACAGTCTAGGTGGATAAGCACGTGAGTCGTAGGCCCTACCTGTGCTGGGACCATCTCCAATGTAGGATGGTCTCAATGTAATGAACACAGGGGCAGCTTCTCAAATGTATTCTTTCATGATTCTACCACGAGCAATGTGAGAAAGCTCCCTGCCCAACACCTACAGAAGGCACCAGGTAGAAGTACCTCCAACCAGGGTGGAAGCCATGTGTTAGGTGCATGAGTATAAGATGTCTTGCCATTTCAAAGCCCTACTTGAATATTGTCTCTTGGATCTTGTTAGCTCACAGTCAGAGGTAGAATAATCCCTCCTCTCTGTCTGGCCAGAGGGGAAATGAATAAGGTCAATCTATGTCATTGGAGCTAAGGATGGAACAACCCAGAAAGGTAGACAGGTGTGTGCAGACTTGGAGCAGTAGGGAAGAGCAACAGGCCTCTTTATCTATCATCTGTTAAGTCTTGTTACATTCAATGCTAGCTAATGGAGGGATCCCTGTGATAAAGCAGTCTGCAAGGCAATGGACTTGGGGTTATATCTGCCCCAACAAGTATAACAACACATGCTTAAAGAGAGATGGAGCCTCTCTCCTACATTACCACCTCTGCTCATGGGAAAGGGAGGAGAAATCTGTTGGTCAGTGTCCAGGGTATTCTCAGGGTCATGTTCTACTGGCGGTAGGACCACTAGGTGTTGAAGGTTTGCATACTTGCTCAGTGCTCTCTCTTGCCCACTTGATTTCACGGCTTCTAGCCTGCTACAGCAAAGTTGGCTTCTTCATATGCTCTCTCTCTCTCTCTCTCTCTCTCTCCCTCTCCCTCTCCTTCCAGTTCACCTGTCTACAACTAACCAGATCCTTGGTCTGCTCCGGAGACCCAAGTATCTTGGAGTTCATGGAGAGGGAGGAAATCCAGTGGTGCCACTAGGAACCCTAGAAAGGTGCATGGCTGTACCAGGATGTGCCCACACAGGATGGGATTGTCAGCCTCCATACAACATGCTGGACTCAGAGCAGAGCAATGTGACAATGCACTAGGGACACAGGCAGCCAGCAGGGCACTCTCCACCTGCCATGCTCACTCAGAGAGGGAGGAAGAGAAGTCCCTGGCACAGGCATCCCACTGAAGGCATCGGAGCACTTGGGCAATTGAAAACTAGACCCTGGCAACCTGACTTTAGCCTTATTTCTTTTCTTTTTCTATTATGCCCCTTTAGAGAAGTCAGAAAATAAGGAGAGGTGAAGTCCTGATGGTCCTGGCTCCAGCCATACCTGAAGACAGGATCTGCCCAGACATAACAGATATGTGAGCCTTTGGGGCTTCTGCTGTGTGAGTTGCTTTTCTTTCACTCCCAAGAGTCCCAGCAAATACGAGTCATGTCGCCTTGCCTCCTGGGTGTTTTCCTTCACTTTGTTTCCTCTTCCTCCCTTCTCGTGCTTACCTTCCGAGAAGCCTGCCTCCTGCACGAACCCTTCCCACAAGCCCTGTGCTTTCCCTGGCCTGCCCATTCCAACAGCCCTGGGATTCTGCCTCCTCCCTGTGGGCCACTTCCTCAGGTGTTTCCAAGAGGAGGTTACTATGTACCCATCGGGGTCTGTCTGGACAAGAGCACTGGCTTTGGTCCTGGGCTTCAACCCTGACTCCCCCATGTATAGGCTGTGGGCTTCTGGGGGAGCTACTCTACTCAACTTTCTGGGCAATGGGGACACTGATAGGACTGACCTCATAGGGTGCTTCTGCGAATGAAATGAGACAAGGCAGATAAAAGCTCTCAGCATAGTGCCTGGCATAGAGTAATTGCTCAATAAATGTTATTTATTGTTTTTTCACCCCTGTAAAAGGCAGCCACTTGTGTTTAAAGATATAATGCCAATAGTTGTAATTTGTGCATTTCCTCACCCTTGAATGGGTTTCCCTCTATGTCCCTTTCATACCTGACGACAGCAATACCAGCTTCGGCTAGAGTTTTTGGAAGACATCAGTAGGGTCAGTTAAAATCAATTCATTCTGCACAGACCATAGTGCCAGATGATCATAGGAACTGACGTCCTCTGGATGTTAGAATTATTATCAAAACTTAACACCAGCTTTGGTTTTGCAGAAGGAAGAACATGCAGCGATGCTTCTCAGCAATGGTCTTCCCCTACCACCATGCTTGGTATTCTAGAAGGTTATTTCAGGGCAGTGGTTCTCAATGTAGGTTCCACAAAGCCAGCAGCACCAGTATCACCCGGGAACATATTAGAAATGCATATTCTCGGGTCCCACCACAGACTTCCCGGGTGGGGACCAGCAATCTGTGTGTTCACAAGCACTCAAGTCATCCAGAAGATTCTCAAGCATGGGAGCCACTAATTTAGAGGTTTTACAGATTCTACATGTTTTAAGCTCTTAAGTCTGTCTTCTCACTATCCATGTCTTCAGCTTCAAACAATCTCAGAAAACAGGGCTTTTAAAAATAGTCATTACTAATTTTTAATAACAAAACATTTTAGAAGGGAAATCTATTAGCCATAGATGGTGCAGACTGCAGTTCAGAGTGTGTTTTAGTGAACACAAGGTGATCACCATGTCTTACTTTTTTATCTTATTCTTTCTTTTATTTGTCAACTTTTTATTGAGAAGTGTTCGCATATCCTAAGTGTACAGTTAGCTGAATTTTCATTAAATGAACACATCTATGTACCAAGCAAGCAGATGAGAAAATCAAACCCTGCAGCACCCCAGCTCGTGATCCCTTCTAATCCCACCCCTGCCCCATCCATTGCAATTTTTTTCTTTTTCTTTTCTTTCTTTCTTTTTTCTTTTTTTTTTTTTTTTTTTTTTTGAGACGGAATCTTGCTCTGCATCCCAGGCTGGAGTGCAGTGGCGCAATCTTGGCTCACTGCAACCTCCACCTCCCAGGTTCAAGCAATTCTCCTGCCTCAGCCTCCTGAGTAGCTGGGATTACAGGTGCCCGCCACCACGCCTGGACAGTTTTTGTATTTTTAGTAGAGACGGGGTTTTGCCATGTTGGCCAGGCTGGTCTCGAACTCCTGACCTCATGTAATCTGCCCTCCTCAGCCTTCCAAAGTGCTGGGATTACAGGCGAGAGCCACCGTGCCCAGCCTGCAATTTTTTTTAAATTTCAGGAATACTTCAAACAAGCAATTTATTTTAAAGAAAGTTGCTATCCTAGTCACCTCACTTACACCAAAATTATTTCAGTGTTGCTCATTCCCTTCTGCACATATATTTTATGTAGTTTTGTATTTTATCCTGTTAGAATGTCCCTGTTCCATGTTGTTACATAATTTTCATAAACACTATTTAAAATGATCCCAGCTTAATGTGTGGCTCATACCTGTAATCCCAGCTATTTGGGAGTCCAAGGCGAGACGATCACCTGAGACCAGGCATTTGAGACCAACCTGGGCAATGTAGCAAGATCCCCAGCTCTAAAAGATGTTTGTAAAATTTAGCCAAGCATGGTGGTGCATGCCGTAGTACTAGCTACTTGGAAGACTGAGGCAGAAGAATCATTTGAGTCCAGGAGATCAAGGCCACAGCGAGCTATGATCATGCCTCTGCTCTCCAGCCTAGGCAGGGAGCGAGACCCTCATCTCTATAAATAAATAAACACTTATATACATGCATAAAAGAAAGAAAATGACCCCACATTGTACCATCATATCAAAGTGTCAATTAACCATCATTCCCCTATATGTAGGCTGTTTCTATTCTGCAGTGAACCTCCTCATGTCTCATGCACCCTTTTTCTTCTCTGGAATTATTTCCTTAGAATCAGCTGTCAGAGGAGAAATGACTAAGTCAAAGGCTCTGAACGTTTTATTAGGGCTCTTTATTATTTGCACTGTTTGTAAAAAATGTGAATCCCATCTTGGGTAATACTTTTGTGCATTTCTGAGCTCCTCCCTGCATCTTAAAATTTCTGGATATAGATTCTTCTCTCTCATGCCCTTGTGAACCCAGAAAAATACTTCTGGCAGCACTGGGCAGGAGTGGTGGATGCTAGTAGATTGTCCCCCATTGGGGAGGAGTGGCGGATACTAGTAGATCATCCTCCATTAGCTGGGCTGTAGCTTGGCAGGGGCACCAGCAGGAGCCCACACCCTCCCCCAGGGGATGCATGTGGAGGAGAGGGGGTTCAGGGAGAGAGTCAACCTTCCCTGAGGATCCTCAGAGGAGCTCCTAGTGGCCATCAAAGGCCCAACAAGGCCCCTTTCCCTCCTCAGGAGAGATGGAAATCATGGGGGACAGGCAGTGAGGGAGCATAACGTTGGACAAGAGAATAAGAGTGAGTTAAAACCCACAGGAGAATCCAGCCTCCCAGAGCAATTGCAGGACCATGCGCTGATGGGGCTGGACAGGAGTGATTATTTATTCATGCATTGCTTGTTCTCCATTTCCTAAGGGACCTGCCCCCTCCCCTTGAAAGGCAGGCAGCACCAAGAGGATAGGATGAGTCTGGAGTTAGCACAGAGTGGGGAGATCTAAAAAGAGGGCGCACACATGGGACCACGTGAGGTCGGTGGGGTCATGGGAGGTTGGTGGGGCCACATGGCCATGGGCCAGAAGGGCAGGCTGGGGCTAGAAGAAATCAGACTGTGGGTTTCAATGACAATGTTCGTTCTGTCGTCCTAGAGTCAGGATAACATAGAGCACAGGCTTTGGGGCTAGAGTCTCTGGGGTAGTCGTATAATCTGAGCAAGTCTCTGTCGCAGTCTCCTTATCTGTAAAATGGGAAAGAGATAGTACCAGCCTCCTAGAGTGATTG
Source organism: Symphalangus syndactylus (assembly GCF_028878055.3). Lineage (NCBI taxonomy): Eukaryota > Metazoa > Chordata > Mammalia > Primates > Hylobatidae > Symphalangus > Symphalangus syndactylus. Next base: position 40,548,192 of record NC_072430.2, read on the forward strand.
TGAGATTAAATCTGTTCATAGGAGAAAAAACTTAGACAAGCACATCCCATAAACCTGCTCCTCCCTGCACCACAGTGTAGGAGTCAATGCTTTGCTGTAGACACAGCCAGGCAGAGAAAGGGTAAGGAGAGTCAGCCTGTGCCCTCTGCACCATCACTCATGAACCCAGAAAATGCCCAGAGAGAAACCCTAGCCCCTTCTCTGACTCCTCCACCCATTCATTCACTGATCCATTTGTGGTGAGGATGGGAAAGGGCTGTGAAGCAGGTCATGTCAATGACAGCCACTCCTTCAACTTCTACCTCAGGCTCCCCATGGCTCCCTCTGGGCATTGCAAGGAACAAGCAAGACCCAACCTCCACTTGGCTGGAGCCCAGAGAGTCCCCTGCAGCCCCTCAAGGTTGGGGGAAGAGATTGCAGAAGAGGGTCATCTGATCCTCTGCACACCAGACACCTGGGCCCAGGGTGGGGTGAGAGAGAATGCTATTCATCATGCGTCATTTTCTGATTGGAGCAGGAGGCTGAGGGCGCAGCAGGAAAGTGTTGATGGGGAAGATGTGGAACTAATATTGAACAATTCCCTCCTATGCGTTGGACCCTGTGCTGGGTGCTCTGATCTATACAGTCTCACATATACATATATTATCCCCACTTTACAGAGAAGAAAACTGAGGCTCAGAGAAGTTAGGCAACTTGGCCACCCTTGAGCATTTATTACTGCCCAGCATTGTACTGGCCACTGAGGGGGACACAGACAGGACAGAATACCTGATTTTTCTTTTTAAGTGGTGTCCATTAGAGCAGGAGAAATGACTGGCCTGGGAAAGTCTCACAAATGATCCACATTGATACAAGCTAGAGTGCTCAGTGACATGGCTTGGTTGGAGTACTCTGGAGACGTGGCAGATGAAACAAGTGACTTGGGCCCAAGAGGGAGTGATGAGGCTTGGGCTGAGTCTTGAAAGTTGGGAACCACGTGGATGGGCAGTGGGGAGTGAGAGAAACGCAAGTGGTGAAAGGGAGAAGGGCGTGGTAAAAGTCCACCAGGGTTCTTAACATACACAAACTCTGTATTTCGGGTCCCCAGCTGCCCTATAGAGCAGCATCCCTGGTAGCTGTCCCTATCTTTGTCCTTAACTTCTCTGAGCCCTACTTGGGTCTCTACCGCCTCTGGCCACCTGGCCCCGGCTTCAGACTGCAAAGAAGGCTGCCTGGAAAAGACCCATCCAAGGAGGAAGGTGTACCCAAAGGGTGAGATCTTTCCAGGGGAGACCCTAGAGAATAAAACAAAAGTGGATTTCAAATTCTGTCCTCCTTGGCCCGTGCAGATAAAACCCAGGACTGGCCGGGTGTGGTGGCTCACGCCTGTAATCCCAGCAATCTGGAAGGCTGAGGTGGGTGGATTACCTGAGGTCAGGAGTTCAAGACCAGCCTGGCCAACATGGTGAACATTCATCTCTACTAAAAATACAAAAAATTAGACAGGCATGGTGGTGGTGGATGCCTGTAATTCCAGCTACTTAGGAGGCTGAGACAGGAGAATTTCTTGAACCCAGGCGGTGGAGGTTGCAGTGAGCTGAGATCGCGCCATTGCACTCCAGCCTGGGCAACAAGAGCAAAACTCTTTTCAAAAAAAGCCTAGGACCTACCTACACAAACAAGGCATACTCTTCCACCCCCGAGACCCCATGGGTTCTTGTGGGTCGGCCCCTCACCTTATTCTGGTCCCTCAGAAGCCTTTGGCCTAAGACACTGAGCACAGAACAAGGGACTGTGGTAAGAGTGTCTCCCATTTGGGTCACAATGTTGGATGAATCCCTCACCCCCGGGACCTCAGCCTTTACATCTGTAAAATGGGACTAATGCACTTGTCCTCCCCCTTCAGAGTGCAATGGTGAGATATGTCCCTGGAAAAAGACTGCTGCTATGTGAGCCTGGCTTCATTGCATGAGCACTTGCCATGTGCCTGGCATCGTACTAGGCAGTGGAGAGAGCAAATATGAACAGAAAACAGCCTTTGCTGTCAGCAGCCCCACAGCCTAGTAGTAGGGGCAAACAAGTAACACCGATGACAGGCACATGGAGAGGTGAGGGTGGAAGTGTGGTGGTGGGGGGTGGGTGGGTAGAGGACCCTGGGGGCCAAGGAAGGGCTCACAGAGGAGTTGGCCAAGCAGATTTCCTGGGGGTGAGGAAGGGCATTCCAGATGGAGAGGTCAGGGTATGTGGATGCAAAGTAAGGGAGCAGGACCAGCCACACCAAGCCCAGCAGGGAGGCAGCAGGACCCAGCGGGGCTGACATCGGCTTGGAGCCAGGCTGCTAGGGTTCAAACCCCTGCAATGTGTGACCTTTTACTTTTCTTTTCTTTTATTTATTTTTATTTTGAGACAGGGTCTCACTCTGTTGCCCAGGCTGGAGTTCCGTGGTTCCACCATAGCTGACTGCAGCCTCAACCTCCTGGGCCCGTGATCCTCTGGGTTCAGCCTCCTGAGTAGCTGGACCACAGCCACACACCACCACATCTGGCCAATTTTTAATTTTTTTGTAACTAACATAGTGAGACACAGCATCTCACTATGTTGCCCAGGCTGGTCTCAAACCCCTGGGCTCAAGCAATCCTCCTGCCTTGGCCTCCCAAAGTGCTGGGATTACAGGCATGAGCCACCACACCCAGTCCTTACAATCTGTGATCTTGGACAAGTCACTAATCGCCCTGTGCCTCAGTTTCCTCATAGGCTCTACTGTACTTATAGTTTCTTCTCTTGTCCAGATAAAATGAGTTACATGCACAAAGCACTTAGAACAGTGCCTGGCACATGCTTAGCAGTTCATAAATGTTACAGATGATGATGATGAAGTGATGGGGCTGGAAGGCCTAAATAAACCCACACAGAGGCAGGCAGAGTGGAAATTGTAATCCCCGAGTCTTAGGGGATGGTAATGGCTGGTGAACCCAAGACATACAGGGTGAACCTTAAGTCAGGAGGATTTGCAGAGATGAGGGCCTTTCAGCTGCCCATCGGTTTCAACAGCACATCAGAGAAAAAAAATGGTGGGGCTGGGGACTGTAAAAAGAGCTGTCCCCTAGCTAAACTCCCTCCTTTGAGGTTAGAACCAGAAGGGCAAGCCCTGAAACCTCACCAAGATAAGGGGGTGCTGCCCTCTCCCCAACTCTATCCAGGGCCTGGTTCAACTCCCGGGCTCTCCGGGACAATGGCACGCTCGTGCGAGAGGCTGCAGAGCGAGGCAGCTTTTCTCACAGGAGCAATGGAGGGAGAGAAAGCCAAGGTCTAGGGTGCCTCAGAGCGCAATGGCCCGGGGTCACGGGACGTGCCTGTGCCTACCCGGCGACCCTGCGCGCGGCCCTCAGGAGTGCGGCGATTCGGGGCCGTGTGCCACCAGAGGGCGCGCTGGATCTCAGAGTGTGCGGAGCGCTCAGCGAGGGGCGCGCGGTGGGAACTAGGAAGGGCGGACCAGTGCTCGCCTGTGTGCGCGTGGGGGCGGAGGGAAAGAGGGGAGAGAGCCCACGTTCCCAGAAAGCCCGGAGTTCGAGGGTTAGGGCTTTCCAATCAGCTAGCTCTGAGCAATCGGGGCCGAGGACATAGAAAAGTTACACTAGTAATACCAAACTTACACAATGCTCACCATGTGCCAGGCACAGTTATCCAATCCTCACTACCACCAGAAAGCCAGATCTTATTATTGTCTCCACTTTACAGTCGGAAAAACTTGAGCTACCCTGGGCCAGAGGCCCCACATCTGGCTAGGGCCAAACCTGGGATTTGAAGGCCCAGGGTCTGGCTTCAGGGCCTGTGCCCCCAACCGGTGCCCTGTAATAATACCTCTCTAGTAATCTATTCTCCCAGGTCCACCTGAGGCTTGATCACTTTCTCACTAGCAGCTCCCTGGTTAAGGCAGCTCAACCCTTTCCTGCAGAAAAGTTGAGCAACTACGTTCCCACTTGCTAGGCTGGCATCACTACTGCAGCTGCCCCAAACCTCAAAGACTGCTCAGTGGTCACCAACAGGTTCTGATTTAATTAATATGTACTGAACACTTACTGCATGCTGGGAACTGAGTTAAGGCATTTACATAGGTTCTTATGCAATACTCCCAGTGATGTGTAAATTACGTGTACTTGTTCTGATTCTCATTTTACACACGAAAAAAAGTCAGGAGGGTAAGTGGTTTTCCGGAGTCACACAGTTCACTCCAGCCTGTGGAGCTCCAACCACCGTATTCACTTATCCATTCATTCAACAAATCTACTCTGTGCCAGGCACTGACTCAACAGCGAACAGGACACTTAAAAACCTGTTCACTTGCTTTCTTGGAGTTTGCTTTTTTTTTTTTTTTTTTTTTTTTTTTAGAGACTGGGTCTCGCTCTGTCTCCCAGGCTGGAGTGCAGTAGTGCCATCATAGTTCCCTGCAGCCTTGAACTCCTGGGCTCCAGTGATCCTCCCACCTCAGCCACCCAAGTAGCTGTGACTACAGGCATGAACCACTGCACCCAGTGAAGTTTATACTCTTCTTCATCAGCTATAGAGAGTCCCCCACTGACATTCACCCAGTCCTTGTTTCTTGTTGGTTTATGAGAAGAGGTGAGAAGAAGTCATATGCTCTGAACAGAAAGGAAAACAAGCTTTTTGCATATGGTGGCATATATGAGATAATATTCCTGACCTTCACCCAGAGGTTAGTACACTGATGGCTGTTATGGGTTGAATTGCGTCCCTCAAAAAGATATGCTGAAGTCCTCACCCACAGTACCTGAGAATGTGACCTTATTTAGAAATATGATCATTGCAGATGTTGTCAAGTTAAGATGAGGCTATAATGGAGCAGGGCAAGCCCTAACCCAGTACAACCAGTGGCCCTATCAGAAGAGGAGAAGACATGCGGATGACACAGACATGCTACAACAGAGGAGACTGAAGTGCTGCAGCTCCAAGCCAGGAACACCAGTGACTGCCAGCAACCACCATAAGTGAGGAAGACGTAGGAAGAATTCTCCCCAGGGTTTTAAAGGGGGCATGGCCCTGCCCATACCTTGATCTTGGACTTCTAACCTTCAGAACAGTGAGACAATACATTTGTTTATTTTTAAGCCACTCAGTGTGTGGTACTTTGGTATAGCTGCCCTAGGAAACCACTCTAATGATATTAACTTTAATTCTTTTCCATTCATGGGGATGGTGTGCTCCCTCATCCATGTTCTTTTTCTCACTCCAGCCCCACAGTGGCCAGGGGTGGGGGAGTACTGAGGTCATGCACAGGTGCAAAGCTCACCGGCCACAATGACATCTACCCCCAACCTGTGGTCTCCGCATCACCATCCTCTACCTGACTGAACAAACCCATGGTTACCAGGCAAGATGGCAAAGGTGTATTCAGCTGGCAGAGGCAAGGCAGACAGCAGGCAGGTGTGCCCAGGGCCCCTGCACCTCACCTGCCAGCCTCACTCAGCACTGCCAAAGCCTCGTGTCACTGATGTACTGCCTGTTGATTCCTGCTGAAGGACAGGGCAGCAGGAGAAGCTGCGTCCTGCTAATCCATCAAGCTGTGTCCAGGTGGTCCATGGCGGCATCAGGCAGAAGCCATCAGCCTTGTGGGGAGTCGTGCCTGACCTGGTCTCTCTCCCTCAACAATCACCCCCTAAAGTGCCTTGATACAGCTGTCATCGTACCTGGCTCATCAGAGGGCTTCAGGATCTGGGAGGCAGAATATTGATTTGCTTGGCTTAGGATATTCTGGTTTGAAAATAAACAAAGTGCCAAATCTGAAAACTGGGGAGTGACTCACCCCCTCATTGTGAAGTTACAGACACTAGTGGCTTCTGCCATCCTGGTAGGTTGGGGCCCTGGCAACAGTCACTTTGAATCTCCTGGGCAGCCATGCAAGTGTTTCTCAAACCCCTTCAGCTTGCTGATATTTTTCTGGATGTACAGACATTTGCAGGCATACGTCCCGTCTCTCTAGGAAGGTAGCAAACTTCGCGAGGGCAAGGGCTGTTTTGAATTGCTCTGTGTCCAGCACAGTGTCTTCTACGATCAAAGGAAGCTAGGCACGTGGCCAGCCCTACCCACACCCCTGGCTGGCTTGAGGGCGGACATGCTTTAGGGAGAAGTAGAGGTTCCTTCTGGATTGTCCAGCCCAGCTTATGTGGGAGGGAGAGGAGCAGAGATTCAGGGCAGATGCTCCAGGTAGGTGCAGAGGAGCTCTTCATGGGAACCTCCCCCAGGATAGGAGTTTCAGAAGGTGGGGCAGGTTGGTGGGTGGCAGCAAGGGAGTAGAGGAAGAAAAGAACGCTCCAGTATCACTCACTAAGAGAATACTTGTCTCCCACAGGAACAGGTAACCAAGAAAAGGAGTGTGAGGTGGCAGAGAGAATAGTAAGCCTGATGAATCTTACTGAATGTAAGCCTGGTTTTCATTAGACCCACCCCAGGCACATGGACCCTACTTCCCCAGTAGTGCAGCAATATTTTCCTAGCTGCAAAGGCTCTTTCCTTTTCCTGAGTCTTTCCTTCCCTTTTTCCCTTCTCTATTCATTCATCACTAAACAAATCTTTAATGAGCATGTACTCAGAGTCAGGCATTGTTCCAAGTGCTGGGGACCCAGCAGGGAAAAAACAGACAAAATGACCTGCCTCTACAGAATTTACATTCTAGTGGATGAGGATGCTCTCTGCTTTCCTTTTTCTCATCCTTACCTTACCACCCACTAGGCTATTGGTAGTTTAGATAAACCCCAACTAGAGAGTCCAAATCTCATTCATGCATTCATTCTAGAGCTGTCCATTAAGTGCCTAGGATGTGTGAGGCACCATTCTAGACCCTGGAGATCTTGAGCATCTCGCAGGAGGCCACACCTTCTTGGGTTAAGGACAATCTAAAAGAATTACCCCTCCCTTCCCAGACCAGTGCATCCCTCTGGACACAGAGATGTCGCAGGAAACTCTTGATTATTTGTGGATATTGTGTACAGAATGCAGGTTGAGTTAGGTGTGAGCCACTGAGATCTTACCTTTTCCCTTTGTCGCCTCCTTTCGTGATCCCCGCTTTGCACCCTTTGGAGCCCAGGAGACCAGAGAGGGAGCCCTGGCACGCGCTGGGCCCCATTCCTGATGGGAGCTGTCTCCCGCCATAGCAGCTCAGCCACCCCGGACTCCAGCTGCCCCGCCAGCCCTCGCTGCTTTAATTAACTCTGCCCGGATGCGCTGACTCACTCATTGGCTCTGTGACCCGCCTGGTCACAGAGGACACCTCCTCAGACACAATTACATTTGAGGATGAAGCATTTCCTCTGGGCACAGAACAAGCTAGTGAAAGCTTTTCTGGGGGAGTGGGAAGGGGGGCCTGCTTGGAGACGACTCACGAGCAGGCCTTGAGGTTAGTGGCATCCCACAGGGCAGGTGCGTCTCATTCAAATGCTATATGCCCTACAGGCCTTACTACTCTGTGGAAGTTTCTGTTCTTGCGGGGAGAAAGAAAACGCACCCACCCTCCTAGGTAAAAGGGGACTTAACACATGCATCAACACGGGGTATATCAGTAACTATGCGCAGTGTCCCCAAAGGCCTGGGTGGCACCCCAAAGCCCCACAATCAGCCATATTTATTTAACACAGCCTATGCACTTGCCAAGACACAAAGGAAATAAATAAAATATAATCCCTCAGCCTAGATTTGAGAAGAAGAATCGAAGACTCTAAGCTCTATAGCATCCCTGTGAGACAGGTATTCTCAGTCCCATTTTATGGACTAGGAAATTGAGGCTTGGAGAGACTGAGTGACCTACTTTCTCAGGAACCGCACTGGCTTTAAAAATTCAGTTGGCTAAGGATGATTCTGAGGTCTTGCACAGGTGAGCAGGAGGACAGCCCAGAAAAATTGAAGTCTGGTCCTCTTTCCTGACTTACATTTTAAAGACGCAAGGAAAGAAAACTAAGAAACCAGCCTGCGTGGGTATGACGGAAACAATATTCACGTTGGAAAACCTCCTGTTGTCCTCTAAGTACAGCCTCTTGCAAGTCTATGGAAACCAAGAGTCTCAAGCCGCAGACATCCACCACCAGGGCTGCGTCTGGCGCTGAGCCTGGGGGAAAGGTTATCAGTGTTTCCTTTGTGGACATCTGACATCTCTCTTTAAATTGAAGTGAAAGAATTTGCATTTTAATGATGATTTTACCACGTTTGTGCCACCTTGAAGTGGCTAATAATTATTAGGTTGGTGCAAAAGTTATTGCGGTTTTTGCCATTGAAACTAATGGCAAAACCCACAATTACTTTTGCACCAACTTAATGAAGGATACTCAACAAAAGAAATTCATCAGGAAGTGTGGTAGGTATATAGTTTAAAACATACTCAGATGTCATTCTTATGACATCTGTAGGGACACAGCCACCCATCCAGAATCCACCTATCCATCCAAATACTTCCTGACCATTTGTCACATATAGAAAGAACAGTGAATTAGACACACATGGTCTGTGCCCTCAGGTAGAAGAAAGGAAGTGGCTGCTACCCATTGGTGATCTGACTGGTTGGTGGCTCAGTGGGGTGAGGAGTCTCCTGAAATGTTTGCTCAGAGACCCTGACCTCAAGGTGAGTGTAATAGAGATGCTCTGGACCTTGGGGTCAGGCAGAACTGGATTGGAGTCCAGGCTCCTTCACTTACTAGCTGTACAACTTTGGACAAATTACTTAACCCCTCTGAGCTTTGGGTTCTTTATATGCAAAATGAAGTGATACCTACCTGGAAGAGTTGTTGGGCAGATTAAGTGAGCTATTGCAGTGTCTATGACATGCACTGTTGCAGGCACTGGCTTTAGCGTCCATAACAGTAGCTTAGAGTATCAGGCCCCCCATTCTGTGCTAAGTGTTACCCATTTAATTCTCATTTAATTTTCTCTCTGTGTCTGTGTGTGTGTACACACACACTTCATGAGCAAATACTGTCCCCATTTTATTGGTGCGGAAACTAAGACTCAGGGAACATGTAACCAGCCCAGGATCGCACAGGTACTAAGAGACCTGGCTGGGATTTGAACCACATCTCTCTGCCTCCAGAGTCCACGCACAATAGTAATATTTTCCCACTACCCACATACATAGGCATAGGCTGATAGCTCACAGCCTAGCCTAGGGTCTGGACTCCTCCTTCAGCCCACAGACAGTAACCCTAAGTTGGATGAGGAAAGATGACATATGAAGGCTTCAGTCTCCCTACACGGTGATATAGGGAGACTGCTTGTTTCCAAGAGGCCAGGGTAAGGGACAAAGGTGTCGGAGAAGCCTCATTTCCTGCTACAGCCTCACTTCCTGCTACAGATGTCCCAGGCATCTGGGACCCAGCCTCGGCCTGGCTCTGCGGGCAGTGTTTGCACAAGCACGTGCCTGTGAGCGTGCGTGTTGGGGGCGATGTTATTCACAGCCGCTGGCTGACAGTAAATAAGACAGTGGAGCTTGATTCATGAGCTCTGACAGGAAATCTATAGCATGTGGTGTCTATAATCCGCATGCTACGGCGTGGCAAAATGAAAGAACAACAGCCCAATTACGGAATCCTAGTGGATCCTGGGCACAACTCTCAGACCTTACAGGGCTCTGGCTTGGCTTGGCTGGGGGTGGCCTGTCTGGAGCAGCTGGGGCAGACCCTCCCACGGTCTGGGCACGTGGGGAGCAGCCCCCAGGAGCAGCTCCCAGTTGAGGTGCCTGGGCAGAGTCCGGCTGCCTGGGGGATGGGAAAGAGGGGCATGGAGGCTGGCACTCCCAGCCAGAAATCCAGGCTCAGGTCAGCTCACCCGGCACCAAGCCCCCACGGCATCTTGAGGCCTAGCCCCAGGGGAGTCCCTTCAGCAGACAAAAGCAACCTGCAGACCCCCACGCTCTCTGCCTCCTGCTTTCAAACCCAGGACACTAAGGGTGTTGCCCTGGGTGAGCCAGCGATGGGTGCCCCAGTGGAAGTCATTTCAGGGTCTGGCCTTTGGGGATTTAGAGAAGGCTGGGTTCTAGGCATCTCAGCCGATCAGAGGGGTTAACATTCCCACTTAGGACACATAGCAGTTCCCCACCAAGTATTGCAGAAGGTGGAGGAGCAGCTTTCCTTCACCTTAAGGGCAGGATCTGCATGGATTCCATCTTTTTAGTGCTGACCATATACTGGGTTGAACAGTATATCCTCAAAATCCATGTCCACTCTGTGAATGCGGTCTTATTTAGAAATAGGATCTTTGCCTGTGTACTCAAGATGAGGTCATGCGAGATTAAAGCGGGCCCTAATGATGTGTCTACAGGCCAAGAAACACCAAGCATTTCTGGCAACCACCAGATACCAGGAGAGAGGCATGGACAGATCCTTCCTTAAATGGCCCTGCCAGCACCTTGATTTTGGACTTCTGGCCTCCAGAACTGCGAGAGAATCCATTTCTGTTGTTTGAAGCTACCTGGTGTGTGGTAATTTGTGACAGCAGCCCTGGGAAAGCAAGACACACAGCCTGGCACACAGTACCTACCTAAAAAACAAATGTGAGCAGAGGGCCCAGAAGGTCTGAATTCAAGTCTTGGCTTTATTAATTGGGTCTCTCTGATCTTATTCAAGCTACTCTGAAACTCCTCCTCTACAGAGCAGCCAGAGCAAGTGTTTAAAAGCACAACACTTTTCCTCTGGGTGGATACCCAGTAGCGAGACTGCTGGATCAAATGGTAGTTCCACTTTTCGTTCTTTCAGGAATCTCCACACTGTTTTCCATAGTGGCTGTACTAGTTTACATTCCCACCAGCTGTGTAGAAGTGTTCCCTGATCACAGCATCCACGCCAACATCTACTGTTTTTTGATTTTTTGATTATGGCCATTCTTGCAGGAGTAAGGTAGTATCTCATTATGGTTTTGATTTGCATTTCCCTGATCTTTAGTGATGTTGAGCATCTTTTCATGTTTATTGGCCATTTGCGTATCTTCTTTTGAGAATTGTCTATTCATGTCCTTAGCCCACTTTTTGATGGGATTGTTTGGTTTTTTCTTACTGATTTGTTTGAGTTCGTTGTAGATTCTGGATATTAGTCCTTTGTCAGATGAATAGATTGTGAAGATTTTCTCCCACTCTGTGGGTTGTCTGTTTACTCTGCTGACTGTTCCTTTTGGTGTGCAAGAGCTCTTTAGTTTAGTTAGGTCCCAGCTATTTATCTTTGTTTCTATTGCATTTGCTTTTGGGTTTTTGGTCATGAAATCTTTGCCTAAGCGAATGTCTAGAAGGGTTTTTCCAATGTATCTTCTAGAATTTGTATAGTTTCAAGTCTTAGAAGTCATTATTTGAAAAAGATACTTGCACATATATGTTTATAGCAGCACAATAGCAAAATCATGGAACCAACCCAAATGCCCATCAATCAACGAGTAGATAAACTGTGGTATATATATGATGGAATACTACTCAGCCATAAAAAGGAATGAATTAACAGCATTTTCAATGACCTGGATGAGATTGGACACTATTATTCTTTTTTTTTTTTTTTTTTTTTTTGAGATGGAGCCTCACTCTGTCACCCAGGCTGGAGTGCAGTGGCGCCATCTCAGCTCACTGCAAGTTCCGCCTCCTGAGTTCACACCATTCTCCTGCCTCAGCCTCCCAAGTAGCTGGGACTACAGGTGCCCACCACCATGCCTGGCTAATTTTTTGAATTTTTAGTAGCGACAGGGTTTTGCCATGTTGGCCAGGCTGGTCTTGAGCTCCTGACCTCAGGTGATCCACCCGTCTCGGCCTCCCAGAGTGCTGAGATTACAGGCATGAGCCACCACGCCCAGCCTGGAGACTATTATTCTAAGTGAAGTAACTCAGGAATGGAAAACCAAACATCATATGTTCTCACTGATATGTGGGATCTAAGCTATGAGGATGCAAAGGCATAAGAATGATACAATGGAGTTTGGGGGCTTGTGGGGAAGAGTGGGAGGGGGGCAAGGGGTAAAAGACAACAAATATGGTGCAGTGTATACTGCTTGAGTGACGGGTGCACCAGGATCTCACAAATCACCACTAAAGAATTTATTCATGTAACCAAATACCACTTGTACCCCAGTAACTTGTGGAAAAATAAAATAATTAAAAATAAATAAATAAATAAAAACACAACGCTAATAACAATAGTGAATATTTTGAGCACATAACACATGCCAGGCATTATTCTAAGTCTTTTACAGAATTAAATTTATTTCATCCTCACACTCACCCTCTGAGGTTAGTGCTGTTACTGATCTCATTTTACAGATGAGAAAACTGAGCCTAGAGAAGTAATGAAATGTTTCTGAAGCTAATAATTATTGCTGCAGCGACCATTCAAATCCAGGCAGTCTAATCCTCATATTCAGTCTATCTCCCCCTACATTTGACATCACTCCCTACCTAAAATCATCCAGTGACTTCACATTACACTTAAATTAAAATGTCTTACCATTACCTACAAGGGTTTGCCTGATTTGTCTCTGATCTAGCCTAACCTCTCCAAATTTCTGTAGTTCATGGCTGAAAATTCTTTACTCCTCCTCCTACAAATTAATGATTTTATTTCTGTCTCCTTGAATTTGGGCTGGCCCTAGTAACTAGCTTAATCAACAGAATGAAGTGGAAACGATGATGCATAGTTTCCAAGGCTATGTCAGAAGAAGCCATGCAGCTTGGAACATTTGCTCTTGGAACCTAATCACCATGCTATGAGGAAGCCCAAGCAGCCCCATGGAGGGGCCCATGTGGAGGGGAACTGAGGCCCCTGGCTGACAGTCCCCGCAACCGAGCTCCCAGTCAACAGCCAGCACCACCTGCTACACATGGGAGTGGGCATCACCTCCAGCTCCAGCTGAGCCACCCCAGCTTGATACTACAAGGTGTGGTGACAAGTCACTCTCCCAAAGCCCTGCCCACATTTCAGATTTGTTAGCAAAAGAAAGGATTGTTCATATTTTAAGACACTAAGTTTGAGGGAGTTGGTAACACTTGTTGGATTCGAATCCAAACAGTCTGACTTCAGAGTCCATGTTCTCAAACACTGATGGCATCATGCTGTCACTCCCCTACTTAAAACCATCCCATGACTTTATGCCATACCTAGAATAAACCACCAACTCCTTGCCAGGATGTACAAGGCCCTGCTTAATCTGTCTCTCCAGCATCTTCTTGGACCACCCTCCCTCTCATTTGGCTCAACTCATCTCTGTTCCTCTAACACTCTGAAGACCCAGACTTTTGTATTCACTGTTCCTTCTGCCTGGGCTGCTCTTGGCAATGACTGAATCTTCCTCACATCTCAGGCCTGAGGTCAGAAGTTCTGAGAGGCCCTCCCTGAATGCCCTGTCTAGGGGATCTTCTGGATCCCTTCAGCTCCCCCGTCCACTCCATCACCTTGTTCATTTCCTTCACTACAGTTTAGTCTAATTTGTAATGATCTCATTCTTTGCTTACTCGATCCCTGCCCATCTTTCTACTGGAACATAAAAGCCCTGAAAGCAGGAACGTGGCTGTCAAGTTCACTGCTGTGATCCCAGGACCTGTCACAATGCCTGGCATGGAGTAAATGCTCAACAAGAATTTTCTAAACAAACAAAAAAGTCAGCTATTATTTGTAAGTTCCTATTAGGAATCATGCCAGGAGATGTGCTAAGTGGTCAACATCCAACAACCCTGTGGCATGGACCTTACTATACTATTTCCACTTTACAGATGGGGAAATCAAAGCTCATGTGGACCAAATTCAAACCAGAAGTCTTTGGCTCCATAGCCTATAACCTTAAGCAGACAGCCACGCCTTTTCCTCTCTGCCTGCCTGAGCTTTAGGCTCCTCACCTGAACGAGTGGAGATGATCATGTCACCTGCAAGTGGGAGCACCAGCATCAGCATCATGACAGGTGTCAGGTGGAAGAATGCCCTTACTGTAATCAGCAATATTTCCCTGGTCTTGGAGTGGCCTGAGGGCTCAGTGGGCTTTGCCTACAGGCTTGCTTACGGCTCTCACCAAGTTCCCTGTTGCCCCTCACTTTTGCCCATGCTGTTCCTTCTTCCCTGCCAGAATGCCACCTCTTCTGAAAGGTGTGTCTGACTTAGAGAGCCAGAGAGAGAAGGCTGCTCACCCCTGGGAAAGCCTCCTGCCACTCAGGCCCATCGTGCTGACTCTTTCCTGGGAACTCTCACAATGCCACCCAGTGGGGCCCTTTGTTATTCTCTAATGGGGACTGTGTGTTACCCCCGTTGCCCCAAATATGCTCTGATGTCTTCAAGATGAGACTTCTCCTTATCCTTCTCTGTATACCCACATCACTGCTGCCACCACCTGCTCTCCCATGTCCCAACCCACCTAGCATTCTGAAATTCCTCCCTGGGTTCCCCTTTAGCCCAACTCCAGGCCATGGCCTCACTGGGCAATCTCAGGGACATGTGGACTCTTGACAGAGTACCACCTCCAACTCCTCACCATTCTCCAACAGGTTTTACACTGCCAGCCTGGAGAAGGACAAACATGAGTTTGCCAAAGCTTTTTGTGAAAATTCTTATCCAGAGGCATCCTCAGGTATTCTCATGCCTCCAGTGCCCAGCCTTACTCACTTCCCTCCAGGTAGTTTAAAGAATACCAACTGGACACCAGAGCTAGGGTCAAATTCTGGCTCCCAGAGACAGTGGGTAGGCTTATTAATTTGCTAACTTCTCTGAGCAGGGATAGAGCTATCCAACTAGCAAGACTGCCTTGATCAATTTAACGATCATCAAGAACAGCACGTACTTTTGTTTCCCTACTCTATTCCCTGGGGAACCTCATGGCCCATCTTCCCTAGGAAACTTGGCCTGAGACCCTGGAGGGCAGGAGCATTAAAGGCTTTCAGGCCAAGTCTCAAGAGAAATGTCAGCCCGCAGGGCCTGGGGACAAGAGCTCTGAGGGAGGCAGGAGGGCCGGGTGAAACCTGCAGGTTTCCAAGAGGCCACAGGGAGGGGAGTACATGAACTGTTTGCTGAAGCCTCCGCCAGTGAGGTGTGAATGTTGAGGTATCTCTGAAAGTGGTCACAACGTGGTGGCTGGGGAGGGGAGAGGACAGCAGGACACAAGGCCCCCAGGCTGAGAACCAGCTGAGGGAGAGCTGGGGGCTGTCTGGACAACGTGGCTGGGCACTCAGCGAAGACTGTGCAGGCTTCCCTTCTGAGAAACACCAGGACCCAGGAGAGGGGAGAAGGGAGCCCAGAGGTAGGAGACTCAGTCCATGAAGACAGGAAGGAGCAAGAGAAAACCCCACTTGCAGGAGGCTGGAGCACACAGATTAGAGGGGGCTTGGGGAAACCCTGTCTTGACCCACCTTCTGGGCAGCTACTTGGGTGCAGGGGCAGGCTGAGTCTCAGTACTTCACATGCCCCTTCTCCAACCCTGGGAGGAGGGATGATTACATCTGTTCTGCTCATGAGGAAACTGAGGCTCAGAGAGGACCAATGATCGAGCTCACTCAGTTCACAACAGAGAGAGCAGACATTGCAGTTCAGCTCCACTGCAGAAGCATATTCCTCTTCCATCACCTCCAAGCCAGAGCCCCTCACCCATGACAAAGTTTGCCAACCTGCTGCATTGTGCCTTGTCCAGATTTGTCCTCCCTCATGGTTTGTCAACACAGCTAAGTAGGAAATTCACCCCAGAGAGGCAAAGACTTTGTATTTAGCCTTTGATGATACTGAATTGCTCCTCATTCCCTCAATAAAGCCATTCACCTGATGGATAAGGAAAGAAGAAAGGTGGGGACGGGGAGAACGCACGTTCCTGCACACACCTCATTTCAGTTCCCGGCCACAGCAATCCTACCAGGAGGTAGAACCATCTCCATGTGGCAGTGAAGTCAACTGAGCCCAGAGAGGTTAAGTCACTTGTCTAAAGTCACATAAGCTGGCTGACATGAAGCCACGGAACCGAACCATAGGATTCAAGCCTAGGTCTTCCTGGCTCTTTCAACAATGCCATTAAAAACACTGAGTAAAAAGAAAACTCAGATGTGAAGAAAAGAAAGAAATGTGTGTCAGGAGCATGGGCCGGGGGCACAGGGGTGCTCACATCTGTCCGTCTCCTGACCTGGCCACTCTCTGTGCCTCATTCCAGCCATCACTCTGAGGGGTGTTATCTGAGGCCATATCCCCGGCCCCTGGGCGTAGAGTTAGAGCGATTCCCTCCAGGTTGTCTAGGAAGGACACTTTGCTTGGGTGAATGGCCACTCTCTGGGCCCTGCTGTCCTTTCCCCGCCTCCTGGGCTCCCCACCCTGCCCCCCAATTGTTATCTGTCAGTACACAGTAATTAGAGATGTGGCATGCTTGATAAAGATTGCCGCCTGCCCTGAGAGGGAACTGCCCTCTCGGACGTGTCTAATTAAAGTCCTGATTGATAAGATGAAGAAATCCCACCTGGATGGATGTGTCCCGGCCTCTCCCTCCTCTGTGCACTCAGCCCCTTCATTATGGGTGACGAGGGAGAGAGATATAAAGCACCCCAGGAAATGCTTCTACAAACCAATCAATATGTCCTTTTGTGCGATGTGACGGGGCACGCAGCATAGCCTTTTGAACCATTCCTGGGGCCATAGAGGCAGCCAGGCAGCTGGGAGAGCCCCTTGCCCCGGGCTTGTGGGTGTGGGAGGCTGCTATTCTACCCCAGCCTGGGTCGGCTCCGGGAGGCCGGGCCAAGGCGAGAGTCTGGCCTGTTCTTTCACCCAGCCTGCTTTCTCTGTCCAGTGAATTGTGGGATTCTGGGGCTGCTCGCAGAGCACCCGCATGTCCACGCTGCTGTACAGGGGCCTGTCTGGACACGGTACAGTACACGTCCATAAGCAGCCTAAAGCTGGGTGGGTATGAACACACACATCTGAGGTGGAGCCCGGAAGCTCATGGGGCCCCAAGAGGTGCAGGTGGAAGCGGTAGAGACAATGGTAATGACGATGGCTACCATTCATGGGCACTGACCATGTGCCCGGCCCTTTGTTAAGTGCATTCATTATCTTATCTCATCCTCACAACAAATCCTACAAAGTAAGTGATGGTAGTATCCCCATTATGGAGATGGAGAAACTGAGGCATGGGAGGTTCGGTCACAGAACCGTAAGCATGGAGGACCTGACGATTTCAAGTGGAGTCCATGCTGACTTCCGTGATGCCACACAGCAGAGGCTCAGAGCAGCTGCGCCCACTAGGGTGTGCCATTCTTGGATATGATATACACATTATTTAAAAGATTTTTTAGGGCCCTAGAAAGATACATAATAAATTCATGATACTCATCAGTGGGAAAGAGGAGAAAATAACTGGAAGATGGGGCACAAAAAATCAAATGTTCATTTTGTTATCAAAACATGAGACGCAGGTAACAACATATTATCCGTGGTCCCTTTGGGGTGCATGCTATTTTTCTTTTTTGGGGGGGTTAGGGGGACAGAATCTAGCTTTGTTGCCTAGGCTAGAGTGCAATGGCACAATCTTGGCTCAATGCAACCTCCACCTTCCCGGTTCAGGAGATTCTCCTGTCTCAGCCTCCCGAGTAGCTGGGATTACAGGCCACCACACCCAGCTAATTTTTTTGTGTTTTTAGTAGAGATGGGATTTCACCATGTTGGCCAGACTGGTCTCAAACTCCTGACCTCAAGTGATCCACCCAGCTTGGCCTCCCAAAGTGGTGGGATTACAGGCATGAGCCGCCACACCTGGCCTGCTATTTTCTATTCTTTAAAAAAAGAAAACCTATTTCCTAAAGGAACACAAAATAAGCTATACCCCTCTCTTCGAAAGGAGGGGAGAATATGTGTCCTATAAATATGCCGCAATTTCATACCCGGCTTTGCCAAGGACAGGCAGCCTGGAGTTGAGATGTGCCGTCTGGCTAAGGAGAAGATGCAGGCAGCTCTGAGGAACCATCTTTGATGAATAACAGATGTCCATGGTTTTGGTGCCCCAGTAGCTCACCCGGCTCTCCTGGCTGGCAGGGCTGGCACAGAGGTGCTAGCTGGGGCAGAGAGGCTGGGCAGCAGGCTCCCATCAGGCACTCTCTCCTCCAGCAGCCAGGGTGCCTGGGTGTTCGCTCCATGCCCACCCGGGCTGGAGCCAGGGCCAGGGCTTGATGGAATGACACACTGCTGTACCAGCTAATAAATAGAAGTAATTTGATTAGCTTTCTCTAACTGGTGATAAGATCCTGACAAACCCTTTTTAATGCGTTTCTGGAGCAGGATGAAATTGTTTCATTCAGAGAGTAGGGCCCCCTGGGAGTCGCCTTGAAGCTCCTTTAGTGAGAGGTAAAAATATGCCAATCATTAATGAGGGGAGAATTGCAGAGACTTTAATGCAATCAGAAAGAGGGGCCCCGAGGCAGCTCGGGAATAAAACCTGCCCTTAAATCAGAGACAGGCGGCTGCAGGAAGGAAGGAGGAGGCGATGTAAGCTTGCATGGAAAGCAGAAGCTGCAGGCCCCATCGGGCAAGACGGCCACAGCCCCGGAGCTTGTGTCTACCCAAAACCCTACACCGAGTCAGGGACTCCTACCCGAGGCCGTGGCAGTAGGAGTAGGATTGGGCAAAGGAGACAGTGTTCGTGGAGGGTGTGCTCTCAGCACAGTCCCCCTCAGAACAAGGACCAGGATCTCAGGAGTTCCTAGAAAAGCTGGTGATTGACCAAAGCCTCCTTCCTAGGACAACTGTGGGAACCACAGTTTTGAGAAGCCCTTTGCTGGAGCAAAGAGAAAGATTATTTCCAAGGTGAAAGCTTGCTGATGAAGCTTCAGGTGAACAGTCAAGCACCCGCCCTTCCTCATCCACCCCCCGCCCACACACACCTACCCATTGCTTATTTTCTAGAAGGTTCTATGGATTCCACCTACAGCACCATATAAGGTGAGAAGAAGTCACGATGTATGAGTGGACCTGTCTTTTTCTGAAACGCCCTTGATCTGGAGGCAGGAGTTGAACAAACAGGAGCACCAACCACCACAAACGCTTCCTACCTTCCTACCTGACACCTCTATTGCATCCTGCACCACCCACGGCAGCTCCATGGGGAAAGTCCTCTACCTCTGCCAAGTTAGATGCCAGATCTGCCTTCCCACTCATGGGACAGGATGCGTCCGCCCCAGCAGAGTCTCGGCCACTGTAAGTGACTTCTGTCTCTCACTGGCACCTTTAATCAGCAGCATCCCAAGGTGCCCATGCCTAGATTCACTCTCTCTGCATCTCCTTCTATGCTTCTCCTCATCCACGCCACGCCAGCCACTGGCCTGGCTGTGCCTTGAACACCCCTAGTCCGTTCCTACCTCAGGGCCTTTGCACATGCTACATTCTCTGCTTGAATCTCTTCTCTGGAATTGTACAGGGCTGGCTCTCTGCCTCACCTCCTACAGGGATAGTGAAGGGCAGTGGACATCACCCTGACTTCCTTCCTTTACTAGTTCTCTAAGGCACTTACCTGTTTAATACACTAAATGTGTTCACCATCTTGGCTATTTTGTCTGCCTCCTCCATCCCCCACCCCCATAAATGTAAGATACACTGAAACAGGGACTTTTGTCTGTCTTGTTCACTACTGTATCCCGCACCTAGCACATGCTAATACCTTTGCTGGAACGTGTGAGTAAAGAGTGGGTAGCGCCCCCTAGGCAGATGTCCCCAGGGAACTGCAGCTCCTGCAGTTGAGCTTTCAGTGGTTTCTTCTCACTCCTGCTCTTGCCCTGGGGATCCTGGGGAGAAGAGCAGGCTGCTGGTTTCTGTCACCCCAGCAGGAAAGACAATGGAAGGAAGGGAGCGGGAGGTCCCAGCCATGAAGAGGGTGTCAGGGACCAGGGGGTCTGAAAGCCCAGGAATCAGGGTCTGGTTAGTTTCAAGGACTGCATTGGGGCAGGTGCAGAGGCAAGGTCATGGGCCTTTCTGCCCCTCCAGCCAAGATCAGCCATCTGCTGCCCGCTCTCTATTAAACCATGTAAAACCATGCTCAGGAAGTCAGCCTGGGGCTGTGGACACACAGGGCCAGGAGAACCACTCAGCCAAGACTTGGTCTTGAGCTCTTGGGCCAGTCTTTTTCCATCGCTGAGCCTTGGTTTGTTTGGCTGAAACATGAGAGGGGTGCAGGAGAGGACTTCTAAGGACCCTTAGCACTGACATTCCACGATTCCTGGAGGATGTGGACAGCCTGGACCTACCTGGCAATGGCTCCCCGTCAACTAAAAGGCAGCAAGATTCTGCAGATGGGTGAAAAGAGATCTTTCTGACCTGCTTTCCACATGGTAAGAGGAAGCCACAGGATGACACGGCGTGTTTACAGCACAGACTCTGGGGCCAGAGTGTTTGGGTTTATATCCCAGCTCTGCCCGTTATTTGCTGTGCAATCTTGGATAAGTGACTTCACATCCCTGTGCCTCATTTTCCCCTTTGGTAAAACAGGTTGAATAATAGAAGCTATTCTGGGGTTGTTGTGACAATTACATAAGATTATATTAACTATGCCAGCAAAGTGCTTAGCACCAGGCGCATCATGAGCAGTCAATGAATGCTGGTTGGTGTGATTAACTTATGACACCTGAAACCAGAGCTTGCAGAATCAGGACAGGGGACAGCCCAGCAAGTAAAAGTCCAACTTAGGAATCAACTTCAAAAACACAAAGCCATGGTGAGGGGCGGGAAGAGAATGGCATAGTCAGAGAATTCGCCAACTTAGAACCCACCAACCAGCAATCATTGAGCACCCACTGTGTACAAGACACAAGGGAGGATCTAAAAAGAAACATGGAGCACCTGCTGGTTTGTTTCCTCTTCACCTAACTGTACACTCTGTGAAAGCAGAGACCATGTCTGTCTTCGCTACCACTGCAACCACAGCATCCAGTGCCTGGCACATAGTAGGTCCTTTATACATGTTGGTTAAATAAATAACACGTGTACATTAAATTGCACTGGCCCCTACAGCTTCTTCTGTGACCCCTGATACACCACTGTCCATACAGTGGCTTCCAGTTTGCCTTCCCCACCAGACTGAGCCAGCCAGGCACAGTGCCTGGTATATACTGGGTATATACTGGCTCAGAGATTGGGTGGATGAACAGAGGGTTGGTCAGAGGGCAGCAGAGGTGCCAAGGCAGTGGTGCAGACAATGAGTAATGCTGGTGGAAAAGAGCCTGGGAGATTGGCTAATGGAGATTCAAGGATATCAGTGAAGGAAAGCATTCCAAATGGACTCAGTGCAAAGCGAGTTGCCAAACAGGATGGGCCAGGACCCAGTGGTGGTGAACTACGGGGAACCAATAGGGAACTACGGTGCCCTTCATCAGAGAGGGGCTGGCCAATCACCAGGTACTACCAAGGTGAGGCCGGCCCAGAAGGCC
This sequence comes from Symphalangus syndactylus, assembly GCF_028878055.3. NCBI lineage: Eukaryota > Metazoa > Chordata > Mammalia > Primates > Hylobatidae > Symphalangus > Symphalangus syndactylus. The sequence continues at coordinate 40,569,559 of NC_072430.2, forward strand.
GGTTCAGGAATACACCCCCATGCCTGATAGAGTCTCAGAGAAGGAAGAGTCACCTCGGGCCTCGGAGTCACCTCCAAACCCACAGGGCCCCCATCACCACGTGGCTCCCTGTCTCTGCTGCAGACCAGCTGAAACCCTAAGGAGATGGTCAAATCTCTGGTGCCCCCAGTTTCTACCAGCCCTAGCTGATGGCACCTGAGTGTTTCTGGTTCCTCCAGCCCAGCAGCCTCACTTTGGGAAAGGAGACAGCCCAAAGAAAATGGCTTGTACAGCACAGCCGGGCCAGAGGCTGGGCCACAGCTACAAACTCTCTGAAGTTGGGGAGACATCTTTAATGTCTTCGGGGCCAGCCACCCCTCCCCACATCAGATCAGACCCTTCAGGGGGGCCAGCCAGCAGGGGCTGCCTTGCTGCAAATGACTCCCTTTGTCATTCTGTTTTGTTATGATTAAAAATGCATGTCGCAGGCGAGGCCCTGGAGTGGAACCCGGTTGAAAATTGAATCATTAATATTCCCCCTCCAGCTGATGCCCTGTGCTTCCCAGGCGGCTGTGAGCGCGAGGCATGCAACAATTTTGGAGTCAGAGCAAGATAAGGAAGACGGAGGGGTACTCTGGGCCCTCCGCCCAGGACTTGTACCCCATCCCTTCACCTGGGAACAGGTGTCAAAGTCTTGGCCCTTAGAGTTCTCTCTCCAGAGTATGTTCTCGAGCTCTGCGCATGGAGCTGAAAAGGAAACCGCGATCTTGGAGGCTGGACACGATGATCCCGTGCCCCACTGGCCTCCTCCGTCCCCCTGGCCACCCACCCAGGCCCCTCTGGCTTCCAGCTCTTCATTCTGCTAGTTTCTGCCTGGACTGTTCGTCCTTCAGAGATTTATTATTCTTATTTTTATAATTCTTATTAATAGCTAACATTTAGCTAGCACTTTCTACCTGCCAGGCACTATTTCAGCCCTATATGTTTAGGAGCTTCTATAGTTCTCCTAACAACTCCGAGGTAGGGCTTCTATTCCTGCCCCATTTTACAGATAGAGAAACTAAGGCACAGAGCAGTTCAGCAGCTTATCTGAGGTCACACAGCTAGCAAGTGGCTGCAGAGTTTGTGCCCCTAACCTCTAGACTTGCACAGTCAAACACGGTAGCCGAGAGCCGCAGGTGGCACTGAGCACGTGAAATGCAGCCAGTCTAAATTGGGAAGTACTGGAAGTGTAAAATAAATACCAGACTTCAAACAGCACAAGAAAAAGAAGGTAAAATATTTCGGTGATAATTTTTTTTAATATTACCTACATGTCGAAATGATAATATTTTGATATATTGGGTTAAATAAAATATATTATTAAAACTAATTTCAACTGTTTCTTTTGACTTAAAAAAAATGTAGGCTGATACAGTGGCTCATGCCTGTAATCCCAACACTTTGGGAGGCAAAGACAGGAGGATTACTTGAACTCAGGAGTTTGAGACCAGCCTGGGCAACACAGTGAAACCTTGTCTCCACTAAAAAAATATATACATATTAAAAATATATATTTATATATATTAAAATATATATTTATATATTAAATATATATTTATATATTAAAATATATATTTATATATTTATATATATATTTATATATTAATATATTAAAATATATATTTATATATTTATATATTAATATATTTATATATTAATATATATTTATATATTAAAATATATATTTTTATATATTTATATATTAAAAATATATATTTATATATTAAAATATATATTATATATAATTATATTATTATATATATTAAAATATAGATAATATATAATTATATTATATATTAAAATATATATAATTATATTATATATATTAAATATATAATATATAATTATATTATATATTAAATATATATAATATAATTATATATTATATATATTAAATATATAATATAATTATATTATATATATTAAAATATATAATATATAATTATATTATATATTAAAATATATAATATAATTATATTATATATTAAAATATATAATATATAATTATATTATATAGTAAAATATATAATATAATTATATTATATAGTAAAATATATAATATAATTATATTATATAGTAAAATATATAATATAAAATTATATTATATAGTAAAATATATAATATATAATTATATTATATAGTAAAATATATAATATAATTATATTACATAGTAAAATATATAATATAATTATACTATATATATTAAAATATAGAATATATAATTATATTATATATTAATATATAGAATATATAATTATATTATATATTAATATATATAATTATATTTTCTATATATTAATATATATAATTATATTATATATATTAATATATAATATATAATTATATTTTATATATTAAATATTTAAAATATAATTATATCATATATTAAAATATATATGTTATATATTTATATATTAAAATATATAACATATTATTATATATAATATATTTTTTAATATATAATATATAATTATATGTTATATATTAATATATATAATATAATTATATATTATATATATTAATATATAACATATAATTATATTATATATATTTTAATATATATAGAATATATATATTTTTATATATAGAATATGTATATTTTAATATATAGAGAATATATATATTTTAATATATAGAGAATATATATATATTAATATATAGAGAATATATATATTAATATATAGAGAATATATATATTAATATATAGAGAATATATATAAATATATAGAGAATATATATATTAATATATAGAGAATATATATAAATATATAGAGAATATATATATTAATATATAGAGAATATATATATTAATATATAGAGAATATATATATTAATATATAGAGAATATATATATTAATATATAGAGATATATATATTAATATATAGAGAATATATATATTTAATATATAGAGAATATATATATGGTGGTGCACCCTGTAGGCCCAGATACTCAGGAGGAGGAGGCAGAAGGATGGCTTGAGCCCAGGAGATAGAGGCTGCAGTGAGCTGTGATTGTGCCACTGTACTCCAGCCTTTTTGAGACCCTGTCTCAAAAATTTTAAAAGTGTGGCTACCAGAAAATTTTAAATTACACACGTGGCTTGCATTGCATTTCCACTGGACAGAACTGCTCCGGCCCATGCAGATTCTAACTTGGTTCCCTGCAGGTCCCTCAGGTGGATGGAGGCTTACATGTCACCTCTGCAGGGAGGGCTTCTCCATCCCAAGAGAGAGGCAACTCCAATCATCCTCTCATTTATTGGTGCAGCATGAGATTCTCCCACCACGCACATAATAAATGCTTCATAAATATTTGTTGAAAGGCTATTGTAAAATGATCTGTAAATTGGGGTTGGGGAGGGGACAGAAAGCTGGCTCCTTGGTTTTCTTAAGCTAGGATGACAGCTAGACACCAAAGCCACAAAGTCCTCAGGAAATGACCATTGAGATGACTGGGCGCTGGGCACCTGGACTTCTAAACTCAGTTCTATGGGCCAGACCAAGATCGGGGCTGGGGGACTCCTGGTGAGCAAAGCCAGGGATGTGGCCACCCTGCTGGCACAGGTTCAGGGACCAGAATGCTGCCACAGGGCCTCCCGACCCAAACTAAGCATAAAGAGGCAGAGCTGAGCTGGAACACGGCTGGACCTTGGCCTCCTGGTTGCTGCTGCCAGGGTGATGTCGAGATCTCCAAATTAGTTAGCCCCCTGGACAAGAGGACAGGCAGCTGCATGTCCCCAGCTCTCTGTTGTCCTTCAACCAGAGAACCTTAGAGAGTCCATATTCGGCTTTCTGCATTCCACTTCCCAGATGGGGGAAAAATGGGTAAAGGAAGGAAGTGAAGCTCTGATAGCCCCTCCCCCATCCACACACAGCTCCTCCCTCTCACATCTTTAAGAGCAGGAGTGAACCCATTAGGAGCCCTCACTACGTGAGCCGGCGCTGTGCTGTGCATGCCACCCGTGTTAGTTCATGTGAGGCAGCTACTGTTATCATCCCCATTTTACAGGTGAGGAAACTGAGGCACAAAGGTGAATTCACAGATGGGGCCAGGATTTGACTCTAGGTCTTCTGATTCTGGAGCCACAGCCATTATCACTGGCCGGTCTTCACCAGGCACTCAGGCCAGGGAAATGCCCAGAACTCAGAGAAAAGCTGCCAGGAGTCACGCCAGGGCTGGTCAGAAGCCGTTTCTAATGTCCATAGCAAGTGTCACATGGCCCGGATTTGGGACGGCAGCTTCAGGGGAGAGGGAGGAGTATGGGGAGGCGATCCCTTCCTCTTTGGCCATCTGGTAGGTTCCTATCTTGGCCATCTCCCCCGAGTTCCAGTGTGAGCAAGGACAGGCTGTCCCCAGAAACTGAGTGCTTACCTAACCAACCCCCTCTCTCCGGGGCAGGGCAATGCCATCTGCAGGCTCTCTAGCAGGGGTTGCTATTGCTATTGATTTGGAGGTACAAGAGATGAAGACAGAGTCTCCAGCCTGCCACTCAGCTTTTCCATGGCCAGCCCCACCCTGCATTCCCAGATTCTCCCAGGATTCCTCAGCATACCCCTGCCTCCATCCCCCAGACCTGCCTCCCTTTGTCCTCAAGCCCAGGATTCACACTGAGCCTTTGCTCACAAGGTTTCCTCCACCGGGGACAGTGCCCTTGCTTCCTCCATACCTGTGTTTTGTTTCTGGTGGGGGCTCAGCTGGAGTCCTAAAGCTTCCCGGAGGCCCCTGGCGACCCAACGACTGCAATCCTCCCTTCCTCGATTCTTAGTCTACTTGCACACCAGCTGCCAGGGAGGGGTCCCGATCTTTTACTCCAGGAAATGGTGAGGGCAAGTACACCAGGACAGAGTGTGGGGGCAACCAGGGCCAGCGGCCATGATGGCCTCTTTTTAGGGGTACTCATAGCCACCTTCGTGGTTAGCTCCTGCTTTGGGTTGGGGGATCTTTGAGTTGTCACCTATATGGCTCTGCCAACAACAGTGTAGGGATGCTTCTTGGACACTCTAACTGGAGCCCCTCTGCCACTGTGACAGGCGGGATGAAAACGTAGGTCCAGGAGCTCATGGGATTTGGTCCTGGGAAGACAGCAGTCTGGCTCCCGGGACCCCACCCCACAGCACTGACCCTAAGATTTATTTGGGTGCTAGCCCCTTGGGCCCCAAAGGGTAAACGCTGCCCTGCTTCCTAGATTCCAGAGCCTCCCTCAGAACCAGGGCCCATCCTGGCCTGAGGCGGGGAATGGGTACACAGAGAGAGGGAGGGCTCCCTGCTGGTCAGCAAGGAGGGCCGCGAACAGGTGTGTCCGTCATTCGCTCTTCTGCCTCCCACCCCTTGGCCCCAGACCCTCCCCCACCCCACCCTCAGCCACACTCATCCCTTCCCCCTTCCCCTCCCTCCCTCCCCCACCCAGACCTCCCCAAGGACAAGCAAAGTTATTACAATAATGAATTAGCCAGCCCGCTTACTGCCGCCACTGGCGAAGACAATTATCCCCCCCGCACATCCCTAGCCGCTGCTCGGCTCCCTCATAAAGACGGGCTTTTGGGGCCGCTTTGTGCTTTGATTGGAAATGAAGAGATTGCTAATTAGGGAACACCTGCTGGGACCCGGGCTGGCAGGAACAACGGCAGGACGGACTGAGCGGCCATTGCAGGCAGGGCAGCGTGTGCATGTGAGTGTGCACCCGGGTCTGTGTGTGCCCACAAGGGTGGTGGAGGGAGGTGAAAGGAGAAAAGAGAGCCCGCGCTACATGGGCACCTCGGTGATTTAATCCAGCTCCCTGCCACCCCACCTCGGAGCCGTAAACAAAACCCAGACATTTTATGGAGCTTTTCACCTTTTAAAGGATGCTAATTTGTTTATGGGCGGCTGTAATTCTGCTTGTGTTTGCATAGGTCAGTGCCTGGCGTGTGCTGTGCATGTTTCTGCTGTGCACAGCTGTTTCCAGCTGGGCCAGCCGGCATTGGGATGCACGGAACCTCCCAGCTCCCTGCAGAGGGATGGGAATGGGGAACTGGCACACAGAGAGAAACTGCTGGCCCCGGGACTGCCTGGTAGCAGTGTCGGGGACATAAGGTCAAAGGGAGTTAAACCTGAGATTGACTCGATTATTTATTTATTCTAGGGCTGGGAACCTCCCACTTCTTGTTCTCTCCTGGGCCCTGGGAAGACAAGTTCTCAAGTGACCCTTTTCCCAGAATGTGATCCAATTTGATAATGGAGTTAGTGGCGTGTGGTGGCCAAACAGGTACCCAATTGCTTTTTCCTAAATACCATAAAATACTGGCTGCCAAACCCCTTCCCTTCTCTTACCCTCCCACCCCCATAACCATGCTGACATTCAGCTCCCTTCACAACCCAATTTTTCAGCCCCTGCTCTCTTTTGAACTGGACTCCACAAAAATGTATTGAGCAACTACTCTGTGCACCAGAGATCAAACACGCCCAGCTCTTGGGGGCATTCTTTCGAATATTTGCAACATAGTTTCTGCCTCAAGAGATCTCAGTCCTGGAGGGAAGACAGACACAGCGCATAACTGGGACTCGGGCTGCTGCAGAGGGGGCACACAGTCCATGCGTGGACCAGAGCAAGGCAGATGATGCCTGCAAGAGGAGGCGTGAGGAGGCTTCTCTGAGAAGGAGAGAATCTAGCAGAGTCATGAAGGGTCTGTGTGAGCCAGGACACAGGGATGCAGCCCAGCCTGGCCCTCGTTCAGGAAAACAGGGTGTTGCCGCATAGCTGGTGCATGGGACTCAAGGGCAGTGGAAGGGCAAGAGGGCAGTGGAGGTGGGTGTGAGCCCTGGGAGGTGTGTGTGTGGGGGGGTGGGGCAAGAAGGGCCCTGGCCTTAGATGAACGGTGTCACCTACACATAGGCACATATGCACATTTTTAAAGGCTGCCTGCAGCACTTGTGTGTGGATTGGGGGCATCGATAGAGTCCCCCAGAAGCTGATGGTCCTGGTCCCTGACTCAGGGGGACTAAGGGGCCTCCCATTCAGTACATCTCATTCCTAGGCCAACTCTAGCTGCTTCCTCTCTTTCCTGTATCTTCCTACATTTGAAGCTTCTAAAACACACAGTAGAGCTTTTGCTAAAATGCACACAGTGTCCCAACAACTCTGCAGTTCACCCCAGGAGGTGAGGACCCTCACTGAGGTCCTATATTGGCATCAGCACTGGACTGAGGGTGCTCTGACCACCCGCCTCAGTTTTTCATCCTATAAAATGGGGAAGTACTCCTTACTTGCTTGAGGTCTCCTCTGTAGCTCTGGTAGAAATTATCCTATAGTTCCACAAAGCATTGCCTGGGGCTGAAATGTAGTATAAGGTCAAAAGCACAGGCATGGCCGGGCCCAGTGGCTCATGCCTATAATCCTAGCACTTTGGAAGGCCGAGGTGGGCAAATCACCTGGGGTCAGGAGATTGAGACCAGCCTGGCCAACATGGTGAAACCTTATCTCTACTAAAAAAAAAAAAAAAAATTACAAAAATTAGCCGGGTGTGGTGGTACATGCCTATAATCCCAGCTACTTGGGAGGCTGAGGCAGGAGAATTGCTAGAACCTGGGAGACGGAGGTTGCAGTGAGCCGAGATCGCACCACTGCACAACTCCAGCCTGGGCTACAGAGTGAGACTCTGTCTCAAAAAAAAAAAAAAAAAAAGAAAAGAAAAGAAAAGAAAAAAAAAGCACAGGCATTAGGGTAAGACCTGGTTCAATTTCCAGTGCCTCCATTCAACAGCCGTAGGCCATAGGCTACTCATTTAACTCCCCGGGGCCCATCTTTCTCCTCTGTACACACTTCCTTGGGTTGCTGAGCCTGAGAAGGGACGACAGGAGAGAGCGCAGTGCCTGGCTCATCATCATCACCACCATCATCATCATCATCATCACAATCTGAATACTTTTCCAGAAAGGCAGGCTAGAAAACCTACCACCTCACATAGTGTCAAATATCCTTTCAGTAGAATTTAACAAGCATCTCTATTTTCTGAGACACTTGTCCAATTTTCCCCTTGGACTCACATGAGCATAGATACTTTTCAAGGAGTTTCCAGACCTGTCAGAGAGAAATGGAGAAGCTGGCCAAGCCCCAGGAGGTAGAGGCCAGTGGCTCAGCCCACCCCCACGTGGCTCCCCGGCCCTGGGTGGCACGCAGGCAGTTGCATATGCAAAAGACACCAGTACACCAGGCCTCTTTGTTGAGAACCCCTTGCCAACCACTGGCACAGGCTGGGCAATGTGAGCTGCTGGTAGTGAAGGACAGTGGGCCATTTGCCCAGCAGCCAGGAAGGCCCCCAAGAGAGACACAAACACAAGCCCCTGAGGGGTGGAAGGCACAGCTGCGAGGTCACACAGCCCAAGCCTAGGCTCTCCCAGTCCTGGAAGCTGCCAAAAACTGGGCATGGGGTCCCGAGGCTGGGCTGGTGCTGGGCCCAGGCGTGGCTGCTCTAGCAGATGGTGGCCTATGCACCCTGGAGCCCTCCCTATGCCCAGGACGTAAACATGTCAAGTCTGGGAAAAGCAGCTGGCAAGAAGGGTGCTTTTTTCCCCTGCTCTGCGCAGGGCACAGCCAGAGAAGAAAGCCAAGTGGCCTTCAAAGGTGCAATTGGGTCCTGCAATTGGAAAAGGAGGGGGGAGTCGTGCAGTCCCAACGTCTTCCAAAGCAAACCCCTTTCCTACCCTCTACCCACTTCTACAGCCAAACTCTTGAGTCAGCAAAGTTCTAGATTAGACTGACCTTGATACCACCAATACTCCTCTCACTCAATGCTTTGGCGTCCACAAACGCCCAACAACACTCACTGTCCATGAACTTTAGCTACAAGAGTTGCTGGTGCTTCCTCATGCCTCATCTCCTTTAGTCCTTAGAGTAGCCACACAAGATTGGATTTTATTGTTCCCTTTGCACAGACAAGAAAACTGAAGTGCAAAGAGGCAGATTAACTCACCAGGGATCCCAAAGCTAAGAAGCAGCAGAGCCAGAATATGGACCCAGATTTGTCCAAGTCCAAAGTCTGGACTTTTACCATCCCCTGTGCTGTCCTCAGGCCATCAGCTGTGCATGTGTAGGTTCCTTCACTTCAGCACCGGGACATCATTGTATCTTGAGTTTCTTTCTTTCTTTATCTTTTTTTTTCCCTTAGTTTCAGCAGTGCCCAGCACAGAGCAGGTGTTAAAAACACACTTGGGCGTGGCATTCTGAGCTGGTGTACTGGGCAGCCACAGGCACTCAGGCTGGCACAGAGTGAACGCATGGGTCCCTGAGCACAGATGTGATTGCAGTCAGTGGTGGATGCCGGGCATGTGGAGTGGGGATGCTTTACTCTTGGCCTTTATATCACTAGGGAGGCTTCAGGGAGGCGGTATCTCAAACATAGAGAAAATGTGATGTAGCATAGGACTGGCGGGCTCCAGCCTGTGGGTGTGCAGCACAGGCGGGCGATGAGAAGAGGAGGCTGAGTGCAGTAGAGGAGTTCACTCAGGGAGAGACTCAAGCCCTTGGGGCCTGGGATGAGCTGGGCTGTCTAGAGTTACTGGGGGCCAGTGCGCCCTCATGGCCCTGACCTCCCCTTTCAACCACTCCAGTGTTCCTAGAATTAGGTATCCAAGCCCTACTGGTTTAGTGGCAAGATAACATGAGCTATAAGAGGCAACCAGGCTTGAGTCTGAAACTTGTCTTTGCCATTGCCTAGGTCTGCAGCCTCCTCAGGTAGGCTGAAGAACTACCTGTTCAGAGGTACCTGTTTGTACCTCTGTACCGTGAGCTTCAAAATGGAGACACTACCTACTTCAAAGGCTTGCCATGGAGATCAGATGCATTAGTACGAGAAGAACTTGGCCCAGGACTCTAAACGTGGTCCTTCAGCAATACAAGTTTCCCTTCTCTGTGTGCTTGCCTTCCTTACACACTCCGTCTCCTTTCCCTTGAGGCAGCCAGACAGATGACAACCAATGAAAGACAGCAGACAACCTCTCCCTTTCTCTCCCCACTCTTGCCCTAACTAATTTGATATTTCAAACTCCAAAAGAATAAGAATTTATCTTCCGTATTTTTCCCATGCAGAGCCAGGCACATGGACATTTATAAAAAGTGTTTCTTGGGGCTGGGGCGCAGTGGCTCACGCCTGTAATCCCAGCACTTTGGGAGGCCAAGGTGGGTGGATCACCTGAGGTCAGGAGACCTCCATCAACATGGTGAAACCCCATTTCTATTAAAAATACAAAAATTAGCTAGGCATGGTGGCACACGCCTGTAATCCCAGCTACTCGGGAGGCTGAGGCAGGAGAATCCCTTGAACCTGGGGGGTGGAGGTTGCAGCGAGCCAAGATTGAGCCACTGCACTCCAGGCTGGGTGACAGAAGAAGACTCTGTCTCAAAAAAAAGAAAAGAAAAAGAAAAAGAAAAGAAAGTGCTGCTTTGTAACAGGTGATGCCTGCATTCCGTAGCTTGGCCTTTTGCTGAAGGCAAATCAAAGGCCAAAAGACTTCCCTGTAGGAAGGCAATTGTAGGGAGCTCCTAATTCCATCAAAAGGACCTGGAGGGAAGCTGTCCTCCTTAGAAGAGAAAGAGGCAATTTCTTACTTCGTTTCCAGCCCTCCACCAAGCCTACGTATGTGGCAGTGAGTGATTCCCCTTCCTCTGCCTTTGCTGAGCCCAAACTAGCAGAGAGAAAGAGAGATGTAACCCAAGCTCCAGACACTGATGGTCTTCAGAATCCCTGTCTTTGTAGCCTGGAAGCTTCAACACCCAGGGTCCTGGTTTCCTTTGATGGGTTCTACCATGGGCTCAACCTGGAGAGAGATGGAAGCTCATGGTCACATTCTCGAGGGACCCCCACAGAGAGGGAGGGGATGAGGACCATGCTAGGGCACCAGCTCCCATCATCTCTCTGTCCTAGATGCTGTTGGTGCTCTGCTGAGATCCCTCTGGCCAGTGATGCTCCCATCTCCAGCTGCTAACAGCTGCAGCCTTCTCCTGAGAATCGCCCATGACCCGCAGGAGCCCTCATGGGGTCCAGAAGGGCCTGGGAGTCTACTCGCTCCCCACTGGGGCAGCTCTTAGCCAATGACTGATTGACTTGGGGTTAGAACTGACCAGTGTCTGTGCCTCAAGGTGGCACAACTCTGCAGCATCATTTGTGCTCCTGGATAGGCTGAGGCTAGACCTCGGCTGAGTCCACAGCTTTGCTTAGCTTCCTGCCGCCCTATTTTTCCTTCTTCAGTCCCTTACAGGATTCCCCAGAGAGCACTCCCTCAACACAGCTCTTGCCCAGAAAGCCTGTTTCAGGCTCTGCCCCTGGAGAATCTGACCTAAGTTAGTCTCCTCCCCTACCTCTCGGAAGTCTTCCCCAAACAGCCAGGGTGACAATGGAACCCAAGAACAAGGCAATGCCAAACGCCACCAGGCAGAAATACCTACATGCCTCTGTCAGATGAAGAAGCACCAGTTATGCAGCAGACTCGCCCACTCTGGGGGAAATTCCAGCCCCTGAATCTGCAATGGCCCCAGAAACCAGAAAGAACAGCATTGGCCTCCTCTAGGTCACTCCCATCTGGAGAACCAGAGCCTTGGTCAAGGCCACCACTCGGGAAGTTGATGGATCCCATGCAATTCACCCTAATATGCTGTCACTCTGCAGCTGAGAGCCCAGGGGCCTCTATCGGGTGCAACTACAGTCACATCCAACACACCTCCACTCCCCAGCATGGGAACTTGAGTGGGCTGCTTATGAAAAGAGAGACCAGACCAGGTGCAGTGGCTCATGCCTGTAATCTGAACACTTTGGGAGGCTGAGGTGGGAGAATTGCTTGATCCCAGGAGTTCAAGACAAGCCTGGGCAACAAAGTGATAACCTATCTCTCCAAAAATGAAAAAAAATTAGCCAGGCATAGTGGTACACGCCTGTAGTTCTAGCTACTCAAGAAGCCAAGGCAGGAGAATTGCTTGAGCCCAAGAGGTCAATGCTGCAGTGAGCCGTGTTCCTACCACTCCACTCCAGCTTGGGCAACAGAGTGAGACCCTCTCTCAAAAGAAAAAAAAAAAGAGAAAGAGAGAGAGAGAGAGACCAAAAACTGGGGACTCTAAGAATGCCAGACAAGATAGAAAAAAGTGTCCCCAAAGAATGCAAATGCTCTAGAGACAAAAAATCTCTCTGTTGGGTCATCTAACTTCGGTGATCTGAGGTTTTCAATGTGACACTGTGGCGTAGAGAAAAGGAGGAAGTGCTGAACATTGAAAATCACATCAGGGACTTCTAAACATCCGCTAGCATCCCCCAGACACCCCCCACCCACTGCATTCAGGAGGGAGACTACAGGCAGTGGGAGCCCCTGGAGAGAAAGTGAAGCCAACGGAAAGGCAGAAACCTGATGAACCTGTGTCCACGGAAGGTCACGGGCAGATAGAGGATAAACACTTTGTCCCAAACAGTGAGCGCATGCTGGACTCCATCCAAGGTGGGGAGATGTTATAACTCTCCTCAGCAATGTGATTAGCATCCCAAGAGCCAAGATGGGTGGATTGCGCGGAGATAAAGGTCTCAGGAGAGTGGGCGAGGAGGCCAGCTGCCCAAGGCGGTGGCATCAGCATCGGCAGGAGACCCCACTGCCCACGCCTCACCCCCTCGATGAGAAAGCCTGGCAGTGGAGTAAGCTTGGGACAGCCCACATGGAGGGATGAACATGTTTGTGTCCCCCAAGGGGTTAAGATTATATTGGTGGTGGGAGAGGTGATGGACTACCAGTTTCAGGTCTCAAGAAAGATGACCTGTGGAAAGAGTATGGTGGGGAAAAACACAGATGTGAAACACAATGGAATGAAAACATTGTCTATGGGATGGTGAAGGGGGGCTAGAAGGTCAGAAGTAGGGCAGGAGATGGGGCCAGGAAGGTGTGGACGTGATAAGGTAGGGGAGAATGAGCATGTGCTTTCAGAAGGAGCTCCCGGTGACGCAGCCACTTTGAAAGTCTAAACCTGCAGATTAGGTCTGCATTCTCCAACATGGTTCCTGGCTCCTCAGCAGAGATTTTTAGAAACTGACTTATGGAAAAGCAAGGCTGTTAGCAGTTCCAAAGGAAAGCTAAGGCTGATTAACAGAGGGCTGACCTGGCAGAGGCGTCTGTGTTGTCATCTTTACAAGGACACAGGGACTTGGGGAATCAAAGCTAGAGTATCAGGACCTCTCTTACACATGGGTCTGTGAAGGGGAACACTCAAACCTTTTTAAAGAAAATACATAAAAAGATGAAAACTTTGAAAATGTTGAACTGAGTTCAATATACATGTAAATGATACAAAAGTGTATTCCCGTGGTTGCCTGTTTGCACTCAGCCCCGTTGCCTATTGTGGAAGGTGACATTCGATGGTACTATTTGCTGCCTGGGTGGCCTTAAGCAAGATCCTTAACCTCAGAGCCTCAGTTTCCTCTTCTGTATAATGGGAAGAATCTTAATACCATCTGTCAGTCGTTCCAAGGATAAATGATATAAACTATAGAAAGTTTCCAGGACAGAACAGGCTCTCAGAAAATGCCTCTTTCCTTCTCCCACACTCAGAAGAGTAATACAGAGGAGGAACACTTGAAAAAGTCAAAAACCAGGCAAGCACTAGACGGCAAGGTAAGGAAACAATAAAGACATGTCTTAGGGAAATGTCATGATTAGGTACCAGGTAATGGTACAGTTAACATGAGAAGAGATTATTGTCTGGGTGAAAACATATAATCTTTCACAATATAGAGCAAAAGAGAGATACTGAAGAATTCTTAAAGCTTTAAAGTCATAATATGGTTCAACCCCAATGTGAAGACTGCTGGTTAAAGAAAATACGAGATTTTAGGGGATAGAGAACAAAGCATGTCCCCAGGCTCAGTATGGAAATGACAAAGACCCAAGATTACCTGGACTGTGAAAGTCCAATTGTTAAGAACCATTCTTCTGGGAAATTTGGATGGAAGACTATAGGGAAGGCCTGAGATCAAGGGTTCGATATATAAAGGAATCACTTCATAAATTTTATAAAATGGCAAAGACAGGAATGGAAAGGGGCACAGAGACCAATAGAGTTAAGGACTTACGGGAGAATATTTAAGAAATAAGTTAGACACAGTAAAAAGAATTGTCGCACAGCAATTAATGATAAAATCAAGGCCATTTAGTAAAAAATAAGAAAAAATCTTTATAAGGAAGCACATAGGGACCCAGAAAATGGATAAGGGATAGTTTGTACTCTGAGGTCTCTTTATTTAGCAAGTCTCCAAATGTAATATTTTTAAATTAATAGAGTATGATAGAGAGAGGGGAAAAAACCAGAAACAGGCAGTAGAATGGGCATGGAGAGAAGTACGCATGGTATTCAGGAAACAATGTCATTCCTCCAAGGTGTTTTTGGGGGTTTGTTTGGGGCAGCTCAGCTTACATATTATTATCAATATATTCTCCAGTTCACACCATGAAGGCACCAACCGACACCCCTGACCCACGAGGGAGGGCCTCAAGGGAGGAAACCAAAAACGCTAAGCACAATCAGCCAAGCCTGTGGCATTTCTGGAAACAGCCAAGTCGATACTGGGCTGCGGGGGTTGGCATCTAGTTTTGTATCATTTCTCTCATTAGTACATCCAAAGCGTGTCAAGTGCCTGTCATGTCCAGGCACAGTGCTGGGAGACGGGCCCACCACGCCCTGCCTACAGAGTTCTTAATTCTGGAGGGGAAACAGACAGACAAACAGCTGCCATACAACATGATCACTGCCCAGGGGGGCATAGGAGAAGGTCAGGACTGAACAGAACAGTACTTGGAGGTCATCTGGTCTACCCATTTCTTTTACAGAAGAAGAAACAGAGGCAGAGAGAGATGAAGTGGCTCACAGAAAGCCATCAGGCAGTGGCTTATGGAAGCTAATGTAAATGCTTGCTCAATATGCTGCTACAAAATCAGTTTTTTTTCTGCAAGCAGTTTGGTAGCCTCTGAGACAGTGTCCTACGGCATCAGTAGAGTGTCATATTTCAAGGTAATATTTCTGATATTTTTAGCAAATAGATTCCACAGGTTTAATAACAATGCATCCACTTGCCCTCTCTCTGGCCTCATTACCCACCTTAAATGATTAGGCAAATTCATCCCAAAAATAAGTGGGGAAACCGAGGAAGCCAAAGCATGCTTGGCAGATGAGTACAGAAAATATCCCAATGAGCATATATCCCTCTTCTCCTGAAGTTGGTGTTTCATTCCCATGCATGTCTTATGGCTGATCCCTAGGCTATATATGGCATATATTGCATGTTTTAAAATCTTATAGAAATGGTATCATCCTGTCTGTAGGAATTTTCTTAACTCCCTTCCCTTAGCCATGCTGCTGACTGCCCCTGTCCACCAAGACTATCCATTAGGTTAACACTGGCTCTGTTTTGAAGCTTCCATCATAAAGGGCAGAGATCCGAGTGAAGATTCTGCCAAAGAAAGACACCACCACCAACCATGTTTCTACTAATCAAGAGTAAAGTCTGAACTTGCAGGGACTCATATCCATCTTGTGGTCTTTTCCCCTGGGCTAAAAGTGGTGCTTGATACCCACTGGTTTCCAAAGGAGAAACAGCATATGGGATTCTAAAGGCAGAAAAACTCAAGAGTCATTACATGAGTGTGTTCTCAATTGAGTGCCCTAGAGTAAATAGTAATTACACGTTCCTTCAAGATTACTCTTAGCCCGAGATGGGGAAAGAAGGGTCATGGATGGTTGACCACAATACTCCTAATGTGCACACGTATGCACAAACACCCAGGCTGGCCACAAGTCTGGATTTGGAATTTTCTCCAAGAACCTGATGTTAGTTCTCCAAGTCCCTTGAAATATACAAATGGCACCCCTTAGAGGCATGAGAAATTGCCCATGCTTATTCCTATTCTTCTTTCCTTGCAAAGTACTCCCCAAAGACGCACCATCAAATATGTGGCAAACAAGCAACCCCACTTTAGCTATGCTACGCAGGGAAAAGGAATTGGCCCTGTGCAGAGACGACACTCCAGTGGTTCTGAATGCTTAGGACACCCAAGACAAGCCGTGTTAAATGGCATCCCACCTTCACATCTGGACTGCAGCAGCCCATGGATGTTTTAGGCTATGGAGAGCAGGCTTCCATGAGAGGAAAAAGGCTTGGCCAGGTAACCCCAAAACCCAGACAGGCAATGGGAGGATGCTCACTTGGTCATCGGATATGGGAGTGGAGTCCCCCTCAACAGAGAATTGTAAAGGATGAGGGCATGTTTCAAACCACCTGTAGATGTTTGTGCACACATGTGCACATTAAGGGTTTTGTGGTCAGCCATCTGTGACTCAATATAGCACCTTCTGTTCTATTGGCAAGCTGTCCGGGGAGGACTTTGGGAGGAATGTAGGAACTTTGAAAGTTTCCTCTTTCTTGGCCTTTCTGGCACCAGGCCCTGCAAAATGATGATAACAGCCAAAATGTCATCATCCTCACTCACAGCAGTGGCTTTGAGGGTTTATTATCCAGCAGGTACTATTCAAGGGACTTACACAGGCCTCCTTTAATTCTCACAACAACTCAATGAAGGAGGTGTTCTTATAACCCGTATTTTACAGATGAGGAAACTGAGTGTGAAGTAGAGAGGCTGGGACAGTTGCCCAAGGTCACAACTATTACAATGTGGATAAGGCTCTAGTAGCTTGGCACTGAAGCCTGCTTTTTACCAAACTGTTTCATGGAGGTCACCATTAGGGGGAATAATTAGGTCTAAAACTGGCAAGCACTTCCAGTTTTAAAGGAATGTTTATCCTCTGGTTTTTATTTTGCTTCACATCAGTGCTGGGAGACACTCAGAGGAGGTGTCGGCCCCACTCAGCAGGTGAAGAAATTAAGCTACAGTGAAGTTAAGAACTTGCAGAGGTCACGCCATTTGGCAACTCCCCTCCCAAACCTCAACCGTGCTCCTCGCTTCCAACTCTGCTAAAGGACTTTTAGCAAACCTGGAGCCCAGATGTTGGGCCTCTCCAGACACGTACAAGCCTAGATGCGACTGCTGGGGTGGAGGACTGGGGAAGGAGGAGAATTAAGGCCACAGAGGTACAAAACTAAGGTCTCTACGAATTAAAGCCAAAATTTTAAATGCTGAATTTGGAAACTTATTTTTGAAACTTGTTTTGAACAAGGAACCCTGACCAGTTTTCCACGAACCCCCAGAGGTGCTTATAGACAAGGGAAGGTGAGGACAGAAAACAAACCAGGGAGAATGATGATAAAGCCACAAAGCACAAGAAAAGCCACATCTGGGCCCAAGGCCTTGGATGAGAGGAACACAGCCTGGCTAATCTATCTTATTGGTGATACTAGGAGAACAATGGCCTGGGTTCATCATCTAAAAATGTAAACTTTCAGAGCTGGAGAGCCTAAGAGATCTCTCCCAGTGGCTCATTTTATAATTAAGGAAACTGTGGTCCTGAAAGCATGAGCACCTGAATTACCAGCAATCCTGGGGTTGGAACTGGGCTGGACCACCCGGTACCTGCCCCCTTCCACAGCACACTGGGCCATCCCTCTGACCACGGGAGCCTGCAGGTGGAAGCGGTCTCCAACATTGGGCCTCTTTCCAGTTGACTTTATTTTTTAACTTTTTATTTCAAAATAATGACAGATTCACAGGGAGTAGCAAAGAAAATCTACGAGGACGCCCTAGGCACCCTTCATTGTAGCACTGGGATTCATATTCCAGTCCCCCAGCTGACCTGTGTGCATATAAGGTCCACAATTTTAATATAACCCCAGATGCACATGGGATGATAGGTTCCTTCCTGAGACCGACTTAGGAGCAAACAATCCATTTCTTTCTCATGTCTTATCCTGCCTCTATTGCCGTAAACCCTAAAACACACACACACACACACACACACACACACACATACACACACACACACAGCCTAATCAGCAATAATTTCACTCCTGAATATTGCTAGGAAGATCACTAAGCCAAGCTAATCAATTGTCTCAGCCAGCCACTTGTCCCCAAGAGATGCCTAGACTTTTCATTGCTGTCATTTAACCCTCAGCAGCCTGAGTTTTTATCCCCTGTCTTCCAAACGAGAGCAGAAAAACTGTTCTGGGAAGAATCCAGTACCCAAAATGATGTTCATAACTTGACACCTTTCAAAAGCCTTGTCTGTGCTAATGGAAGCAGACACTTTGGAAAACTTCAGAGGAAGGTCTTCCTCTCATGTGCACCACCCGGGACCAGAGTGGTTAAAGCAATAGGAGGAGCACGGGGGGCACTACAGAGTTTGAACAGCCAGAGGAAGCAGGTATGGCTCAGAAAGGGGAGAGGAGAGAGCATGACAAATGAGGGAAATATTCACAGGAGAGATACCAGTTTAGCAATTAAATTTGACATCGACTTAGACAAAGCTTCTTCACTGAGCAGAATAAAATTCCTGGGAAGATTTGTGCACATATGAATAAAAGACTCATCTCATTTTTTTTCCTGGACAGAGGAACATGAAAGCAGGAGAGAGGGGCAGAGAGGAGAGAAGGATAGGGGCAAGGACCGTGATCAATGAGTCATGAGCTGACCTAGTAGTGAAAACAGGTGGACATCCATAGCATCAAATCACTCCTCCTGTGATGAAGTGATTAGAAGTGGCCCCATGAGGAAAGAACTTCTGCAATTCACTCTGCATGTGTTTACTGAACACATACTATGTGCCAGGCACTGCACTAGGCACTGGGGAATTTCAAAGGTGAATCATAAGGAGGCAAAAAGGGAGATAGTGACTACTACTAATTGTACTACTACTATTACTACTACCAACTGCTAGGAGGGGGAGCAGAGGGGAGGGAGTGAGGATATGGGACACATTGTAGGTTTGGATGGCACTGGGATTCATATTCCAGTCCCGTGCTTCAATCAGGAAACAATGGCTTAACGGTGGGCAAAGAAAAGGAAGAGAGAGCATTGCCTGGCAGCATCATGAGTCCCTGCATAGGGACAAGGAGTACTGAGAGTCTCAGGACTGCAGACATCCCACGAGACGACACCTCTTGCAGGAACTCTAGTGATGGGGTTTGGATTCATTTGTCAAGTGATCGTGACAAGAGGGAGGAGGCCAAAGCAGTCACCAGCTGCCCTATAAAAGCAGCCCTGTTGGCTTCACAGCCAGGACTGGTCTGGCCTGCTCTGCAGGCAGAGCCTAAGCTGCCCTCTGAGAATGTGGGGTGGAGGGGGTGCAGCAGTGACTTGGAGACCCAAGAACAAAAGTGCTCACTGGAATGTGAGCCAGGGCCAAGAAACTTGACAAAATTCTCTTTCTACAGAAGGAAAAGAGTCACAGCTTCCTCTGACTGGGGAGTGATGCCCAAAGCCCAGGTCACATCCTCTGTTCTCCCATAGTGGTTTAAACAGTGCTATAAGGTCCTGGATTCTTCTCAGGTTAGAGGGCTTCCTCATGGAATAGCCCATTGGAGGATGAAGCTGCATGTCTTGCTGACACAGAGCTCTGCATGGCCAACTTTCAGGAAAAATATCCCCTTAGTGGAAGGCGTGGGAGCCTGTCTTTAATGGTGCGACGTGATGTGTGCAGAAGTGAGTGCTCTGTGCTGAACAAATAAAAGTGTCAACACCTATTGGGCCCAGGGCTAAGCACTTCACGTGCGTTTCATCTTCCCAACAACCCTATGAGGTTGATCCTATTGTTATCCCCATTTTGCAGATGGGAAATGTGAGACCCTAAGGGGTTTGGTAGCTCAAGTCTCATAGCTGAGAAAGGGGAGTGCCAGGATTTGAACCCTGGCTGTCTGACTTGGAAGGCGCGTGCTTAACTGCAGCTCTCTACTGTCCGTAGAGCAGGGGTTAGTGCAAGAGGGCAGGAATTATCAACGATGAGGCAGGCTAACAAAGAGAAATGAAGCATGGACTCTCCTCGGTGAAGCTCCTGGCCTAATGAGGGAGACACAGAAGCTAACAAGCATAGCACAGTGGGTGAATGCAGTCATGGAGGGAGACCAGGCGAGGACCTTGAAAGCCCCAGGAAAAGGGAGAAGGCGCCCCAGAAGAGCTGATATAGACGTGTTATAGATGCCACCTTGACTTGAAAGGAGAAATACAAGACTCACAGGGCACTGAGCTTGAAGCACTAAAGAAAGAACAGTGCCCAAGTACAGGTGAAATAAAAAGCCAGGGGATGCTATAGAAGGAAAGTCGGCATCCTGGTGCCTCTGCTGACCTCATGAAGCAGGGAAAAAAGCCCCAAGTGAAAGAAATAGGAACTGCTCACTTGGTGGCAGAAAAAAGGATGTGTGTTCACAAAGCATGCAGAATCCCCTTGTATCAGGGATTCCTGCCCTCCCTTTCCAAGCTGAAGAAGGAAATCTCTCTCCAGGGGAGCCAGGGCCTGTTTTGGCAGCCATATGGCTCTGACTTTCCCTGGAGAAGGAGGGGAGAGAGAGGCCAGAATGCTTGCCTGGACTTAGACTTCTGACCTCAGCTTGGCCTTGACATTGCTCGACCTTGGCCAAGTTGCTTCTCTGGCTGGAGACCAGAGAGTTCTTCACCTGCCTTTACCTGGGAACAGTGAGCCAGGTGGACTTTGAGGGCCTCACGTGAAGAAAGCCAGCAGGAGAACCGAGGGATCCAGACCCAAACAGATCAAAGTGGGAGGAAGGTCCCGTGGAGATGTTAATTGGTCGGCTAAAGGGGAAGACTGAGCCCTCGGCACTCCAGGGGCATGACCAAAGCGGGAGACAATCCGTTTCTCTGGCCCCACCAGACGGCACAGGAACTCTCTAGCTGCCAGCAAATTGAGCCATGCTCCTGTCTCTATGTTCTCACCTCCGAACTGGAGCAGGAGAAGTGATGTGGGGAGTTGAAGGCACACAGCCCCTCCAGGCCCTTACTGAACTGAGGAGCGCATCAGCTGTAGGGGGATCGGAGGGGACACTCTTTTCTGAGCACATCAGCTGACTCCAGCTTCACAGCTTGCACCACAGTTGCCATTTTCGCTTTGTGAAATGATTCCCCTCTCTCCAGCTCCACACTGCCTTCCACTTTGCAAGCACAGAAGTTGTACAGAAGCCTGAAAATGCTGATGGCTTAACTGGTTTAATTTTTTTTTCCCAGCAGCCCTGAGGGGTTTTAACTCTTTCCTCCTGCAGAAACCCTGCTTTTGGAGTTGAATGTTTAAACTCTCACTGGGAGACTCATAAATATTCGGAGTCACTCTCTCCCTCTCTGTTTGATTAGGAAATGAGCCTTTAACTCAATGTAATCCCCAAGCCATTAACAAAAAAGCCCTCCACCGCTCCACTATTAGAATTTCACTCTTAACCCGCTGAGGATTGAATTAGATTAACATAACTACCCACAATCTGAGTTTATTTTCTGTGCCAGATAGAAATGTGTTTTCAAGAAAGGCGAAAAGGGGGAGAGAAAGCAGGAGGGAGAGAAAGAGTGGGAGGATAATGAAATGTAAAAATAGAGATAAGAAAAAGATGGACAGATATACTGCAGAAGTGAAGTGACAGGGAAAAAGCTGCTCATGGTCTTTGGTTTTAAAATCCTGCCAGCTGCCATTTTAATTGATGGGGTATTTGGAGAGGCCTCAACTATGTAAAATCATTTGAATTAGGGGAGCACTTTCCAGGTATTTGCGATTCCCTCTTCCCGCACCTGAGCCTGCTGCATTCCAAAGCACCTGCTCATTGCCCCCACTGTCCCCAATTTGGGAGGAGGTCAGGACTGGATTCCTGTGTGTTCGAGGGCAGTGGGGGGGACCCGTGAAACAACAGTGCATGCACACAGGAAACTGCTCATTTACATTCAGAGAAATAAACAATGACAAGGATGGAATGGTTAGATTTTGCAGACATGAAGTCACAGCCCCGTGACCAATTGCATTTAAGAAATCAGTTTGAAAAAAAAAATGAGTTTGATGGGAGCTCAAACCACATAAAATTAATTGTTACTGAGGCAGAAACTAAGTAATCAGAGGCTGTCTCATGCAAATACACTGAAGTTTCCCTGAACTGCATCTCTATAACTAAGCCCGATGGGCCAAACCACATCCTGAACTTGAGGATGAAAGCCAGGCCCTCTATCACACTGTCAGACAAGCCCCTATCTCACCTGAAAGGATCTACACGTAACGTAGCCCAGCAAAGAGGCAGTTTTTAGCTAAATGTCCCAACAAAATATTCTTCTCTCTGACCATTAAGTCTCTGAGAACACAGGACTTGTTCAGGAATGTGGGACTCCCTCCCGCTGCATTTAATCCTGACACACTGGGCCTGCACAGTGGGCCAGGCAGGCTCCAGTGTGCAGGTTGGGGAGGGGAGGTAGAATTTGCTCTTGTACTAAAAGGCATTTTTAAAAGCCACACTTTTTCTCAAAAGCCATTGAGATCTGAAAGTCCTAGAAGTTCGGCTTTGCCAACAGCGATCTTCTCTGATTTCTGAATGCAATGTCTCAATCACTTCATTCACTTGAGCTTTAATTAACAATAATCCACCAAATCCCACTTCAGCATTATGGTGAAAAAACCTTGGCAGGACATATTTACCAAAATAGAGGCCCTCGTAATAGGAAGAATAATAATGCTATATGTATAAGACACTTTAACTCCTAGTTGGCGTTTGTCCCCCTCTGGAGTTCTTAGACTTCACCTTCTATACTAGATCTTAAATAGTGACATTTACCCCCTTGTATACCATACTCCTTGTTCTGAATTTCTCCACTACTGAATGCGGTCTTACTGGCTGAACATGGGATGTTTGCCTTCTAATTTCTCATTGCTGCCTGATCCCCACTCTCCCGTCCAAAATAATGAATGAATGGATTAAAGATATTCATAACCCTAAACAAAATACAGCTGAAAACATGGAACCAGAAAAAAACCAATCAGAACCTGAAAGTTAAGGTTTCAGAAAAGTCAAAATAAAAATGATATCAAATTGCTTCTCTAAACATATGTGTGTATATCCATATTTATTTAACTTTCATCGAGTTAGATTTGCTGGTAAAACTATTTTGTTTGTAATCAATCAAAAATAATACAGGCATATCTTCTTTGTTTAATGCTTTTAAATTGTTGGAAAGATTGTTTCTTTGTAGGATATTGTTCTCCCAAACAAATCAAGGAGTCCTCAGTCATATAGCATATGGTATCCATTGGATAAATAGAAACTCATGGTAAAAAAAAAAAATGAGGTACATCTAAAAAGTTGTACTTAAGTATACATTAGGCATCATTACTTTTTTTTTTTTTTTTCAAAATGTAGGGCTACTTTTCCTCTGTAAATTCTATAAAGCAAATCTTCCCAAGTACAGGATTTCGGGTGAATACTATTCAATATCCAGAAACTAAAGTCCCAAACGTTGCACGGGAAGCTCGTGGCAGGTAAGCCCCATGGACACGGGACTGTGGCTGGGGAGGCCCCATCCAGAGCCACCTGAGGTGCACTCAGAGCCTGCACACTATTCGAATTGTCTGAAACAAGCACAGCTTTGACAAGCCTCGCGATATTAAGTTTCTTCCTTTGCGAAGGATGCAGAGCAAAGCAGTCAACAGCCCTCCCTCCACACCTGGCTTTGGCCTGGGACTCTTCCTCCCAGCCCCCAGCCAAGTTCCCTTTCAGGTTTAAGAAAATACACCAAATGAGGGAGCCAACGACAGCCTGTAAGGCAGGACAAATCCTCAGCTCTCATCTTGACTTCTCAAAGCAAACTTGCTCCGCGGAGGGGAGGGGGAAAGTCATTTACTTTAAGGTGCTATAGCAAACTGGTCATCGGGACTGTGGGGACTCTCCCTGAACCTGGAAGCTCCCAGGTTGAAACCAAATCTTCCAGGAGCCCCCACCATTACCTGTCCTGTGGGCACTGGGTCTTCTTGGGTAACCTTCTCCAGCTTGCCCTACACCAGAGCTGCCAGCAAATAAAAGTTTTCACGCTGGGCGACATCTCTACCCTGCTGAGCCGCATGTAAACTTTCCCTTGCCCTTCTGATGTACTTACTTTTTCTCAGTGAAAACAAACAAAAATCAAAGGGAACTCACTGCTTCCAAATGAGTTTCTGTCACCGTTCCACCCAGCCATCCAGAGACCCTCTGACCTTCCCGTGGCAGTCTAAGAAAGGCAACATTTTCCTCTTGGCCACACAGGGATGCTTTAGAGTGCGGAAAACCAGGATGAAAGAACAGGCATGGGGAGATATTTTTATCCATTGAGAGAGAGAGAGAGAGAGAGAGAGAAAGGGGACAGAAAAGGACCTGCAGAGTCTGGGGAGGAGAAAGAGAGAAGTTGGGTTACTCACATGCTTGGGGCTGGCGTGGAGGACAAGGACTGGGCTGGGGTGGAATGTGCGGCCCCTCAGGTGCTTTCAGTTGCTGATAACTCGTTGCTCCGCTCCTCCGGTACCAGCTGACAGTCCCCTGTCTGTGTCTCTTTGTGACTAAGGACACAGTACTCCC
This sequence comes from Symphalangus syndactylus, assembly GCF_028878055.3. NCBI lineage: Eukaryota > Metazoa > Chordata > Mammalia > Primates > Hylobatidae > Symphalangus > Symphalangus syndactylus. The sequence continues at coordinate 40,594,048 of NC_072430.2, forward strand.
AACCTATAAATAGATCCCGACTCCGTGATTGATATAACAGGCAGCTGACAAAAAAAAAAAAAAAAAAAAAGTCTCACAACCATAACCAGGTCTTAAACAAAACAGCAAAAGGCTCTAGACTTTCAACTCCGCCGAGCCCCATGCAGACTCCACAGCCACTGATGGACGCAGGAAAGTGTGGAAGAAAAATATACCATGAAGGGGAGGAGGAACTGGGGGAGGGCAAGTGAAAGGGGGGATGTGGAAGACAATGACTTCTCTAGTGGTGTGCGGCAGTCACTTGGGGTCACAGGAGAGCTGGTGACTGATGGTCGGCAGAAAGCAAGGGGAGGAGCCAGGGCAGGAGGTCCTGACCTGGAGAAGGAGAGCTGCCCCCCTCCGGATCCTGAGCCTGTGGCCCTGTCAGGGCCGGAGTCAAAGTCCTGACTTGGGAGCATTCGTCAGCTCAAGTGCTTTCCACGAAAGTTTCCATTCCTCCTGCCAAATTAGGAGGCAGGGAGGGAACTCAGCTTTCCCAGCTCAGGGGCCAGGCAGGCTTCTTGGGGGCCATGCAGAAGGCTCCTGGAGGGTGAGAGAGGAAGTGCAGGTGCCTGGTGAGGCCAGGTCTTTGAAGAGGCCAAGAGATGGCGTTCCCAACAGAAGAACGGCCTGAAGTTGAAGGGCCTTGGGGGTGTTAGTGTCTCTGCTTTTTCCAGAAAGATTTCTTAGGACATCAAGTCGTCTGAGAAGATTTCCTTTTTGGAGAACAAGCCTCACTCTTTGGGGGTACCGGAAGGTCTCTAAGAAGCACTGCCTGTCCCAGTCTCTACAAAGTTGGGGCCGCCTCTCTGGGATAGGCCAGTCCAGCTCTGAAAGCTGAGCCAAAGGGCTGTTTCTGGAAGTTGGAAGAATCATGGTGAAACGGCACAAGTATGGGCTGTTCAACAATTAACCAGGTGAGCATGCATTACCCCAGGGGACTTCCCATCTGCCATCTGGAGACCCACTTGCTTTGACTACAGAGGGTCACCTGTCTTGATTTTCTGGATTTCTTGTGTATGCTAAATGAGGCAGAATTTCAGGTGAGGTTCCCCTTCAAGATGGGTCATAGGATGAGCCCCTTGCTGGTGTGGATAAGGGACAGGTACTTCCTAATCCCTAAAACTTCCTGATCCCCAATTTTTAAAAGAAATGAAGTTGAACCTCCTCTTCATGTTAGATCTAATCCTTTACTCTCCAGGTTATCAGAAACTATGAGGATGGGGTAGTATCTGAGCTGTTGAAGTCAAAAACCTATTTAACATGTAGGGCCTCCAATCTTTCCACCAGTAGCCTGCCATTGGAATATGAGCTCCAAGAAGGTAAAGACTATGTGTTTGTCTCATTCATCATCACATCCCCATGATACCTGATCCATAGTAAGACCCTCCTGAGTATGGACTGACTGACTAATTGAATGAAAGAGTGATACTTAAGATACTATCATTTGAGCCACTCCTTTGGACTAAGTAAGATACTCTCTAGAAATGTCTGTTTCATAAGAGTGTCCCTAGGAAGGCCCAGAACTGGGAGTGAGACTTCAGGCAGATACAGTCAGACTGCTGTATTTTCACTCGCAGTTTTATCTGAGAACCACTGCCCTTCTGAGTACCAGGCCAGTGATGCCAGTGGCCAGCCACCAAGCACTCCTCTCTAATCAGGCCTGGCCACACACAGGGTTCTCTGCAAGTTTATATATATATATTTTTTTTTTTTTTTTTTTTTTTTTTTTTGAGACGGAGTCTCGCTCTGTCACCCAGGCTGGAGTGCAGTGGCGCAATCTCGGCTCACTGCAAGCTCCGCCTCCCGGGTTCACGCCATTCTCCTGCCTCAGCCTCTCCGAGTAGCTGGGACTACAGGCGCCCGCCACCACGCCTGGCTAATTTTTTGTATTTTTAGTAGAGACGGGATTTCACCGTGGTCTCGATCTCCTGACCTCGTGATCCGCCCGCCTCGGCCTCCCAAAGTGCTGGGATTACAAGCGTGAGCCACCGCGCCCGGCCTCTCTGCAAGTTTAGTTGCTGGGAAAGCAAATAACCCTGCAGAGACAGGGCTCGAGAGAGACTCCCATTCTGATGACTCGGGCTATAGCCACTTAGACGCACATTTACCACAAGGCTCCTTCCCAGGGAAAAACCTTTCTCTGCTGATGCAAACTGAAGACTTCCCTCCATGATTTTCTTTCTCCTCCAATTCTCACCGAGCCCTTGCTGATCTCTGGCAGACATCCTGCAGCCCCTCGTCGGGCTTCCACAGACCCCTAGCACAGCACCCTGTCTGTAGGAAGGGGTCAGTGTTTGGGTTGAACGCAGCCACCCCTCTCCTTAGGAAGCCCCTGTGGCACCTTTGTTTTGGCTTTTTATCTCAAGGTCGACCTCTGTATCATCTCACAGTCTCGTTCTCAACTCTGCCAGCTGAACCAAGCCTTGGTGTCTGCCCCCTTGAAGCTGGCCTGGGGGGCAGCAGGGGTCTGCTGGGACCAGCTGATAACCAGTGGCATTTCTCTCTGCTCACAGGGGCTCTCTTGAATGGCAGGTCATCATCTTAGGAGACCCCAGGCTTTTGCTTGCAGGAGACTCATCATGGCCTCACTTTCTCATCATAAAACCTCTCCAGCTTCAAGGGCCAGGCCCGCTAGTCCACTTGGAGCAGTTGCACATCCAGACACACACCTCTGAGCCTGTCAGATGGGGCTGTTAAGCACAGGCTCTGGACCGGAACTCCCTGGGTTGGAATCTTGCCTTTTCCGCTTATTATTGGGAAACTCTAGAAAAATTCCTTAGTATGTCTGTGCTTCAGTTTCCTCATCTGCAATGTGGGAATTCTAAGTATCTATCTCCTAGGATTGTCATGAGGACAAAATGATTCAACACAAAAGGATGCTTAGAACAATGCCTGGCCCATCCAGTGTCCTGCCTACCTGAGCCACATCACTCGATCTTGCTTTGGTTCTTCCCAAAAAATGGGAAGCAGCACTGGCAGGGCAAGTACCCGATGGCAAGGCGTGCTCTGGCTGCAGAGCTGGCCAGAGGTCAGAGGTCAGGAAGAGAAGACCACATGGGGACTTTTGGAGTTTTAGTGTGCCAGCCCAAAAGCAGGTGTAGAGAAGAACAGGAAGGCCCAGAGGATTCCAAATCTGTCCCGGTTGCTGCACCTATCACAAAGGGCCAGGTTCATAATACACTCACTCCTCCCTACCCTGCTCCATTCCTTTTCCCCAGAGATGATCTGGTGTCCCGGCATGGTTGAATATTCCACCTTTAGGCTACCACTCAGCAGTTGGCCAGAACATGGCATTTTTAAAAAATGATCCAAATATCACTGCAACCTCAATTATTCCAGAGATGCTCTGCCTACGTGGTGTATTCTGGTGTCCCAGAACAGTTACATGTTCCACCTTGAGGCTACCACTCAGCAGTTGACCAGAACATGACGTTTTTGAAAAAAAATCCAAATATCCCAGCAACCCCAATTATTCCATGAGATTGTGAGCTCTGCCTCCTCCTTCAAAGGTGATTCCAACTTTTCTAGAATTTCTTGAGTTTTCCCTCCTAATCCCACCTTTTCAAATTTTTTTAGTGTGCAATATATACTTTTTCTTTTTTCTTTTCGAGATGGGATCTTGCTATGCTGCCCAGGCTAGTCTCAAGCTCCCGGGCTCCAGCGATCTTCCTGCCTCAGCCTCCCAAGTAGCTGGGACTACAGGCACATGCCACCGTGCCAGCTGTCTTTTTCTTAATACTGTACATTCATATGACATAAAATTCACTATTAATTTTTTTTATTGCACTGATTAAAAGGCTCTGAATTGTTCTGGAAATGTTATGGAATTAGATAGCCGGAATGCTTGTGGAACATAGAAAATATACTAAAGCCCACTGGAAAAAAAATTTAATAGACACATAATAACTGTACATACATACAACATGTAATAATCAAATCAGAGTATTTAGCATTTCTATAATTTCGAACATTCATTGTTTCTTTGTGGTGAGAACATTCAAGATCCTTTCTTCTAGCTATTTTGAAATATACCATCCAATATTGTTAGCCATAACCATCTTTCTGTGCAATAGCACACCAGAACTTATTTCTCTTATTTAACTGAGACACTGTACCACTAACCAGTCTCTCCCCATCCACCCTTCCCACTCCCTTCCCCAGCCTCTGGTAACCACTATTTTACTCTCTACTTCTAAGAGGTCAGCTTTTTTAGATTCTGCATATGAGCAAGTTCACCATTTTAAAGTATGCAGTTGAGTGGCGTTAAGCACACTCACAATGCTGCACCTTGTGCAAACTATCACCACTGTTTAGTTCCAGAACATTTCATCACTCCCAAAGAGATCCCCGTACACGTTAAGCAGGCACCTTCCATTCCCCCATTAGTCAGCTAGGGCTGCCATAGCAAGAGACCTCAGACTTGGCTTAAACAAAAGGCATTTATTTCTCCTTAACATATGCATTTTGGAAACCCTACCTTCCAGCAACCACATATCTTCTTTCTGCCTCTATGGATTTGCCTATTCTGTATATTTAATATAAACAACATGACACAATAAGCGGTCCCTTCCTACACTCTTAACCCCATGTGTCTATTCTGTAGAAACAAGGAGGCTGACCTTGCAGTATTTTTTGTTTTGCGTGGTCTGCTAGCCCCTTGGCCTACATCCAGCCCAGTTCTTAACCCCTAGGTCTGGGGGTGAGCCTCCCAGCCTAAGAAGTCAGTGACCATTTGTGAACACCTGTTATGTACTAGCTGCTTCACCCGGGTTTTCTTGTCACATCCTCGGCACACCCCCACAGGAAGAATTATTACTTCTTGTATTAGTCTGCAAGGGCTGCAGAATAAAGTCGCCAAAACTGGGAGTCCTAAAACAACAGAAATGTATTGGCTCGTAGTTCTGGAGGCTGGAAGTCGGGGATTAGGGTGTCAGCAGGGTTGGTTCCTTCTAAGGGCTCAGAGGGAGAATCTGTTCCAGGCCTCGCTCTTAGTTTCTGGTGGTTGGCTGGCAGTCTTTGGGGTTCCTTGGCTTGTAGATGCACCTTCACCCCAATCTCTGCCTTCAGCTTCACAGTACGTTAGCCCTGTGTGCGTTTCTGCCTCTGTGTCCAAATTTCCCCTTTTTATGAGGACACCAGTCATTGGAGGAGGGCCCACCCTAGTGACTTCATCTTAACTTGATTATCTGCAAAGACCTTATTTCCAAAGAAGGTCACCTTCACAGGAACTGGGAGCCAGGACTTCAACATCATTGTGGGAGACACAGCTCAACCCAGAAGATCCCCTTGTACAGAGGAAGCAACTGAAAGTTCAGGAGGTCTTGCCCCTGGAATGAGACAGAGCTGTGTGTCACCACACAGAAAAGACACAGGCAGAGGGAGGTGGGTCCTTGACGGCTCCTCTCCGGCCGCGGGGATGTTTGCATCTCCACTGGCTCAGCGCCACCCGGCTCCATTTGGCTCACTCCAGCGTCATTAGTCCCGGCACATCAAGGTCACTTTACATTGTTTACAAGGGCCACTGAAAGTGCAGTCATCCCCCTCCCACACTGTCTTATCAATTCTTTTACCTTTCCGAATTCCCTAACATAGACCGCCAGCCAGGAGGGGTGGGCAAGGACCTGCAGTCCTGGAAGGGCTTGCCTCTACTTTATCTGGAAAGAAAAATCTATCTGCTTGGGGAGAGACTTAAATACAACATACCGGTGCGGCTAGGCCATTAATCATCTCTCGCCGGGACACAGGAGACCAAGAAGCAGCATTGTGGGCACACTGGCTTTAAACTCAAGGGTGAGGAAGCTCTGGGGACACTGCTGGGCACACCATTTCCAGAGGGCATTCTACAGGTGCGTCAGGTGGAGGTCACACAGTTTGATGTTGGTGACATCTTGCATGGGAAGAGGAGGCAGGAAGGGCAGATTGATGTCCTCAAAGGATTCCCTGAAAGCAGGTGCTTGTGCTGAAGTAAATACCCACTCCCTGGTGGAAGGAGAATACCTTTTGACCAGGAGCCCATTTGCTGGGGAACTCTCTATGCTCAGCAGTTTGGCACATGCCTACAATCCCCTGGGGGATGCTGTATTCTTCTTAGAGGAACGGGAGCTGCCAGAACAGGGACTCATGGAATAACAGGAGACCTAAGTCGACAAATCAAAGGGCCCCAGGCCCAGACTCCTCTCCCCATTTCCACCATTTCCTTACTCCAGGAGACCTGCCCTGCTGCCCAGTTAGCCTGCATGGCATCCCATAAACACGCTGTCCCGGCTAGGTGTGTTCCTGGCTCCACTGCCTCCCTTCTGTCTTACTTAGTTTCCATTCATTCTTCAGGGCCCAGCTCAAGTGTGACATCTCACCTCTCCACTCCCTGTCCACAGCAGCCCTCACCTCCAATCTCCTCCTGCCACCACCAACGTGTCTCATCTGAGTGTCTGTCACATCTCACATCGCCTTGAGTAGTGTGCTGTCTTCTCGTGTGTGTTTGTCTCAAGTGACAAAAAGGCAGTAATAATGGAACAATTGCTGTCATTCATTGAGCACTGTTGTGTGCTAAGTTCTGTGGAAAGCACCTGATCTACATCACCTTATTTAAACCTTACAACTACCCTGATGGTCAGTCATTATTTTCTCCAGTTCATCAGCTGAGAAACTGGCAAGCCAAGTGGGCGAGTGACTTGACCACGTCGGACAGTGGGTAGATGGTAGAGTTAGGACCAACCTCTGCCTGGCATGAAAGCCCGTGCTCATAGCCTTTCTGCTATGGCCCACCACCCAAGTCGGGGGTACGCAGTAACACTTCCTCATGGTGTTAGTGAACTAAAGCAATAGGATTTCCACCAAGAACACAGCTGGAAGGGAATGCACAAAGAGAGATGGGCTTGCACTGGCTGAGTGCACCCTGTGGGACGTTTCTAGGGCTCAGGGCATATCTGCCATGGTTTCAGTCTTTTCCTCTGGCTGAGTAAGAGAAAGATCTTAGAACCTAATGACTGCTGGGAGATTTCCCAGTTATTGGATAGACCCCATAGGGAATAGTTAGATCTCCCTAGTCTTTCCTGCAGGATGGGATTTAAAGCAGGCAAAGAGAGGTGAGGGGCAGGAGAAGGACAAGGGTGGAAAGTTTAGGAAGTCTCAGAGCTGGGTGTGGCCAAAGCTCATGGATTCCAGCAGCTCTTCCCAGGCCTTATGTCTTGTTCCTTATAAACTAGGGATAGGGAGACTGATCCCAATCTGCTCTGTAAAATGGGAGGGTTGAAAATACCCGTACAATCCTGGTCAGCAACAAACATGCTATTATTCTGCAGTTTTTCAGAGCTATTATTAGTATACTTTGGTCAAAAGCAGCCAGAATCCCACTGTGGCCAACTTAAGCAGAAATAGAATTTATTGAAATGATATAAGTCATTCATATTTTAAAAAGGAAAGACTGTCTGGCTGCGGTGGCTCAAGCCTGTAATCCCAGCACTTTGGGAGGCTGAGGTGGGAACTTAAGGTCAAGAGTTCAAGACCAGCCTGGCCAACATGGTGAAACCCTGTCTCTACTAAAAATATGAAATTAGCCAGGCGTGGTGGGGGGTGCCTGTAATCCTAGCTACCTGGGAGACTGAGGCAGGAGAATCACTTGAACCTGGGAAGCGGTGGTTGCAGTGAGCTGAGATTGCACCACTGCACTCCAGCCTGGGTGACAGAGCAAGGCTTCATCTCAAAAACGAACAAACAAACAACAACAATAACAAAAGGAAAGACTGAGGAAACAAGGGTGGCTCCGGGGGGTCTGAGAACAGAATGTGGTGGGTGGCTTGTTTAGGACACACTCACTGGAATGAATGAGCTCCAACCAACTGCCAACCCTGCTTCCTTCTGCTCAAGGCCAAAAGCCTCAGGAAAGACACTGACCAGCTCAGCCTGGGTCACATGATCACCTTGGGTGGTGAGGAGTTCGGAGAGGTTGACAGCTCACCAGGACTATGCACAATGGGAGAAAAGTAATTCCCCAAAAAGAGACTAGGGTCCTGTCACCTCTCCAAAAGGAAATAGATTCTGGTAGTCAAACTTTAAAAGTAGAAATCGTGCTGGGCGCGGTGCCTCACGCCTGTAATCCCAGCACTTTGGGAGGCCGAGGCGGGCAGATCACAAGCTCAGGAGATCGAAACCATCCTAGCTAACACAGTGAAACCCTGTCTCTACTAAAAATACAAAAATTAGCTGGGCGCAGTGGTGGGTGCCTGTAGTCCCAGCTACTTGGGAGCCTGAGACAGAAGAATGGCATGAACCCAGGAGGTAGAGCTTGCAGTGAGCTGAGATCCCACCACTGCACTCCAGGATGGGCGACAGAGCAAGACTCCGTCTCTAAAAATAAATAAATAAATACATACATACATACATAAAAGTAGAAATTGTTCAGGACTCTCAGGAATATGAATTTGCCAAATTGAAAAAAAATCTCTGGGGATTTTGAGCCTTTTAAGGGATAGAGAGATTGACGGCAGTCCTCTACTGTATCTCAGATAAGTTTCTGTTCTTCCTCCTGCCCCAGGATACCAGCTCCATCCAGCCCTGCTGCTAGCCCCTCACCAGGACTCCGTCCTATCAGTTCTCCCCTCCCTCTCTCCCATCATTGATTCTCTCCAATGACTCCTTCCACAAAACTTATTGAAATACTTTAAAGTCTGCTCTATTCAAAATCAAAACAAAACAAAACTGCATTGTGTTGGACCCTGCCTTCCCCTCAGTCTATTTCCCTTCATTGTGCAATGTCACCCCCCCGGACCATGGGTCTTTTAGATTCTTATTTAAGTCTCCCTTCTACATGTGGCCGCGTTCATAACCAGGTAACTGCATTAAATGCAGTGTGCTCAAAGCCAGACTTATCATCTTCTTCTATAAACACACTCTTCTGCCCATGTTCCCTCTTAACTAACAGTACCACCATCCGTCTCATTCCCCAAACTGGAAGCCTCCAAGTCATCCTTAACTCCTCCTTCTCCTTCCACACCTAATTAGCCGTCAAGTCTAATCCCCAGGATATGGTCAAATTTGAACTCATGCCTTCCCTCCTAGCAGGTGTGAGGTGATATTGTGGTTCTGATTTGTATTTCTCTGATTATTAGTGTTGTTTAGCCTCTTTTCATGTATTGTTGGCTACCTGTATATCTTCTTTAGAGAAGTGTCTACTCAAGTCCTTTGCCCATTTTAAAATCAAGTTATTGGCGGGTGAGGTGGCTCATGCCTGTAATTCCAGCACTTTGGGAGGTGGAGGTGGGGGATCACCTAAGGTCAGGCGTTCGAGACCAGCCTGGCCAGCATGATGAAGCCCTGTTCCTAATAATAATACCAAAAAATTAGCTGGGCGTGGTGGCTCATGCCTGTAATCCCACCTACTTGGAAGGCTGAGGCAGGAGAATTTCTTGAACCCGGGAGGCAGAGTTTGCAGTGAGCCATTGCACTCCAGCATGAGAGACAAGAACAAAACTCTGTCTCAAAATCAATCAATCAATCAATCAATCAATCAAATTATTTGTTCTTGTTTCAGCTGTTGAGTTGTAGCAGTTTCTTGGATATTCTGGTTAGTAATCCCTTATCAGATATATGGTCTGCAAATAGTTTCTCCCACTCTACAGGTTGCCTTTTCACTCTGTTGATTGTTTACTTCGCTACGTGGATTTTTAGTTTGATATGATCCTACACGTTCAATTTTGCTTTTGTTGCCTGTGCTTTTGGTGTCAAATCCAAGAAATCATTTGCCAATTTTTTCTCCTATCTTTTCTTTCAGAGATTTATAGTTCCAGATCTTGCATTTAAATCTTTAATCCATGTTGAGTTGATTTTTGTGTATAGTGTAAGATAAGCATTCAATTTCATTCTTTTTCATATGCAAATCCAGTTTTCTCAACACCAGTTGTTGAAAGGACTATCTTGTCCACATGTATTTTTGGACCCTTGTTAAAGATGAGTGGACCATTTATACATGCATTTATTTCTGGGCTATCTATTCTATACCATACCACTGTTTATATGTCTGTTGTTATGCCAGTACCATACCATACTGTTTTAATTTCTATAGATTTGTAGTATATTTTGAAATCAGGAAGTGTAATGCCTCCAGTTTTTTTCTTCTTGCTCAAGGTTGCTTTAGTTATTTGGGGTCTTTTGTGATTCCAGATGAATTTTAGATTGTTTCTTCTATTTCTGTAAAAAACGCCATTTAAATTTTTGATAGGGTTTGCATCAAGTCTGTAGATAGCTATGGATATATGGATGTTTTAACAATATTAAGTCTTCTAATCCATGACCACAGGATGGCTTTCCATGTATTTGTGTCTTCTTTAATTTGTTTTATCAATGATTTGTACTTTTATTTTGAGACTGAGCCTCTCTGTTTCGCCCAGGCTGGAGTGCAGTGGCATGATCTCAGTTCACTGCAACCTCTGCCTCCCTGTCTCAGTGATTCTCCTGTCTCAGCCTCCTGTAGCTGGGATTGCAGACTTGCACCACCACACCTGGCTAATTTTCATATTTTTAGTAGAGATGGGGGTTTCACCATGTTGGTCAGGCTGGTCTTGAAGTCCTGGCCTCAAATGATCTGCCCACCTTGGCCTCCCGAATGCTGGGATTACAGGCGTGAACCACTGCATCAGGCCAATGATTTGCACTTTTTTTTTTTTTTTTTTTTTATGAGACGGAGTCTCACTCTGTCACCCAGGCTGGAGTGCAGTGGCGCAATCTCCACTCACTGCAGGCTCTGCCTCCCGGGTTCACGCCGTTCTCCTGCCTCAGCCTCCCGAGTAGCTGGGACTACAGGCGCCCTCCACCATGCCCGGCTAATTTTTTGTATTTTTAGTAGACACGGGGTTTCACCGTGTTAGCCAGGATGGTCTCGATCTCCTGACCTTGTGATCCACCCGCCTCGGCTTCCCAAAGATGATTTGTACTTTTTAGTGTACAGGTCTTTCACCTCCTTGGCTAAGTTTATCCCTAAGTATTTTATTCTTTTTGAAGCTATTGTAAATGTGATTTCTTTCTTAATTTCCTTTTCAGATAGTTTGTTGTTAGGATATAGAATCACAACTAATTAGGTCAGGTGTGGCAGCTCCAGTCTATAATCCCAGCATTTTGGGAGGCTGAGGAAGGCAGATTGCCTGAGTCCCAGAGTTTGAGACCAGCTTGGGCAACATAGCCAAGCCCTGTCTCTACAAAAACTACAAAAAATTAGCCAGACATGGTGGCATACACCTGTGGTACCAAGCTACTTGGGAGGCTGAAGTAGGAGGATTGCTTGAGCCTGGGAGGCAGAGATTGCTGTCAGCCAAGATCGCACCACTGCACTCCAGCCTGGATGACAGAGCAAGACCCTGTCAAAAAAAAAAAAAAAAAGAAGAAGAAGAAGAAAGAGGAAGGAAGGAAGGAAGGAAGGAAGGAAGGAAGGAAGGAAGGAAGGAGAGAGAGAGAAAGAAAAAGAAAGAAAGAAAGAGAAAGAGAGAAAGGCAACTGATTTTTGTATGTTAATTTTGTATCTTGAAACTTTATTTACTAGTTCTAACAGATTTGGGAGGATTTTTCTGTATATATTATATCGTCTGCAGAGATAATTTTGCTTCTTCCCTTCTGATTTCTATGCCTTTTGTCTCTTTTACTTGCCTAACTGCTCTGGCTAGGACTTCCAGTACTATGTTGAGCCAAGTGGTGACAGTGCGCATCCTTGTCTTGTTAATTTTCTTGTTTAAAAATATCCAGTGGTTCTTCGTTTTCCATGGGATAAAATCCAAGTCCTTTGCTTTTCATAATTCAGATCTAATTCATATTCCTGGTCACATCTCTCGCCGCCCCCGGCACATGGTACTGTCTCCCTTGCACCACTGTGTTCTCTTTCATCCCTCTGCCTGAAATACACCATCGGCCTTCAAAACCCAGCTCCAGTGTCACCTCCTCTAGGAGCCTTTCCCTACTTCAGCCATTCCTCCCTCTGAACTCCTACAGGATTGTGGGACACACTCTCCTAGAACACGTATCACACAGTACTGTAAAGATTTGTTCACATGTCAGTCTCCATCCCTGGGATGTAGCTCCTGGAGAATGAGGACTTGCTTTTTTCTTGTTTTTATCATCCTCTGTCCCACTACCAACCAGTGCCTATCCCAGCTCCTGGCATTCACTAAGTGATCTATAAATGTTTGTTGAATGAATGAATGAAAACGAATTAGGAAACACAGAGTAAATGGGTGAAGAGTAGGGTAAGAGATCAACATAGGATGAGTGAGAAATGGTCTGCAGGGTGTCAGATGAGAAGGTTGTGCACTGCACAACTCCAGGAGGCACCATACATATGGCAGTGTGTATGAATTTCCTAGAATTGGGCAGATCACAACGTGGGCGGGTATGTGCAGCAGCCCCATGAAAAGAACTGACTTAGGAAGGGATAGACCCTCTTCCAGCATAAAAAGAACAAGCCACCAGTTAATATTTGAGTTGGAAGAGGCTTTTGGAGGACAGAACATAGATGGGAATGATAAAAGAGGCATTTGAGCAAGTGCAGGAGACATCATGGATTGCCTTGTAGACTTCCAGTTTTCCTGGCTGGCTGGGCCAATTACTGTAGACGTTAAAAATGCCAGGTGTTCCCCCAGCTTCCCTTATAGTTAGAGGTTTCCATGTGTCCCAGTCAAACAATGAGACTTAAGGGGAAATTTGCTGGGATGGAATGGGAAGGCATTTCGGCAATATTTTCCTCAATGATAGAAACAGAGACAGACCAGGGGTAAGAGCCTCAGAAGCCATGGTGAAACCATAAAAAAGAAACTTGCAGAGGAAAAGCCAACATGCCTACAGCAGAGCACAAGGATGGAAAAGGTGAGGGACCATGGCTCACTGGTGACCCTTGGCCAAGAAACCAACCCTGGAACCATCTACTTCTTGTTATAGAAGACAATCCATGTTTCTATTGCTTAGATCACTATTTCCTTTTCATAGTCTCTCTGTTACTTGCATCCCAAAGCATTCTAACTGATAAACTGGGTGTGGTGCTACATATGGCAAATGGTGCTACATATGGCCCAGAGCCAGACAATTAATATAAACTGCATGTAAACCAATAGAAAAGCCCTGAGACCCCACAGGTTATGAATCCTAAAATGCAGCCAGGAGAGGTGGCTCACATCTGTAATCCCAGCACTTTGGGAGGTGAAGTGGGCAGATCACCTGAGTCCAGGAATTTGAGAGCAGCCTGGCCAACATGGTGAAACTCCATCTCTACTAAAAATACAAAAATTAGCAGAGTGTGGGTGGCACACGCCTGTAATCCCAGCTGCTGGGATTACCCAAAGTGCTGAGATTACAGCCATGAGCCATCGCACCTGGCCACCATCTTCCTTTAACCCCAAGCACCACTTCCAAAAAATTATCGTCAGTCTTTGGGCTAGAAGAAAACTGCCCATTTTGCAGCACTTTACACGATGATTCCCCATTGTTTCAGTCACAGTAGTCCCTGGGCAAATGGGACAATGTGAGGAAATACCCAGGGGACAAGTAGCAGCAATGAAGATGTCCTTTCTCTGTGAATCAGTTGGGCTGCAGGAGACAGTTTCTTGGGGAGCTTCTTTTGCACCTGAGCACATGTTGTGTGCCAGGCACTGTTCTAAGCACTTTATACATGTTCACTCATCTGATCCTCACAGCAGCCCCTGAAGTGGAGATACCATTATCGTCCCATTTTACAGATTAAGAAACTGAGGCATTTCCACCTTGAAAGAGGCAGAGCTGGGATAGAAACCAAGTCAGTCCAGCTCCAGACCTACATTTTCCCCCACAATCTGTTCAGTGATGGTGGCAACTCCCTTCTGGTTTTATGGTTATTAATCCGTGCCCCTCCAGGGAGAACCCTAGAGCTTTGGAAGGAGCAGACAGCCCTCTGTCTTGGTTTGCTTGCATGTAAGGACTCTGCCGCCCTTCTGTTGGCTAACTATAGGATGCAAATTTTCTAATTGGGCTTCCCTTCCAGCACTGACACACGGGAATGGGGGTAAGGGGTCACCATCTACCGCCTCGAGGACTACATGAGGCTGACTTAATACATAACTTGGAACTCCGCAATCTTACCTCGTAGATTGCTTGGTATTTGCCTTCGGTAGATTCAGAGGTAGTTAAATTACCATACGAGCAGCTTTCAAGTCTGAGGAAAAGACTTGAACTGAAAGTAAAGGCTTACTAATTCAGACAAATGGGGGAGGCATGAAGGAAAACAAGAAGGAACTGTAGCTTTCCTTTCAAAAGAAACACATTTTTTACATTTCTAGCACTTACAGTAAATCACACTAAACATTAATAGCAGCCAAATGGTGTTCTTGCTGAGTTTGGGTGAATGAATAAATAAAACTAATTTTAATTAGCATATTCCTTGTATACAAATATCTTCTATTAATATACTTTTGAAAGCTTGTTGTTTGAAGGTTAAACATTCATTCATACATCCAAAAGGCAGCGTGGAGTATCCACACAGAGAATCTACGATGTGCTACTGTGTGCTCTCTGCTAGAAACTGAAGGTGAGGAGATCAACAAGATTCAGACAATATATTCTGGAAGAAGCTGCAGACTAAGGAAAGATATATGCACAAATAAATAATGATACAATATGCTAGGAATATATTTATTAGGAATATATAGACAATGTACTGAGTGGCTATAGTTATGGAACAACTGACTCTCTCAGAGGAGGTAAAGGAAGGATTCACTGGGAAGGTAATCTTTGAGCTGGGTTTTGAAGGATGAATAAGAGTCTGCCAGGAAGAGAAAAAGAGGAAATCAAGGGTGGCCACATGACAAGGCCCAGGGTCATTCAGGGGTCCAGTGATAATGCTCCAAGGTGGCTAATCATCATTCGTAGGAGCTACAGCTCAAGTGTCACAAATTGTGACTTGTTGAATAGAAGCTTTTAATTTGATAATATAATGCAGAAAACATTTTAAGTACAGAAACACTTAATACAGAAAAGCGCAAAAGGTAATAAATGCTCGTATACTTGCCACCAGAATGAACAAATGTTATTCTTACGTCATTAGCCACGAATTTTTTTTTTTTTTTTTTTTAGAAATAAGACTTTGCGTCCAAGCGCAGTGGCTCATGCCTGTAATCCCAGCACTTTGGGAGGCTGAGGTGGGAGGATTGCCTGAGGACAGCAGGTTGAGGCTGCATGAGCCAAGATGGTGCCATTGCACTCCAGCCTAGGTGACAGAACAAGACCTTTTCTTAAAAACTAAAACAAAAGCTTTGCATCATTAAGACACCGACGCTGCACCTCGGGTGTTCTGTCACCTTCTCTAGAGCCCCGTCCCTAACTGCCCTCTCCAGAGCAGACCCTTCTCCTTTCCTCTCTGGCGGGGGCTCTGTTTTTTCCTTATGGCTTCTCCCACTATGTGAGGTCACCTTGTGGTTTGCTGATGTGTCCTGTACCATAAGGTCATCTCCATAGAAGAGATGCCTGGAAGGTCTTAGTCACTGTGGGGCTCCTCCATGCCTGCTGCATGTTTGGTGCTGATTTAATATGTGTAGAAGAAAGGAAGGAGTCCAGGCGCAGTGGCTCATGCCTGTAATCCCAGCACTTTGGGAGGCCGAGGCAGGTGGATCACTCGAGGTCAGGAGTTCGAGACCAGCCTGGCCGATGTGGTGAAACCCTGTCTCTACTAAAAATACAAAAATTAGCCAGGTGTGGTGGTGGGCACCTGTAATCCCAGCTACTCGGTAGGCTGAGGCCGGAGAATCGCTTGAACCCAGGAGGTGGAGGTTGCAGTGAGCCGAGATGGCGCCATTGCACTTGAGCGTGGGCAACAAGAGCAAAACTCTGTCTCAAAAAAATAAAGGAAAGAAGGAAAGGAGGGAGGGAAAAAGGAAAAGGGAAGAAGGGAGAGCTGGTAGGTTAGTGTGAACTCTTCTAGGAGGCAGAAATAGAATCTTCAAATGAAGAGACTGTAGCGAAGAAAGGAGAATAATTCCATTGAATTCCACAAACACGTGTTGAGCCTTACCAAGGTGCAGGGCTCTGTGGGAGGCACAGGGCAGGCTCACGCCCTCCAGGATCTTACCCTCCAGGAGTAACTGAGGCTCCTAAGAGCTCAGCCACCAGCTGGCCCTGGGATGGGGGTGATTCAGGGAGTGTTTGGCAGATTTGGGAAGTCTGGGTCAGCCTCCTAGGGCCAGAGACCAGGGTGTAAAAGCCTTTGTCAGTCACTATGGATCCAGAGGTGGGTAGGCTGGTGGCAGGTCTGGCCTGGGCCTGAAACTTCACATTGTAACCAAGGAGACCAAGCAAGGTGAAAATGTTACAGGCAAATAGAAGAAATTGACATTCAGGCAAGGTGACAAGTTACACATTAAACCAGGGAGCGGGAGAGAGCAGAACCTCCTCCATAGCATAGCCCACAAGCCCTGCCTTTGTGCTCAGCGTGGAGAACGAAGTCTCTCCCTTTCCGATATTAGTGGTTCCCCTCCTTGTATTTTCACGAGGAGGCTTTGGGCTGGGAGTGTGACGACTTGGTATTAATAGAAGGTGATTCAGGAAGAAGAGCGAGCCCTGGCCCGTTCTCCTGATAACTCCCCTTCCTTGACCACCTCACAGTTACCATTCATTGAATAAGTGTTTATTGAGCCTCTGCTGTGAGCCAGGCATTGAGCTAAGGACCAGGGATGCAGAGATGAATAAACCACTCTCACTGTTCCTAAGAAGGCAAATACATAAAAGGCAAAATATATACAGCACAGTAAATGCTAAGGCACAGGTAGGACCAAATGCCTTGAGTGATGGGGTGTTTGACTGGAGTTGTTGGAAGAGAATGTATGAGGAGGTGGGGTATTTGAGCTGGGCTTTGAGGGCTGTGGAGGAGATTGCCAGGCATAGAGAGGGGTAAGAGTATTTTCCAGGTAGATATTTTAAAAGCATAAAAGGCCCTGGGGATGGACAGAGAAGGAGTGGGAGGGGGAGGAAGTGGCAGGAACTAGTCCCTGGGCCTCAGATGCTGCACTTTGCCTGGACCTTGCCTGGCAGGTTCCTTCTCATTCACAGCTCAGCTTCGTGGTCCCCTCAGAGCAGACTTACCTAACAGCCCACCTGTTTATGTGTCTATAATTTACCTCAACGCACCTCAGCATATAAGCGTGACGTTCTGTGTGTGCCATTCAGGTTAAGCTGTAACCCAGGGGCTGCCAGGACTCCCATCAGGAATGCATAGTGCAGGGCCAGGGTTGATAATTAGTGGGGAGGCCTGTGGTCGGGGCGCCTCTTATTTGTGTCCAGATCCATGAACAACACATGGTTAAGCAGCATGGTGAAAGTCAGAGACTGATTTTGATTGGTAAATTATTGGTCTGTGAACTATCACTGAGGTGAGTTCGCATGTGAGCTTTTCTTTCTTTAAATTTTTTTGAGACAGGGTCTCACTCTGTCACCTAGGCTGGAGTGCAGTGGCACCATCACAGCTCACTGCAGCCTCAACTTCCTGGGCTCAGGTGATCCTCCTACCTCAGCCTCCCAGGTAGTTGAGACTACAGGCTCAAGCCACCACACCTGGCTAATTTTTTGTGTATTTATGTAAAGACTGGATTTCGCCATGTTGGCCAGGGTGGTCCGACAGCCTAACCATGTCCCCCCAGACACTGGTATCTCTTCTCTTTTCTGTGTATTTTCTCTGCTGCTACTGGAGCTTGCTCTGCCCAAAGCAAATACCACCAGGAGGGTGAATGCCCCCAGGGGAATCCTCAGCCAATGGGCATGTGAGTCATTAGTGCAATGCCCCAGGCTCCCAGTCCTTTGGTGAAAAGACTCTGAAGTTTGCTCTACCCTCAGGCCCAGCTGCCCACAGCAGTAACATGCTCCTTAGCACACCTTTTGCTGTCTTTTCTCTCTCCCCTGTTTTACTTTTCCTACCTCCCCACTGTGCTTCCTGAAATCATTTCCCAAATAGAACATCTGTACCAAAGGGTTTGTCTCAGGGTCTGCTTATGGGGAAACCAAACTAAGACAATACCTGGGCTAGCTAAAATGTTGTGAAAATATTCTCTCTCCCTTGCACGCTCAGAGTGTAAGAATCCAGTGGGATCTGTGGGCTTTACTCACTGGGTGAGGCTCAGAGCCAGAACCCAGCATGGTTCAATAACCAGCCAGCAGTGAATTCTGGAAAATTCTGGTTGCCAGTGGGCTATACGGTACTAAGAATCCCACCGCTGGAATCTTACTGTTTGCTTGAATGGACCCTCCAAGCAAAGTGCACTTGGAGTACCTAAAAGGACAGAAAGGCGGGACTTCTCTGAGCCTCCAAAACATGTTGTGTGACTGTTTTCGTGCTTGCCTACCAGTAGAAAGTTAGTTCATAAATTTCTCTGCGAGGACATAGTTTGGTCTGTAACTTGCTCCTTTTATAGCATGATTATAAGAGGTTGTAGGGAAGTAGCTAATCCTCATTCCCTTCAAACTCCTCGAACACCTCAGCTGTGAGATTTCAGGCCTGGGACCCTGGTGGATAATAACACCTTCAACTAAGGTAGACATGGGGGTTCCCTCCCTGCAGTGAGCTCAACAGCCAGGCTGACCTTCAGGGCTGAGTCATACCCACAGACCTTTGTCTCCGCTCAAGCTGCCTTATATTGTAGTTCCTAGGAAACAGCCTGGACCAAATGCAAGGGCAGGAGAGAAGGAACCTGCTTCTTCTGTTTCTGAAGGTGCCCCCTTCTCTTAACACGTTTTTCCCCCTTTGGCTGAGTCTTTGTTAGAGAAGCCAACTCTCTAGCTGTGAAGTGCAGGAAAAATACGAAGTCATAAGATGGACAGGTCAGAAACCTTAGCCTCTTCTTGGAAATGCGTGGTCTAAAGCTGACACCATGGGGATACTGTTGAACTGCTTATGTGTCTGGTTGAGGCAACCCCCATGTGT
This sequence comes from Symphalangus syndactylus, assembly GCF_028878055.3. Classification (NCBI taxonomy): domain Eukaryota; kingdom Metazoa; phylum Chordata; class Mammalia; order Primates; family Hylobatidae; genus Symphalangus; species Symphalangus syndactylus. The sequence continues at coordinate 40,612,979 of NC_072430.2, forward strand.
GCACTGGATCCCCCAGTACCCCTTGCCCAACCAAAGTCATTGATCAAGTAATTCTCCCCTTCTCTCTGCATCACTCATTTCTCCCTTCTCATATCATCTCAATCATCATAGCAAACATGCTGTTATTTCCCCAGTTTGTTTGTTTGTTTGTTCGTTCGTTTGTTTGTTTGTTTGTTTTGGGTTTTTTTTGCAAGTGGTGGTGGGAGGGGACAGGGTCTCACTCTGTTGCCCAGGCTAGAGTGCAGTGGTGTGATCATGGCTCACTGCAGCCTTGAACACCCGGGGTCAAGCAATCCTCCCATCCACATGACTTGCTCACTGACCTCCCGAGTAACTGGAACTACAGGTGTGCACTACCAAACTTGGCTAATTTTAAATTTTTTTGTAGAGATGGCATCTCACTATGCTACCCAACTAGTCTCAAACTCCTGGCCTCAAGCCATCCTCCTACCTTGACCTCCCAAAACGTTGAGATTGCAGGTATAAGCCACCATGCCTGGTCTTTTTTTTTTTTTTTTGAGACGGAGTCTCGCTCTGTCACCCAGTCTGGAGTGCAGTGGCGCAATCTCAGCTCACTGCAAGCTCCGCCTCCCCGGTCCATGCCATTCTCCTACCTCTGCCTCCCCAGTAGCTGGGACTACAGGCATCCGTCACCACGCCTGGCTAATTTTTTTTTTTATTTTTAATAGAGACAGAATTTCACCATGTTAGCCAGGATGGTCTCGATCTCCTGACCTTGTGATCTGCCTGCCTCGGCCTCCCAAAGTGCAGGGATTACAGGCGTGAGCCACTGCACCTGGCTATTTCTCCAGTTTTATAAAGTTCTGACCTCTCTTTCCAATGCAGTTTCTACCCCCTCTTCTTTGTCTACTTTATTGCAAAACTTCTTGGAAGAGTTGACCATACTCACTGTCTCCAGTTTCTCTTCTGACAATCTCCTGTACATAACAGGCTTTCCTTCCTACCATGACACAAAACAGCTATTATCAGAATCACCCATGGCCTCCACATCACTAATTCCAGTGGTCATTTGCCCATCCTAACCTAATTGGGCCTCTCTGCAACACACTTGCCATAGCTGATCACTCCCTCCTGGATATCACACTCTTCTCATTCTCCTGCTCCAGCTCTGGAGTCTCCTTCCTCATCTCCTTTGCTGGTTTCTCCTTATCTCCTGAACCTCTAAGAGCTGAAAAAGCCTGGAGATCAGTCCTGAGCCTTACCTCTTCTCTACCTACATGTATTCTCCTGGCCATCTTCTCAGGGGTTGTAGCTATAAATCCTCGCTATTGGCTGAGGCTCCTAAATTTACATTCCCAGCCCAGTTCTCCTCCTCACATTTCATATTTTTATATCCAGTCATCTGATTCCACTTGAATGTCTAATAAACATTTCAAATTATGTCCAAGTTTTAGCTTCTGCTATCCCCATTCCTGCCTCCTGGAAACCTGCTGTTCTCATCTTAGTCAACGGTTTTTCAGTCTTCCAATTGCTCAGGCCAAAACCCTTGGAGTGTCTTTGACCCTCCTCATTCTCACCCCATATGCAATCTTAGCACTTCCTCTTTTACACCCTGGTACAAGCTTTTCCCTACCTAGATTTACTGCCTTCTAACGAGGCCCCTTGCTTCCGCCGTTGTCCTCCCTCTTTCTAGTCACCATATAGTGACCAGAACGAACCTGCTAAATTGGAAGTTGGTCATGTCACTGCTATGCTTCAAACCCTCCAAGGGCTTCCCATCTCATGTAGACTAAAAGCTAAAGTCCTTTCAGGTAGCTCCAAGGTCCTCCATATATTGTTCCCGTTTCCTCTGTGACTTATCTTTTTTTTTTTTTTAAGACAGTAAGATAGAGTCTCACTCTGTCACCTAGGCTGGAGTGCAGTGGCATGATCCCTGTTCACTGCAACCTCTGCCTCCTGGGTCCAAGCAATTCTTGTGCCTCAGCCTCCCAAGTAGCTGTGATTACAGGTGTGCACCACCACACACGGCTAATTTTTCTTTTTTTTTGTAATTTTAGTAGAGACGGGATTTCATCATGTTGGTCGGGCTGCTCTCAAACTCCTGACCTCAAGCGATCCTGACCTCAAGCCTCAGCCTCCCAAACTACTGGGGTTACGGTGTGAGCCCTTGTGCCTGGCCCTCTCTGACCTACCTTCTACTACGCTCCCATCATTCACCTGCTGCAGCCACACTGGCCTCCTTGTTCTTCCTTCAACACACTGGCTGTGCCCCTGCCTCGTGGCTTTTGCATTTACTGTTCCCTGTGCCTAGAATGTTCTTCCCCAGATACCCACATAACTTGTTCACTCACTTCCATCAGGCCTTCATGCATATGAGACCTTCCCAGTGAGACTTTACCTGCATATCCTATGCAGAATTATAACTCATTCCCCTAAACATTTCTATTTCTTTCTTATTTTCCCTAACACTTTTCATTTTGTAGCACACTATATATTTTACTTAATTATTTTGCTAATTGTCTATCTCTCCCACTGAAATATAAACACCATATTTTTGCTTTTTATTTATTACTATATCCCCAGCCCCTAAACAATGTCTGAAGCATAGTAGAAATTCAATAAATATTGTTCAGAAAATGTATGAATTCTAATCCTGGCTCAGAACCTAAATGACAGTTCTAGAGATTCTAAAAAAGAATATTGGGGCAGGTGCACTGGCTCATGCCTGTAACCACAGCAGTTTGGGAGGCCAAACTCACTTGAGCCCAGGAGTTTGAGACCAGCCTGGGCAGCAAGGCAAGACCCTGTCTCTACAAAAAAAAAAAAAAAAAGTCGAAAATTAGCTGGGTGTAAGGTAACCTGTTCCTGTAGTCCCAGATACCTGGGAGGCTGAGGCAGGAGAATCACTTGAGCCCAAGAAGCTAAGGCTGCAGTGAGCCAAGATCACACCACTGCATTCCAGCCTGAGCAACAGAGTGAGACCCTTTCTCAAAAAAAAAAAAAAGAATATTGGTTATAGTCTGCTTCTCACTATAATAGAGTAGTTTGTATTCGACCAATGTTTCCACCAAGAATAAACAGAAGAGCTGGATGAAACACAAAACTGTTGGAGGATATCAAAGAGCTTTCAAAACAGCTGAATATTGAAGAGGGAGCTTGAAAGCATCTCAAGCTCCCTCTTAGAACCTTTAGAAGACTACACCCTGAGAGGAAGGAACATCAAGGGTAGGCCAAGCCTTAATAAGTCTAAACCCACTTTGAATCATCTTAAACCTTGATCGCACTGAGGTGGTCTGCCCTGCTCTACCTGCCTTCCAGAGGAAAGAGAGAACCCTTTCTGGAGGGAGGTAATATTTGATCACTCCCTCTATGACTGTTCCTATGCAAATCTGGCGTTCAGTAAACTCTCCTGGCATACAAAAGAGGACAAAGCCAATAGAAACAGAGCTACCGATGACAGAGATATTTGCATATTAGGCATAAACTTTCAAATAAATATAATGAAAATCTTCCAGAAAATAATTGACAAGATGGAGAAGTTCATTCAGAACTGGAATTTATTAATTCTATCATTGAATAATACAATAACGAATTAAGAATTCAATACCTGGATTTAACAGCATAATAGACAAAAATGAAGAAAGGATTATTTTGCTGGTAGATAGATCAGTTGGAAAAAAAATCAGACTAAAACACAAAGAAAAAAACATGCAAAATATAAAAAAGAGCACAAAGGTGCATGAGAAATGGTGAAGCGTTCTCAAATATGTGTCTCTGGAGTCCTAGATGTGGAGAAGAGACATGATTCGTGGAAGCAATAAAGAAACAAAGACCTGGAATTTTCAAAATTGATGAATGACATCAAACCAAATATTCAAGAAGCACTGCAAACCCCAAGAAGGATAAATACAGAAGAAATCACATCCAAGCACATCCTAGTAAAACTTCTGAAAATTAAAGACAAAGGAATCTTAAAAGCAGTCATAGTAAAAATAAAAAAATACGTCTCCCTAAAAGGAGCAACAAGAAGTCTGACAGCTGATTTCTGAGCATAAATGATGGAAACCAGAAGGCAAGAAACGGCATCTTTAAAGTGCTTAAAGAAAAGAAAGCCAACCTGGAATACTCAGTGAAAATATACTTCACAAGTAAAAGTAACGTAATGACATTTTCAGAGAAACAAAAATAAATATTCCATTGTGGCTGGACCCACATTAAAAGGAATACTAAAGATAGCTCTTCTCAGGCAAGACAAAAATGATCCCATATGTGAACATAACAATACAGGAAAAATTATGAAAAATGAAAAGGTATATACATGGATAAGTCTAAAAGAATATTTTAAATAGAAAATAAATGTATATAAGAGGAAAACAACAAGCTGAATATCGGTTCTCGGAAAAGACTAATAAACAGGAATGAAAAGAGAAGCACGGTTGCAGAGCATACAAACTCACAGAAAAGATAAGAGACTATCATAACTGTGTGGGGGGTATAGTTTCAAATGTTAATGAAATGGGCCGGGCGCGGTGGCTCACGCTTGTAATCCCAGCACTTTGGGAGGCCGAGGCGGGCGGATCACGAGGTCAGGAGATCGAGACCACGGTGAAACCCCGTCTCTACTAAAAATACAAAAAATTAGCCGGGCGTGGTGGCGGGCGCCTGTAGTCCCAGCTACTCGGAGAGGCTGAGGCAGGAGAATGGCGTGAACCCGGGAGGCGGAGCTTGCAGTGAGCCGAGATTGTGCCACTGCACTCCAGCCTGGGTGACAGAGCGAGACTCCGTCTCAAAAAAAAAATAAAATAAAATAAAATAAAATGTTAATGAAATGAACAAATTTCTTTAAAAATCTTAAAATGAACATATGAAAAAACAGAAAATCTGAATAGTTCTCTTTATATATTAAAATATTTAAATCTGTAATTTACATCTCAGATGGCTTCATTGGTGAATGCTTCCAAACATTTAGAGGAAAAAATGGCACCTATCGTACCCAAACTTCCAGAGAATAGAAAAAGAGAGAACACTTCCCAACTTGTTATTTGTAGGGAATATAATCTGGCCAGCATAATCAGATATAAAATATGATAAGGAAATTACAGGAAAGGAAAAATATAGGTCCATACCCCTCACAAATATAAATGCTAGCCAATCAAACCTAGAGTTGTATAAAAATGAAATATAGGCCAATCAAACCCAGAGTTATAAAAAGGAAAATACGTCACAACTACTTAGGGTTATTATAGGAAACCATGTTTTTTTTTTATCATTCAAAAATCAATATAATTCACTATATTTGCAGAAAAGACAGAAACATATGGTCATTTTAACAGATGCAGAAAATAAATTTGATAAAATTTATTACCCATGATTTTAAAACAACTCTTAGCAAACTAAGAATAAATTAGAACTTCATTATTTTTAAAAAGGCTATTTATGAAAAACCCACAACAAACCTCACTTTCGCAATAATTGTAAATTATTAAAAGCCTTCTTTTCTCCTACCCATGAAATTGAGAATGAGACAAAAATGTCCACAGATATCACTTCTGTTGAACATTGTGCTGGGATGTTAGCCACAGCAGTTAAGCAAAGAAAAGAAATTAAAAGTTTAAGAATTAGAAATGAGGAAATAAAATAGTCACTATTTGCAGGCAGCATAATTATCTATGTGGAAAATTTGTAAAAAATAAATAAATGATTAGAATTAATAAGTGAACTTAGTAAAAGCCCTGGATATAAGTTAAAACACAAAAACCAATTATACCCTTACATACCAGAACTAAACAATTAGAAAATATGATTTTTAAAAAGATACAATTTACAATAGCATTTTAGAAATCTCATACCTCAAAATATATATATGTAATAAAAGATGCACAAAAATCCTCACATAAAAATTATGAAAAGTTACTGAGAGAAAATAAAACCCAAATAAGTGAAGGGATATACAATATTCATGAATTATAAGACTCAATATTGTAAAGAGGTAAATTGTTCATGAATTTATCTATATATTCAATGTAATCCTTATCAGATCACCAGCAGTATTTTAGAGAAATTAACAAGTTGATTCTAAAATTTATATGGAAATGCAAAGGCTCAATAAAAAACAGGTAATCTTGAAGTAGAAAAACAAAACTTGAGGACTTATAGCAGATGGTAAGAATGTATAAAGCTCTCATTCAAACAGTATGGTGTTGGTGCGAAAGACAGAAAACTAGATCAATGGAACAGAATAGAGAAACAGACCCACACACATGGGGTTATTTGATTTATCATAATTGTGTCCCTGCAATGAAGTGGGAAACAGTTGCCTTTTCATATCAATATATGGAACTGGGTCAATTGGATATTCATTCACGGAAATCATTTCCAGGTCGAAAAACTAAATGTGAAAGGTAAAAAGTAAAGCTCTTTTATTAGAAAACATAGAGGAATATTTCAATTATCTTTGGGTAAGCAAAGATGTCTTAAATGGGTCATAGGAAGCACTCACGTAAAGAAAAATATTGATACATTGGCATTAAAAATAAGAGCTTCTGTTCATCAAAAGACACCCATAAGAGAGTAAAAATGCAACCACAGATTGGAAGAATATATTTGCAAAACTCATCTCTGACAAAGAGTCTTATATCCAGAGTAGATGAAGAATTCACACAAATCTGTAAGGAAAAAATATAACCAACCAAATTTTAAAACAAGAAAAAGACTTAAACAGGCATTTCACACAAAAAAAAATTCAGATGGCCAATAAGCACATAAAAAGATGCTCAATGTGAGTTGTCATCAGGGAAATACAAATTGACCACAATGAGATACTATTCCACATCTACCAGAATGCTAAAATTAAAATTCATCAAGCCATGTACATGTGCTTTGTAGTTTTCTGTATGCAGATTTCCAAAAAATTAACTTCAAAAATAGCTACATATTACTTTTGATTTTTTGTTATTTTTGTCAACTGTATTAAGGCATAATTTACATGTAGTAAAATGCATCCATTCTAAGAGTACAGCTTGATGGATCTAGACCAGGGATCAGCAAACTATGGCCCGTGAGACAAATCCAGCTATACCCATTTTTTTACATATTGTTTATGGCTGCTTTCATGCTACAATGACAAAATTAAGTAGTTGCAACAGAGATCATATGGTCCTCTAAAATATTAACACCTAGCTTATTACACAGTCAAGACATGGAATGTTTCCTTCACCCCAAAAAGCTCCTTCCTGCCCCTTTGCCCGGATCTACTCCTGACCCCAGACAACCACTTTGTGGTATTCTAGATTAGTTTTGCCTTTCCTGGAATTTTATAGAAATGTAATCATAGAGTATATACTTTCCTGGCCCAACTTAATTCATTTGGTGTAATGTTTTTGAGATTCATTCATGCTGTTGTGTGTCTGTAGTTCAGTCCTTTTTATTGTTGAGTGTTATTCCAATATATTGTCATATCATAATAACAATCACCTATTCACTGGTTGGTGGACATTTGGGATTGTTTCTAGTTTTCAGCTATTACAAGTTAAGTTGCTATAACACTTATGTACAAATCTTTGCATGGACATATGTGCTTATTTATCCTGAGTAAATAAAAGTGGAATTGCTGGGTTGTATAGTAAATATAAGTTTAACTTTATAAGAAACTAGCAAACGGTTTTCCAAAGTGTTGACCATTTTGCATTCCCACCAGCGACATATGCAAGTTTTAATTGTTCTAAATCCTCATCAGTACTTGGTATTAGCAATCTTTTCAATTTTAGCTGTTCTAATGGGTATGTGGTAGGATCTTGTGTTTTTAACCTGCATTTGCCTAACAATTAATGATATGCTTTATTGTGTGCCTATCAGCCATTTGTTTATCTTTTTTGTCTGTTCAAATCTTTTGTCCATTTTTAAATCAGGTTGTTTCTCTTATTCAGCTGTAAGACTTCTTTATGTATTCTTGGTGTAAGTCAGGATGTGTGTGTGTGCGTGTGAGAGTGTGTGTGTGAGTGTGTGTGTGAGAGAGTGTGTGTGTGAGTGTGTGTGTGAGTGTGTGTGTGTGAGTGTGTGTGTGAGAGTGTGTGTGAGAGTGTGTGTGTGTGAGTGTGTGTGTGAGTGTGTGTGTGATTGTGTGTGTGAGTGTGTGTGTGAGAGTGTGTGTGTGTGTGTGAGAGAGTGTGTGTGAGTGTGTGTGAGTGTGTGTGTGAGAGTGTGTGTGTGTGAGTGTGTGTGTGTGAGAGTGTGTGTGTGTGTGCATGTGCGTGCGTGTGTGTGTGTGTAGAGAGAGTACATTTTCTTGCAAGACATGGCTTGAGTTTTCATTTTCTTAATAGCATCTGTATTTGTTTCCTATTGATGCTGTGACAAATCGTCACAAATTTACTGACTAAAAGCAACACGAATTGATTATTTTATAGTTCTGGAGGTCGGAAGTCAATTTCATGGAGCTAAAATTAGGTGTTGGCCAGGACAGTGTTCCTTCTGGAGGCTCAAGGGGAAAATTCATTTCCTTGCCTTTTCTAGCTCCTAGAGGCTTTCTGCATTTTTTTGGCTGGTGGCTCCACATCACTCCAACCTCTGCTTCTGTCATCACATCTACTCTGACCCTCCTCCCTCCCACCTTAAAACAACCATTGTAACTACACTGGGCCCACTTGGGTAATCCAGGAAAATCTCCCTATCTCAACATCCTTAATTTGATCACATCTGAAAAGTCTGTTACCATGTAAGGTAATATATGCACAGTTCCCAGGATTAGGACATGGACTTCTCTGGGAGGCCATTATTCAGCCTGCTACAGTGTCTTTCAATGAACAAAAGTTTAAGGGTTTTTTTTTTTTTTTGTTAGTCAGGGTTCTCCAGAGAAACAGAATCATCAGGAGATATACAGAGATATGAAAAGATATTTATTATAATGAATTGGCTCACATGAAGATGGAGGCTGACAAGTCGGCAAGCTGGAGAGCCAGGAGAGCTGACAGTATAGTTCTAGCCAACTCTAAAGGCCTGAGAATCAGGAAAGCTGATGCTATAGTTCCAGTGCAAAGCTGGCAGGCTCAAGACCCAGGAAGAGCCAGTGTTTTAATTCAAGTCTAAGGGCAGGAAAAAGTTGACAGCCCAGCTCAAATGCCATCAGGCAGGAGGAATCCTCTCTTACTCAAAGGAATGTCAGCCTTTTTGTTCTAGTCAGGCCTTCAACTGATTAGACTAGGCCCACTCACATTAGGGAGAGCACTCAGCTTTATCCAGCCTACCAAGTTAAATGGTAATTCCACCCAAAAACACCCTCACAGAAACACCCAGAATGATGTTTCACCAAATGTATGGGCACCTGTGACCCAGTCCAGTTGACACATAATATTACTCGTCCCAAGGTCTATGATCCATTTTGAGTTGAATTCTGTGTGTGGTGTGAAATAAGAAGAATTCTTTTTGTCTTTTGGGTTTTTGGGGTTTCTTCCAAATGGATATCCAACTTTTTCAGCATCATTTGTTGAAAAGACTATCCTTTCCTCGTGGAAAACCTCAGTAGCTTGGTAGAAAATCAATTGACCATACATGTCAATGGATCTACATTTGAACTCTCCATTCTATTCCATTCATTAATATGCCTATCCTTATGCCAATACTTTATTGCTGTAGCTTTATAGTATCTTTTGAAGTCTGGTAGTATAAATCTTCCAACTTTGCATTTTTTCAAAATTGTTTTGGCTATTATGAGGTCTCTGCATTTCAATATAAATTTTAGACTTCGTTTGTCAATTTCAGTTTTTTAAAAGCCTACTGATGTTTTCATTGGGATTGCATTAAATCTATGGATCGATTGGGGGAAAATTGGTATCTTTGATTTTAGTGCTTTTCCAATTTTTTTTGTTGTGATAAAATGCATGTAAAGTTTACCATCTTAATCCTTTTTAAATTACACATCAGTGGTATGAAGTACATTCACAATATTGTACAAACATCACCACCATCCATCTTCATAATTCTTTTCATTTTGCAAAACTGAAACTCTGCACTCATTAAACAAAAACGCCCCATTTTCCTCTCCCCACATTCCCTGGATCATCATTCTGTTTCCTGCTCAGTGAGTTTGACTACTCTATGTACTTCATATAAATAGAATCATACAATATTTGTCTTTTTGTGACTTGCTTATTTCACCAAAAATAACATCGTTGAGGTTTATCCATATCGTAATGTATCTTAGAATTTCATTTTTAAAGGCTGAATAATATTCCATTGTGTGTGTGTGTGTGTGTGTGTGTATACATATACACTATATTTTGCATATCCATTCATCTATCAATGGACAATGGACAATGGGTGAGTTGCTTCCCCATTTTGGCTATTGTGAAGAATGAACATGGGTGTACAAAGATCTCTTTGAGATCCTGATTTCAATTATTTTGGGTACATACCCAGAAGTAGAATTGCTGGATCATATGGTAATTATATTTTTAATTTTTTGAGGAATTGCCATACTGTTTTCCAGAGTGACTGTATCATTTAAATCCCCATTGACAGTGATAGTAGCCATCCTAATACTGATAGGTATGAGGTGGTATCTCATTGTAGTTTTGATTTGCATTTCCCTAATGATTAGTGTTGTTGAACACCTTTTCATGTGTTTATTGGCCATTTATATCTCCTTTGGAGAAATGCCTATTCAAGTCTTTTGCCCATTTTTTAATTGAATGGCTTGTTTTGTTATTGTTGAGTTTTATGAGTTCTCTATATATTCTGGATATTAACCCCTTATCAGATTAGATACATGACTTGCAAGTGTTTCCAACTTGGGTTCTTTTTTTTTTTCTTTTTAGAGATGGGATCTCGCTATGTTGCCCAGGCTAGTCTTGAACTCCTGGCCTCAAGCAATCCACCCGCTCGGCCTCCCAAACTGCTGGGATTACAGGCATGAGCCACCATGCCCAGCCTAATTTGGGTTCTTTTTTTAAAGTAAGATTCTAACTGTTAATAAACTGAGGAACCTCATTGTCCATGATATTTGTAATAAATGATAATAAAAAGAAAAACAGCTGTAATTTATTGAACCCCGGGCTTGTACAGGTACTCTAAATATATTATTTTACTTAATAATCCTAGTAACACTATGAGATATCATGCCATTCTCAAAATCTATAGGTGAAGACTCTGATACTCGGAGAGGTTAAGTAACTTGCCTGAGGTTACCATATTAGCAAGTGGTGGAACTGGGATTTGAACCTAGGCTTTCCTGACTCCAAAATCCATACCTTTTCATCAAAAATACTCTGGCTAGTTTACATTATGTTCCTCTATCCCTGCTTCCTCCTGCCCTGACCTCAACTTCCACCTACTTGACTCGCTAATTAACATTTACTAAGCACCTGTTGTGTGTACCTTGTGCTGGGTTAGGTGATTTATGCATCTCATCTCTTCCCTCAGAGAGCTAGATGTTCATGTATGTCTATGTACCCTCACATGTACACACAGGTCTGCCTCCCCTGCAAAAGTCCCCATGATGGGGGTAAGGTTCAGCCCACTGTCAACTCTGCTACGAAGGCAGAGCAAGCTGGGGGCAGCTCCTAAGCATGCCCACCCCACTCTCCTAAGCATGCCCACCCCACTCTCCTGGCCAGCCCTAGGCCTCTGAGACTTCAGGGACTTCTCACTCAGCTCACCTGTCTGGCTGATCATTGTAGAAGAGGTTGCAGATTTCCATCTTTGGATGAATGGTTTGATCCTTTTCTCTCACTCTCAATAAATAAGCAAACTTGCACAAAGCAATTGAGATGAATGGCAGAGGACCCATCTCTAACTGTGGGAAACGAGCACTGCTATTTTTAGGTAACCCACTTGCTCTGCGATCTCACCCCTCTGTGGATAGATTTCTTCTGCTCACACAGGATCGGCTCCGAGGAAGCAGGTTTTCCGGGACACTCTTTCATTCCCAGCCACACTGTTGTATCTCGCCATTCCATCCCCTGGCATCCCCATCCTCAAGACCTCAAGCTTCGGTCTGGCTTTCAAAGATCTGAGATCAACAGCAGCAATACCTTAATGCTGACCTCCATCTGTAGCAGTAGCAACACCTGTGTGAAGTCTCTGCTCATTTAATGATCAGAGTGAACTTGGATACACAAGTGTAAAAGAGCATCTTGGTCAAACTGTCCTCTTTTGCCCATACTTAGCATGGAATAGTTAGACACCCTAGTCCTTCAGTGGGGTGTCTAGTGTCAGCATTAGAAATTAGAGAAACATTTAGGGGCAGGCTGGATGCAAGCCATGAAACATCTGTCAGACATTCACTCCCTCATTCAGCAAACATGCATGGGACACTCACTACTAGGTTCCTGGTACAATATGCAATACAGGGGACAGGAAGGAGCATAGGACACAGTCCTTGGCCCCAAGAACACACAGGCTGGTGCATAGGCTACAAATAGCTACTGCAACAACAGGATGAGCACTGCAAGAGGGGACATGAGGAAAGCAAAAAATAAATGTCACTGAAGAACAGGACTCACAAAGAGGGACGTTCACCCCAGAGAGCCATGGGCAACAGGTGGTCCAACTCCAATTACAAGGAAAGGGTGGAAGGAGGGGGATGGATTCCCCAGGAGAGGACATGGCTGAAGGCCACTTCACACCCAGCTGATTCACCTGCCTGGTCTCCAGTGAAGACAGAATGTAAGGAAAAAGGCCAACTCCACCTAGGCACGATGGAGATGCCTTGGTCAGGGTGCCAGTGGAATGGGCTGTACAACTCTTCTTTGAGGGGTGTCTACAAATACGATGGATGCTCATCAGTTTGACATGGTTCAAATTCAGTTCTGGCTAAAGACAGGGAACTAGATGATGTCCTCTCAAGGTCACTACCAGACCTCAAAATCTCAGACCTCAGGGAAAATGATGGTGCCCCTCTTGCCATACAGTTAAGACTCCTGCATGTGACTTAGTAAAGAACATGCTTTGAGAAGTTCAGGGTAGAACTAGGAAACAGGCAAAGGAAAAAGAAAGAAGAGAATGTGTATGGTCGACTGTGCATTATCCGTGGAGTAGTGCTGAAGGGTAGCGAGGCTGGAGTCAGGCAGACCTTGGTTCAAAACTCAGCTCCACCACTTCTTACTTGCTGTGTGACCATGGGCAAGTTATGAAACCTCTCTGAGCCCCGAGTTCCTTATCTGTAAAAAAGCCTAAATGGCCTTCCCCATAGTTGTGAGAACAAATGATGCAAATGTGTATGAATCACCTAACCTCCTGTCCCATGCTTGTTGAGCGAATGGATGAATGAAGTGCTTAGGAAGAGCCTGGCAGAAAGTAAACACTCAATAAACAAACACCATCATTATTAGCATCATCCAAATCCCTGCCCTACCTGCACCTGTCCCACCACTGCTCATGTTTTCCTGTCATTTGTAGAAAACAATAAAATACAAGCACAAAGACAGGTCTTGGCCCTGGGCAGTCTGTTAACCAGCACATTGCTTCTCTTCTGTTGTCTTCCTGTTTGCATCCAGTTCTTCCACAATCCCAGCCAACAATTTTCTAAAATGAACAGAGAGGATCCTGGTCTATTCCTCTATCTCTGCCTCCGTTCTTCTCCCCTCCTCCCCCTTTTATTTTGGCCCAGGAACACGTCCCCAGCATGTCAACAGCAGTGGGAAGTAACCTAATTAGTAGTTATTTGATAGACTGCCCACCCTCCTGTCCCACTGGCAATCCAGCAGCCTTGTTCTGCAGACAGGAAAATATTTCCTTGCTAATTAATCTGAGCACAGGGATTTGAGTTTGGACCAAGGCAGGGAAATCCATCTCCAGGAGTCTTGCTCAATTGCATCTGTTTCTCCTGCAATCATTTCCTTCCCTCTGACTACCCCCTGCTCCAACCTACCCCTCTCCAATCTCATCTTCTACCTTTATTAAGGCTGGTTACCCTGATGACTTTCCTCATGCCCCCTATGGCTGCTCTTACGAAGAGGTTGCTCTCCCAGGACACACTTCGAGTTGGCTCCTCCAGCACCAGGCGCTGCCTGAGGCTCGGCAAGTTCATGCTCCTAGGTTTGTAGCACGTGAGGCACCAATGGCCTGGTCTGTTCCACTCCCAGTCCCCATCAGAATAGCACACACCTCACCGCAGTGCCCCCTGCCCCGGCACGTCACACTCCCAAACAAATACAGACATCTCACTGTCGTTTTTAAATAAGGTTCAGCTGCTGTCCCTGGGCCCTGCCCTGGTCCTCTGTAGAATCGTCTATTTGCATCCAAGGAAGCTCCTAAGAAACGGGCAACTGTACACAAAATTCTACGTGCTTTTCCCTCCCTGGCAGCTTCTCCCTGGGTGCTGCTTATGTCTCCAGGACACATACTGGACACCGGCAGTTGGAATGGGGTCTTGGGTGTTGAAGGGAGACTGAGAAGGAAAAGAGGCTTATCCATGATGAAGGAATGATGGTCTTATTTCTGTTGGATGAGCTTAGGATCAATGGAAAGAAAGCTGTCTTTGCCTGATATTAACTTTTTAGACAAATGTGAAGACTTCGGCGAGAGAGAGAGAGAGAGAGATTGGTTGTAATTGGTAGATATTCTATTGCTATTGTTTGTCCAGCATACCCTTTGTCTGATAACTTCTCTCCAGTTTTGCTCTGGCGAGCGCTGCCACATCCATTACTTGCAGCCTTGGAAGCACCGCCAATCACATGACTCATCCTGGGCCAATCTCTCCTTAGGCGGTGAGTGTAAAGTTGGAAACCCAAAGGCTGAAAACAGCCAAGCATCCTCACATCTTCAGCCGCCTTGACTCCTTTATGAGGCTTGGCCCTTTTTGTGAGCTCTGCCACCCTTCCAGTACATTCCAGTTTTGCTTAGGTCAGCTCAGTCAGTTTCTGTTTCTTGCAACCAGACAACAATGGAGCTGGTGATACAATGCCTTGGACAGTCTAACCCTTGCCTTACCAGCTTCTCCTTTCTATCTCCTAAGTCCAGGTCTGGGAAATTTTGTTTAGTCAGGGGTCAGGCAATTTTTAAATGAAATTGCAGTATAAGGGGCTGAAGGTGAATGTTTTTCCCTTTGAAGTCCCTGGGTCTTTCCCTTCTAGACTATTTCTCAGAAATGTTCTCCACTTCACTTGGGAAACACCTCCAACACAGTAAGAGTTTTCTCTTTCTGACTATATCCTTCCTGTGCCCAGGCAATGCCCCCAGTCTGAGCCAACCATTACAGAGCAAAAGATCAGGCCCTGACCGGATGGTCAGTGATACTCAAATCCACCCAACTTCATTGAATGTAGTGGTGCATGTCTGTAGTCCCAGCTACTCTGCAGGCTAAGGCAGGAGGATCACTTGAGCCAAGGAATTTGAGACCAACCTAGGCAACATAGTGAGACCCCACCTCTAGAAAAAAATTTTTTTTAATTAGCTGGGCATGGTGATGTGCACCTGTAGATCCAGCTACTTGGGAGGCTAAAGTGGGAGGATTACTTGAGCCCAGGAATTGGAGGCTACAGTGAGCTATGATTGTACCACTGCACTCCAGCCTGGGCAACAGAGTGAGACACTGTCTCAAAAAAAAAAAATTCACCCAACTTTTTAAAGGACAGCTGGGAGGAAAAAGAGACTGAACCCTGTGGTAGATGTGGATCCTTCCAGATCCAGCTATCCTTCAGTAGCTAAATCTGCATAAGCCACAGGGAGGCCAGCTACTTCATCTACCAGCCTTTTAAAGGAGGCACAGAGCTCCCCCAAAGATATTAATTGTAGGAGGCAGATAACGCAGTCTAATCCCCACTTGAAAGTGATAATATTTTCTCAAGTATCAAAGCATCTTACCCTTCTACCCAGATGGTGTTTTCTATGATTTGAACATAAATTTGTCTCCTTTGTTGCTCCATGTGGGTCCTACCCTTATAACAAATGCACTATATTGGCCTTAATGTTGATTTCCCTCATTATGCAAGGATGGGCCCTGGACTCCACTAAATTCTAAGGGTTCCACAGTCTTCCTCTGAGAGAGCTGGCCAATTCTTGAGAAACTAAAGAAAGTTATTTATTAAAAAGAAGGAATAATGTCCTAATGACAAATTTATGATGTCCCCCTTTCCTGGAGAGCCATAGCAGAATTCCACTGTTTAAAGAGCACATGAATAAATCCAGATTGGTTCCAGTTGTTTCCAATGTTAGTGAGGTAGCACAAAGATTATGATCCTGTTGGAGACAAAGTCCTTCCATCCCCTGAGACGGGGCCATGTTATATACCACGTGGGGCTACCCTGACTTGGAAGCATTTCTTGAGAACACTACTGGGGATTACTGTTATCTATTCTGGGCCCAAGACTCCCCTGATGACACCACATTTCTTATGAAAGAAGAGCTCTCTCTCCACCCACCAGCCACCTAAAGAATAAAGCTCCTCTAGACCCAAAGAAAATACTCATGTTTCTCTTGGACAGGGCTAAGTTAATCCCAAAGGAGAAGTGACATTTTCCAAATGGTATTTACTAATCTCTATTGACCAAGGCCTGTAATCCCAGCACTTTGGGCCAAGGCGGGTGGATCACTTGGATCACTGGAGGTTAGGAGTTTGAGACCAGCCTGGCCAACATGGTGAAACCTCATCTCTACTTAAATAAATAAATTAGCCAGGTGTGGTGGCGGGCACCTACAATCCCAGCTACTTGGGAGGCTGAGGCAGAAGAACCGCTTGAACCCGGGAGGCGGAGGTTGCAGTGAGCCGAGATTGCACCACTGTACTCCAGCCTGGGCGACAGAGCAAGACTCCACCTCAAAAAAAAAAAAACACAAAAAACCAAATAACAACAACAACAAAAACTCTCTTGACCAAGACACTACTTTCTTTAATCTCATCCTAAATCTGTCTGAAAAAGCTATGCAAGCTCACTTGTCCCTCTCAAATATGACTTGGAAACCTGAGTGGCTCAATCCCAAAGGCCTCCCCATCCACCATATAGCAACATGGCCAAGAGCACAGGCACTGGAGTCCAACTGCCTAGGTCTAAATCCTGGCCAGGCTATTACTTGTTGCACTGGTTATCTATTGTTGCATAAGAAATTATCCCAAACCCAGCGGCTTAAGACAAGACTCCTTGGTGGAGTGTGCACAATCTGTATATTGAGGGTAGCAATAGTACCTACTATACAAGGATGTGTGTGGATTAAAGAGATCATGCAAGTAGGGTACTTGGTGCAGTTTCCACTACATAGGAGGGACTCAATATACGTAGATGCTACAGATGAGATCAGCCTAAACCCTGAGCCCCTTTAGGAGCCACAGTTTCTGTGGCTCTGGGAATCTGGGACTAGCTGAGCTGGGTCCTCTGGTTTAGCATCTCTCACAAGGCTACAGCCAATGTATGGCCCAGGGTTGCAGTCACCTCAGACTTCCAAACTCACTCACATGGTTGGTGGCAGGATTCAGTTCCTCATGGGCTGTTGATGGGAGGCTGCCCTCAGTTCCTTGAGGCCTCTCCAGAGGACAACTGACACAGTAGTCCCTTCACCAGAGCAAACAACCTAAAGGAGCTAGGGAGAGAGAGTATGAGCAAGCCAAATGTCACAGGCTTTTGTCCTAATCTCAGAAGTGACATGCCGCACTTTGATCTATTCTATCCATTAGAAGCAAGTCACTAGGCACAGCCCACACACAGGCAGCGGGAACTGCATGTGGATGTGAATACCAGAGGCAAGAATCTTAAGGGCAGCTTAGAGGCTGCTGACCACACCAGTCATGTGACTTTGGCAAGTTATCTCACCGCCCAGTGCCTCAGTTTCCCCATCTGTAAAATGGGCATGTTAATAATTAATAGCAATTGGCCTCCAGGGATAGTGTGTGGTTAAATACATGAATTTGAGTAAAGAACTTGGAAATATGCCAGGGAAGAGTGTATGTTCAATACCTCTTTGCAATTACAAGTATTTACAGGAGGGGAGAAATAATAAAAGATGATTTTGAGATCCTGGCATGCACCCACTAAACTAAGTCCCAGCCTGGTTTGCTACTGCAGAAAATATTCCAGTACCACAAAGAGAGAGGGGGAAGTGGGGCTGGAAGCGGGAGGGGATGCAGGCGGACAGGTCATGAGGATGTGTGATGCGAAAGGTGGGGAAAGGAATCCGGCAGGCCAGGGCTGTTCCAGGAGCCCAGGTCTTTGTCTCCTAAAGATGCCCAGGGTTTAGGTTGATCTCATCGGTAGCATCTACGTATATTGAGTCCCTCCTACGTAGTGGGAACTGCACAAAGTACCCTACTTGCATGATCTCATTTAATCCACACACATCCTTGTAAAATAGGTAATATTGCTACCCTCAGTATACAGATAGGGCACACTCCAACAAGGAGGATTATAAATTGCAATTTACTGACAAAAAAAAAATGGAAGCTCAGAGAGGTTAAGAAACTTGCCTGGGGTCACACAGCTTTGGAGTGGCAGAACAGGGAGTCAATTGAGATCTGTCTGACTCAGAGCCCAACCTCAAATCCACCAGGCTAACAGGCAGGGACCAGGCAGAGAACAGAAAACAGAGCATGCACTCTTAGTATCTCCATTCATTCTCACTCTGACCCCCACCCTCCAGCCTCCCCGATGTGAGAAACAGGCTCTTGGGCTTCTCCAGAGCTGCACACGCTGTTGCTCAGCCTCCCCTCCCCATCCGTACAACCCAAATGTGAGCCTTGATGGGGTCCAGCCTCCAGCCTGCCTGACTCACCCTCTCCAGCTCTTTGCACGATTATGTCTGTGATAGACTGCGTGTTTGTCCCCCCAGAATTCTTGTGTTGGAACCCTAAGCCCCAGAAGGATGATATTTGGAGATGGTGTCTTTGGAAGTTCACTAAGTCATGAGGGTGGAGCCTTCCTGATGGGATTAGTGCCCTTAGAAGAAGAGATACAAGAGCACTCTCTCTCTCTCTGTGCATGTGTGTGGGTGTGTGTCCCTTCTCTCTCTCTTCCTCTCTGTCTCACTCCCTCTCTGTCTCCCTCTCTCTGTCTCTTTCTCTCTGTCTCTTTCCCTCTCCTTATCTCTCTCTCCCTCTCTCTCTGCCTTTCTCTTTCTCTCTGTCCATTCCCTCTCTCTGTCACTCTCTCCCTCTCTCTGTCACTCTCTCCCTCTCTCTGTCTCTTTCTCTCTCTCTGTCTCACTCCCTCTCTTTCCCTCTCTCTTTCTGTGCCTCTCTGTCTCTCTCCCTCTCTCTGTCCCCCTTTCTCTCTCCCCTCCCCCCTCTCTCTCTGCCTCTCTCTGTGTGTCTCTCTGTGTCTCTCTCTGTATGTCTCTCTATCTCTCTGTCTCTCTCTGTGTCTGTCTCTCTGTCTCTATTTCTCTCTGTCTCTCTCCCTCTCTCTTTCTCTCTCTCTGTCTCATTCCCTCTCTCTCTCTCTGTGTGTATGTGTCTCTGACTCTCTCTCTTCCTCTCTCTCTCTGTCTCTCTCTTTCTGTCCCTCTCTCTCTCTCCACCCCTCTATCCCTCTGCCTCTCTCTCTGTGTTTCTCTGTATGTCTCTGTCTCTCTGTGTCTGTCTGTCTGTCTCTCTCTCTCTCTCTCAATCTCTCTCTCTCTCCCAGTTGAGGACATGAGAGAGCAGCCATGTGCAAGCCAGGAGGAAGAGGCCCTCCCCAGAACCCAACCATGCTAGCACTCTGATCTCCGACTCCCAGCCTCCAGCACTGTAGAGAAATGTATTTAAGCCCCCTAGTCTATAGTATTTGTTATGGCAGCCTGAGCCAACTAAGACAGTCATAACAGAAATAGAGCAATCTTAACACCATCATTGGAATCCCATCCTGCTCTTTTAGATTTCTTACAGTTGTCACCGTCTGACACCAAGTGCTTTCCAAAGTCACCTTTCTTCTCCACTTTTGTAGTAAACCCTTTTCTTCAGATCATATTCATCTATCTTGAGCTCAGGAGCTGGCCTCGCTGACCCCTAAGTCTTATGACACCACTAAGATCCTCCTTCCCACAAATCACTACTTCTAGGTCCATATCATGGGCTCCCAGGCCACCCTAAAGAGATGCCCATTGTCCTGAGTGACCAGTGGCCCCCTCCAGGAGAAAAAGATTTTTCTCTGCCCATCACCAGGATGGAAGAGAAAGCCAGAGGCCCAGAGGAGAGACAAGAGAAAGATGGAGACCGAGGGGTAGACTCGAGGGGAGAGAGCGTGCTCTAGGGGGGCTATAAATTCCCTTCTAATTCCAAATAATTCCGATTACACGGATGAGTAGTTTTCAATCAGGAAGATAATCTCAGAGATAGATGGCAGGATAATTGTTCGTAGCGCCGACGTAAATATTGTGTCATTTCTATTAATCTCCGCGAATCGGCTGTCAGAGGTGTCACTCATTCATCACAACAAATTAAAAATAAAATTTTAAGAGAGAAAGTCACGCCTGGGGGTGGAGTGGGAGAGGCTGGGCTCGCTTCAGGAACTGTGAATAAGAGGGGGAGGTGTCGCCTGCAAGCTGTTGCCAGAAATAAATCTGGCTTCCCAATTTAATATATTTATTTATGAAAACAAATGGTAACGAGGGCTGTAGATCTCTATTAACTTCCCTGTAAGAGTGTGCACACATGTGAGTATGTGCGTGCACATGCATTGATGCAGAATGCCATACTAAGCCAAAGCATGGGCTGCCGCCCTGCTAACATTGCCCTGGGGTGAAGCATCCTCAGCCCCATCTGGACCATGGAGCATAGACTTCCCAGGGGCAGGTCACCTGTATTCTGCACACCCCAGCCTCTCCCAGCCAGTGAGGGTGATGGTGGGCAGATCTAGGCATTGAGACCCCCCTTCATATTAGAGAACTGTGATCATTTTAAAGATCAGAGATGGGCTTGCTTCGGCAGCACATATACTAAAGATCAGAGAGAAGCAGTAACTGGACTCACACTGGTGTTTCTGAAACTGCTGGCGATTTTCTGTAATGCGGTGGCCTTGCAGGGTTACACAGGCACCGAGGAGCATAAATCCAGAGTAAAGATGCTTTAGAGCGACATCTGAGTGACAAGAGTAGGAGCTCATTTCTTTGTCTCTCTCTTATTTCAATTCCTTGGGGGCTGAGGTCCCTCCATGAGAAGGCACCCTTTCCCAGGATCCTCCCCCACCCAGTCCCCCCTCCATGCCTAACCACCCATGGTGGCAGATGCAACAGACAACACTGGGGTTTTGCCACTGGTTTGGAGATCCTAGCACGCACCCATTAAACTAAGTCCCTCCTGCTTTGCTGCTGCAGAAAATATTTCAGTGCCTCTGTTCTCTGCTCTGGGTATATTAGATCAGCTCTAGTCTTTGTATATGTAGCTATTTATAACAGTCATCACCCACACATCCTTCCAAAATGGATTTCTCAAAGAAATTGCAATTTCTCAAATTGCATACCATTTCTATTGCCTACAGTGGCAGCGTGTTTAAGGTCCGTGAGCATTAGTCCCTGGCCCCCAACACTGAGCCTATTGTCTGGCACCACACTCAATCCACTCATGTTTGTTGAACAAGTGAGTGAGTGAGTGGGTAGGTGGATCAGTGGATGGGAATCAGGGTGAAACTAAAATGAGGTGGCTTAGGAAAGTTAGGAATACATTGAGTGCCCAGAAATACATAAGTGAATTCCCATATAACTGCTCGAGGTGGGCAGAGAATTTGGAGTTATGTTTCCCAGAAGCAAAGCAAAGAAGGAAATTCCCTTCCTTACAAGATTCACAATGTTCCTAAGCGTTGCTCAGCTGTTCCACAGAAGCCCAGCTAAGGTCAGAAATTTCTCCCGAGGTCTCATCAAGTGGGCACCATGGATAAGGCAAGTCCCAAGGTCTTGTAGGCCTTTTCTCTTGGTTTCACCAGTTTCCTCAGGGAGGAGTCTTCATTCTCCAACTTGACTTACGTAAATCTGACTGTTGGAGCTCCGGGAGCCAAGTGGGGAAAGGAATAAAGGAACTGATTTTCAGTGTAGAAACTCACTTAATGCTCCTATTTTCAATATGGAATCCCTGCCTTCAGCCATGTCTAGAATCAAGAGCCTTTCTGGGTCAATTTCTCCAGAAAATAAATCTCTTTCCTTTCTCTGTGGTAAAGGAGGGGAAATCAGTAGCCTGCATTGTGGAGAGGGAGGAAGGAGGGTATAGGGCTCCTAACAGCTACTTTTCTGAATTAGTCCCATCTAGCCTGTTTCTCTTCTCTTCACTTCGCTTCTTTTCTCCTTTTTTTATTTTAGTCCCATCTAGCCTGTTTCTCTTCTCTTCGCCTCGCTTTTCTCTTCTTTTTTTATTTTAGTCCCATCTAGCTTGTTTCTCTTCTCTTCTCTTCGCTTTGCTTCTTTTCTCTTCTTTTCTCTTCTTCTCTTCTTTGAGACAAGGTCTCGCTGGAGTGCAGTGGCACTATCCCTGCTCACTGCAACCTATGCTTTCCAGGCACAAGTGATCCTTCTACCTCAGCTCCCTGAGCAGCTGGGACTACAGGCATGTGCCTTCACACCCAGCTAATTTTTGTATTTTTGTAGAGATGGGGTTTTGCCATGTTGCCCAGGATGGTCTCAAACTCCTGGGCTCAAATGATCCGCCCACCTCAGCTTCCCAAAGTGCTGGGATTACAGGTGTGAGCGACCGTGCCTATCCTCTCATTTTCAAGGGACCCAGTGCCTCCAATATCTCAGCCTTGCTGGGGTCCCAGAACCTCCTGTAACCTGTTTTGGGGTTCCTCTCTCACTCCCTCACACCGCTACCTCCACCCTACTCCTGACTTCAGTTTTAGCTTTCCTTGGTTGGCCAGGTCAGCAAGACTTGTTCATTTGGTTTCCAACTTCCAATATTTAATTGCTGTCATCTCCTTTTCATTTCTAATATTTAATTGCTATTGTCTTCTTTCATTTTCTTTATCCTTATGGGCCTGTGCCTTTTGAAAATCAATTTATCATACTTTAGCTGGTTTGGGGAAGGGATGACAATAAATGCGTGTATTTCAATTTGCCATAGTTGATCCTGTATCTCAACAGCCTTCAGATAATAAACATGCTTGTGTATTTCCTACAACCAATGTGGCAGAGCCAACACTGTGGGTCCGCCATCGTGTTCTCTCTTCTTAGGCACTCAGGAGAACACACTTCTCAGACTCCCTTATGGGCAGGTTGGGATCATGTCGCTGAATATTCCCATGAATGGGGTGTACCAGGGAATTCTGCTCATTTGCCCTCAAATCCCTCTCATCCTCAGGAATGAAAGAAAAACACTCAGGGACAGCTGTGTGCCAGCAGGGAGCAGCCTGGATCTCTGGGTCTTTTCTGGAGGAGACCCCCCACCGACTCACATTGCACTGTGAGGTGAACACGAAGTCAACCTGTGTTTAACCCCTGCGTTTAACTTAAACCTCTGTGTTTAAGCCAACTGTGTTTAACCCCTGAGATTGAAGGTTTATTTGTTGTCGCATCATGGCCTGGAATATTCTAACGAATACAACTGCTTTTTATAGCATATCTCCATAAAAGCCAAGGGCATATTCCCAAAATAGTTGTCTAGGTGAGCAAAGCCGTATAATGAGAGTACGCAGCTTTCGGTGGTTCCTGCTTGGCCTCGGGTGCACGCTGGAATATCCAGAGAAACTATCCGGGTGTAAACGCTCCATACAGTCCTCCATGTGAATTACTTTTTGAAATCAAAATTCTTATGAGTTGGCCAGTTAAGTCTTTGGGGTTATATTCCTTGGCAAGCATTTGTAATACAGATATTGTGTTTTCATTAAGTGTGGAAACATGGTTTTGAAAGTGAGCCAGATGAGAAATGGAATTAGCATTCTCTTAGGAAAATGAAGCTGCTGGCCCGTACTCCGCATGAACAGAAGGACCGCTGTGGGACGTCTAGAAAACAGAGGTGTTCCTCCAGCTACAGTTCTAGAATTCCTCTAAGACGAGCACAGGAAGGTGGACGTTCCAAGGTGGACGGTTAGAGTGGACATCTGGGATTTATCTGCCAGACAGTTATTCTCTCTTCCTCTGGTAAGAAGCTCTAATTTTCCTTGAAGATCTCCTCTTTTCTTTCTATCAACGTTGGTAAAGTGGGGCTGACCTCCCCAGCCCCGTCCCCCCCGACATCCCCCCTTCCCCGCCCGCTGGGGCACGTGACCAGGTCTGGCCAATCAGTTTGCTGTGTTCTCTAGGCCACAACGATCAGTGCAGGGGGAGCGTGAGGTCTCAGGAACTTAAAAGAGAATGAACCCTGGGGATTTTGTTGAAACTATTTGTAAAGACAGCCAACTGCTACCATTTACCTTTCCCCTGGGGTTGTTAGGCTGAATGGACTCGGATCTGAGGCTGCTGAAAACCCTATTGTCTCCAGATGGGGAGCGGTTTCCTGGAAATGAAGCTCCTCCAGAGGCACTTAGAGTCCAGAGGTAAACGGGGCTCTTTCAGACCCCAATGGCTTATGGTAAATCCCAACTACATTTCAGGATTGGGGAATAAAAATGAAGAGCTGGAATAAGAAGAAAGAAAGTAGGGGCACTGGGCACCACGTGGACCCTATGTTTTCCCTCACTTTCTCTCCAGCATAATTCAACTCCTCTTGGCTATGAATATCTGTAGAAGCCCCACGTCTCCATTATGCCTCTGGCTGGCTGGAGGTTTTGTTTGTTTTAACCAGACTCCTTGGCATTCAGAGAGAACATTCAGGAAATGTATTGTGGAGGCAGACCATTAAAAACATGCACCTGGGCCGGGGGTGGTGGCTCACGCCTGTAATCTCAGCACTTTGGGAGGCCAAGGCGGGAGGATGGCTTGAGCTCAGGAGTTTGAGACCAGCCTGAGCAACATAGTGAGTCCCCCATCTCTATTAAAAAATACAAAAATTAGCCCAGCATGGTGGTGCGTGCCTATAGTCCCAGCTACTCGGTAGGCTGAGGCACGAGAATCGCTTGAATCCAGTAGGTGGAGGTTGCGGCGAGCCGAGATTGTGCCACTGTACTCCCCACTGCGCAACAGAGCAAGACTGTCTCAAAACAACAAACAACAGAATAAAACCATGCACCTGGTACAAGGAGTGAAGTTAACATCTCAAAAACCCTCAAACCCTGTAATTTTCCTGGTAGCCAAGATGCTCGGTATCTCTTAGTATCTCTCTCTTCCTCCCTTTCCTTTCCCTTCTTTCTTTCCTTCCTTCCTTCCTTTCTTTCGTTTTGAGACGGACTCTTGCTTTATCGCCCAGGCTGGAGTGCAATGGCGAGATCTCGGCCCACTGCAACCTCAGCCTCCCAGGTTCAAGCGATTCTCCTGCCTCAGCCTCTCGAGTAACTGGGACTACAGGCACTCACCACCACACCCAGCTAATTTTTGTATTTTTAGTAGAGGAGAGGCTTCACCATGTTAGCCAGGCCGGTTTCAAACTCCTGACCTCAGGTGATCCACCTGCCTCAGCCCCCCAAAGTGCTGGGATTACAGGCATGAGCCACGGTACCCAGCCCTCTCCTCTCTTTCTAAATCAAGACACTTCTACTACCACAAAAACAAAAACAAACAAAAAGACAGGAGTAGTAGTAACGACTGCCAACTGCTACCATTTACATTTCTTGAGTGCTCACTGTGAATCAGACCCCTAATTCTCACAGTGAGCCTGTGAAGTAGGCATCATCCTCCCCATTTTATAGTTGAAGAAACAGACTCAATAGTTAAGTAACTTCCCAAAGCCTGTCAGCTAGGCAGTGGTATATTTGAGATTTTTAAAATAGCTTTATTGAGGTATAATTTACACATCATATAATGTAGCCATTGTAAGTGTATTCCAATGATTTTTAGTGAGTTTACAAAGCTGTGCAACCCTTGCCACCAACTAGTTCTAGAACGTTCCCATCCTCTTAAAAAGATCTTTTGTCTATTTGTAGTCTCTCCTTGTCCTCCTTCTCTAGCCCCAGGCAGCCACTAATCTACTTTCTGTATTGATATGGTTTGGATCTGTGTCCTGTCCAAATCTCATGTCGAATTATAATCCCCAACGTTGGAAGTGGGGTCTGGCGGGAGGTGATTGCATCATGGGGGTGAATTTCCCTTGGGTGCTGTTCTCTTGATAGTGAGAGAGGTGTCATGAGATCTGGTCATTTAAAAGTGTGTGGCACCTGCCCCTTCTCTGTCTCTTCCTCCTGCTTCCCCTTCGCCTTCCACCATGACTGAAAGGTTCCTGAGGCCTCCCCAGAAGGGAGTGTCACTACACTTCCCATACAGCCTGCAAAGTTGTGAGCCAATTAAACTCCTTTTCTTTATAAATTACACAGTCTTGGATATTTCTTTATAGCAATTTAAGAATGGACTAATACATGTATCTATAGATTTGCCTTTTTGGATATTTCATATAAATGGAAGCACACAACATGTATCTGCATGGTTTGCATCTGACTCCTTTCACTTAGTTCATAAAGTTTTGAGGTTCATCCATGTTGTAGCAAGTATCCATACTTCATTCCTGTTAATGGGTACACAGTAGTCTGTTGTATGGACATGCGACATTGTATTTATGCATTCATTAGTTGATGGACATTTAGGTTATTTCCACTTTTTGGCTATTATGAATAATGCTGCCATGAACATTTGCATACATGTCTTTGTGTGGACAGAAGTTTTCATTTCTCTTCGGTATACACCCAGCAGTGAATTGCTGGGTCGTAGTTAGGATTTCAGCCCTTGTCTGACCCCAAAGCCTCAACTCATTACCTTTTGTTCACTCCCTTCCTCATCCCTTAAAGTCAGTCTCCAGCAGCTCAAACCCTTAGCCAGGACATTCCCTTCCACTCCTCACTCTACCCCTACCTAGGGAAATATTATCGTTTCCACTGAGTGAGACACTGAGAAGATGAATGCCAGTGATGGGTCCATGGAAGAAAACTACCCTCTTTAAAGGCACAGGCAGGGAGAAGAGGGACTGCAGCAGAGGCACCTGCGGTCCCATCTGCTTTCAGCAGCAGCTTCAGGCTCCTAGGGTGTCCCAGCACAGATGCTACTTGTCCTCTGGCCTCCACCCTGGTCAAGAAGCAGAGTGATGACAGTTTCCTCTCACCACCTAGCTTCCTCTATGCCTTCCAAATGGAAGTGACACTTTGAGCCTGGCAAAAAACGTTGGGGTGGTTGGAGGGGATAGAATGGGGGAGATGACAGACACCTGCTGTCAAGGGCTGTCACAACAGAACTGACAGTAGCCATGCCTCCTCTGGTCAGGTTCAGAGCCAACACTGCTACTTTCCCCACACAGCGACCAGCTCTCAATGGAGTCTTTCATGAGCAGCCCGCATTTGGCATCGTGATGTCTGGCCTGCAGGGAGGACCCGGGGGATATAAGCTCTGGGAGAGACCAGCATGGGTGCTGGGGCAGGGGCAGAGAGGGAGCTGCAGAAGAGAATTGTCTGTCTTTCCACCAGACTGTAAGCTTCTTGAGGGCAGGGACTGTGTCTGCCTCCCATACTACAGGAGCAGCACAGTGTCTGGCACATGGCACAGCAGCTGTTTAGTATACTGGTGGAGCAAAAGAATGGGTGAAAAATGATTATTGGAACAGCTTCATCAGAGGCAAGTTGCAGAAGTTCAGTGGTGGAGGTGGCTATTAACCAAATAATTATGGCCATCTTCTAGATAGTTGGAGATGTTCTAGCCTCTGGGTAGGATGTTTCTTCAGGGCACATGTAAAATGAGAAGAGTGAGGTGGGAGGATCTTCTCTGCTCACAGTCCCTAAAATGAAAATAGGAGTGCAGCCTGGGGCACCACCGAAATGCAGGCCTCTCTGCTGCTCCTGCTGCCACTGTTTGACCTGGGTGACTTGAGCACCTACCAGCCCTTACCTTTTCTCCATCCTCCCTCCTCTGTCTGTCCTTAGCCAGCAGCAGCTGGACCACCTGTACAGGAGCAGCCAGCACGTGGCGGAGGAGGCTTCACGTCACCTCTTGCCATCAGGGAAGACCTGCCTTGAGAACCTGCTTGCTGAGGGCCCTGGGAGATGCTAATGACCATAAAGAGTCATCCAGATGCAGAGGTGATGACAGTCTCTTGCCCTCTGTCTGCCACTGCATTTTAGAATAACCTTCCCTTCCTCCGAGTCCAGATCTAAAAGGTGTGGCAGTGTTTTAGGCTTCCTTTAGAACTTCTAGCCATAAACCCCACATCTGAATCAGACCACAATGCAATTACAGGGCCTCTCTGAACCCCAGTTTCTTCATATGTGTAATGGGAACAATAATACCTACTACACCCAGTTGTTGTGAAGGTTAAATGGGTTGACATAGGTGATGTGCCAGGTGTAATGCCCAACTATATGAGCACCTGCCCTTCCATGCCATGCAAGGCTGACATTTCTCCAGGATCTGAGACAAGAATACTCACTCACCCAACACTCATACTTCCACCCCACCATAGCCTCACCCCGACATAGAACCTACAACCCATTCTCCTTGGCATTTATGCCTCTCCCAAAACTCAGTCACTATGCATCCATTGCCTGGTGTTTTTGCTTTATTTCTGGAACCCCATCCCTTTCCCATATTTAGTGTCAGGTGCCAGTGCGGTTTACAACACCAATGCTTGCAACTCCTCCATGCTGACGCTGTAAATCCAAACTTCATCTCTCCCCAGGAGCATCTTCCAATCAGCCTTGGCCACCACATGGTCATTACTATTTCTGCAGTTTCTCAGGAGCATTGCATGATGCTACACTAACAGTCGTTAATGAGAGGAATACATCTTTGTGAAGTTGGCAGGCAGCTCTCCCAGAACTCAAATGGTATCCCTTCGGGTGATTCTGCATTTTTAAAAAATAACAGTGAATGGCTATTTTTCCAAATATCAAAGTGGAAGAGGCTGAGGCATTGTGCCCTGCTCTGAGAGTCTTTGTCCCTCTATCACCTTGAGAGAAGACATGGCTTAATAGGCTCCTGCATTTTTGAGGCTAGGTTTACGAAGTGATGAGGTCTCCTGTCAATAAGTTAGACATCTTTCATTCCTCAAAACTGACCTAAGTAGTGGGATTGTCACTTTGTTGACTCTCCAGCATATAATCCCCATCCTGTTACCATCCCAACATAGGAAATCCCACTGATGCCTTCTTGGGGGTAGAGAGTGTCTGCTCACCATCATGGGGAATCCCCCATGGGGTGACATCTTAGGGAAAGGGAGCACTTGGTCATCATTAAGGAAGTTAAAGAGTCCGTTTTTGACCCTTCCCGCTCATTCCAAAAGTGGGCAGGAATATGACTCCAAATCGGCCCATCAGACACCACTGGATGCCACTGAGGCTTATCACGTAAGACAGCAAAGCCACGCGCAGATGAGGCTCCATCTCTCTGCTGCTCCTCTTTCTGATACAAGCTAGAATAAAGGCACATAAAACACAACTTCTCTATGACCCAACAATTCCACTCCTGGGTATTTCCCAAGAGAAATGGAAAACACATGTCTATGAAAGACTCCGATACAAATGTTCATAGCAGCCCCAAACCAGAAACTACCCAAATGTTCACCAACTAAAACTGGATAAGGAAATGGTGGTATATCCATACCATGGAATTCCATTCAACAATAAAAGGAACAAACTACTGGACACATGCAACAAATTGGATGACTCCCATAAACATTAGGTGAGTGACAGAAGCCAGACCCAAAACATAAATAGTGTATGATTCCATTTACGTAAAGTCTAAGACCAGACAAAGCTAACCTAGGATGGTAGAAGTCAGAACACGGGGAGCATTGTCTCAGTGCAGTGGGGGCAGGGGAATGATTAGAAAGGGGAACAAAAAAACTTTCTGGAGCTATGAAAATGTCCCATGTCTTTTTAGGTGGCAATTTCATACATGTATACATTGCTACAATCCATTGTGCTGAACTTAAGATCTGTGCATTTGACTGTATATAATTATACCTGATTTTTTTTTAATGTCAGTTAATAAGAAAAACTGAATAAAGGCTGGAAACTGCTCTTCTCTGGGGTTTAGAATGCCACCCATTCATTTAGAATGCCACAGGACTCCCTGTGTCCGCCCCCCCCCCACCACACCAAGGTGTGGCAGCCCTACAGGTAACACCTGGCACTCCCCAGACCTGCTCTCTGCTCCCAGCAAATCCAGTTATCCTCAGCTTCCAGCTTTGTCACCCGTCCCCACCTGGGGATAGAATTGATGGAGTTATCTCTGTAGGCTTCTAGCTGAGAAGAAAGGGACTAAAGAAACCACAGGAACTCCCGGGCTTTAGTTACAGTTGTTCCGTTTAAGCTGCCCATCTGTCAGGACCACACACCACAGAGGCAGCCCCAAAGGGTGAAAAAGCTAACTCAAGTCTTCTGGTCCAGCGCATCCCTCCGGGAAAGAGAAAGACCTATTTGTTTTGGCCTAAACTGAAGAAGGCAGCTGAAATTCCAACTGCCTACAGAGAAGCACTCGATGAAGCCCTTGGAATGTAAGTGCGGTTGCTAGGATTGGGGGGAGGAGAGCTGTTTTCTAAGAGGCCTTGTAGTGTAGGATAGGAGAAAAAAACACAAGCATTGAGGCACAGACCTTCAGATCTCAGCTGTGCTACTTAACCAGGTGTGTGACCGGGACCAGGGGACAGCCTTTCTGTGGCTTACTCATCTACCAGTTCAGGGGGTGGGAGGGTTGTTGGGGAGAGGGTATACAAAGGTAAGTGCCATGAGTCCCTACACTCAACCCCCTAACCTGAGCAAGCCACATGGTATGATAAAGATTCTTGCAAACTGTGTGCTGTTTGCACAAAGTGACAGACATATGTAAAGTCACGTGGGGGTGCGTGTGCATTGCCTTTGTGTAAAAATGAATAGGTAAAGTCCTCACCTTTCTTTGTGTCTCAGGCTCAATGTCAGCTCCTTGGAGAGGCCTCCCCAGACCCCTCACAAACCCTTAAATGTCCCCTCCCATATTCTCTCTCAAGTAGTTATCCCAAGTGATTTTTTTTTTTTTTTTTTTTTTTTTGAGACAGGGTCTCACTCTGTTGCCCAGGCTGGAGTGCAGTGAGGCAATCACAGCTCACTGCAGCTTTGCCTTCCAGGGCGCAAGCGATCCTCAGCCTACCGAGTAGCTGGGACTACAGGTGCATGCCACCAGGCCAGGCTAATTTGGGGATTTTTTTGGTAGAGACAAGGTCTCATACTCACTACCAGGCTGATTTTGAACTACTGGTCTCAAGTGATCCTCTTGCCTCAGCTTTCCAAAGTGTTGGGATTACAGGTGTGAGCCACTGCTCCCAGCCCAAGTGACTTTTTTTGTTTTGTTTTATTTTTGAGACAGAGTCTCGCTCTGTCACCAGGCTGGAGTGCAGTGGCACAATCTCGGCTCACTGCAACCTCCACCTCCCAGGTTCAAGCGATTCTTCTGCCTCAGCCTCCTGAGTAGCTGGGACTACAGGTGTCCGCCACCATGCCCAGCTAATTTTTGTATTTTTTAGTAGAGATGGGGTTTCACCATGCTGGCCAGGCTGCTCTCGATCTCCTGACCTCGTGATCCGCCCACCTCAGCCTCTCAAAGTGCTGGAATTACAGGCGTGAGCCACCGGGCCTGGCCTCAAGTGATTACTATATATCCACTTGCGGTCATTTATTTTGTGTCTCCCTCACTCACTAGGCTACTAACTCCACAAAGGCAGGGACTGTCTGCTGTCTTAACCCGCTATTTTCATTAAACACGTAACACAGTGCATGGCACAGAGCGACTGTTAAACAATTATTTGTGAATGAACAAATTCATATCCATAGTAAAAATGGTTTGAAGCTTATTACGTGGGGCTTCCCCACATGCCTAAATCTGGAACGTGAGAAAACCTGGTAGGTAGAACTATCTTGCTAAAGATATGAAATGTTTCTGCATAAAGACATGTGTTCATAGAGATTATCATTAAAGTGAAACCCACAGAACTTTATTCCCTGTTGGGATCCAGCAGTAAGCTAGCATCTGACAAAAGCATTATTTTTTATTCAAATAACCTGTATCCATAAGTGGCACCTGCCCATAACAGAGCCTATGCTTTTTTTTCTTTTAAAAACTCAATAAATCATTCCTGATATTTTTAATGGAGATTAAATTAAATTAATACTATCAGCTTTTTTTAATGCAGTTCACATTTTCAACATTTATTTTAAACTAGCTTGAGGTCTGTAAAATCCAGTGCTTTGAAATGGTCTGGGGTTTCAGGGTTAATTTCCATATTAATTTAAGCTATAAACATGATTAGGAAGTAAATCTACTGCCAAATAATATATATAAATGCATTCTGAAATCAAAGGTGCATTTGGGGTTATCAATGGGTGTAGATTTCTATGCCAAAGAAGCCCTCAATTAATATAGGGGAGGTAAAACTACTCCATTTTTACTAGTTAAATTTTTATGGAGGTCAGCTTTTGAAGTTTCATGCCACCCTATTAATCAGCAATTTCCCTTTCTTAAAATCATCCCTATGACTCACTTCTTCTGAGAAGCCTTTTCTAAGCCCACTTCAAGGAAAGCAAACTCAGAAGTAATCCTTGACCTGCCGGCCCCAGAAACTCGCCCTCAGAATACCATCTGTCGGAATCGAGCATATGGAACATCCCCAAACAAAAAGCGAGCTTACCTCTGCTCACCAGCGTCTTTGCTCTAAGCTGAGCAGCCCTTGTCCAGCCAAGCTCTTCAGCCTTGAGTCAATGATGCCTGACATTTCTAATTTTTGAGCATATACAGTGCGTAGGGCACTGTCCTGACACCTTTTGGTAGATTATCTCAGTTCTATGAGGTCAATCTCTGTTTAGCTCCATTTTACACATAAAGAAACTGAAGACCAGAGAGGTTAAATAACTGCCCAAGGCCACACAGCAGCTAAGCGGACAGCTAGGCAGACCACCTCCAGGCTGTTCTTTTAATCACTGCACTCTGCTACAATGAGCTGAGCAATCTCTGAAGTTAGTGTCTTTAGTATTTGGAAGTCTGGAAAGATATCTGCAAAGAAGAGGAACAAAGAGAAGGTTGGAAGGAGCCAGGTGGACCTGCCTTCACTCATACAGTGAAACTCCAGTCTTGGAAGGGAGAAATGGGAGATAGCAAGAGAGTCCCCCAGGAGAGCCACATACACCCAGGCTATGCAGTGGGAAGTCAACTGCACCTGCTACATCTACCGAACTGCTATCTCTACATCCATCTCCTGTGCCCTTTGCTGTCTCCTCCCAGAATCCCTGTTGACACAGCCTCTGCCCTCAAGCCTGAGCCTTACCTGCCTCCCTAGCCTCCACACCTGAAGCTTAACACACCCTGCAGCATGGCCAAGGCACAGCTAATTATAATCAGCCTCTAGCCCTATAATGAATGGAGGGCTTGGGATTTCCTGCAGCTGTGCCAGTTGTTGAGAATGCCAGCAGCTGAATCCATTCATGGAAGATGCTGAGAGAGACAGTATAGTGGAGGAAAGGATGTGAGTTTTGCAGTCAGATCAGTACTTGAATCGAGATCTCAACTTACCAGCTACTTGACTTGACATGCCCTCCCTGAGACACCATTTCTTTATTGCAAAAATGAAAATAATAAAACCTACCTCTTGGGGCTAAGTGTGGATCAGCATGATGCACTTTGAAAGTAACTGGAATGAATATTTCTTGTTTTCCTTGTCCTGCATCCTGTCCTCTTTCTACGGCAATGCCTTGGCTTTTCCGTGGGGGACCACTGCCCCCCTCTTGGTCAATGTGGTCTGATTAGGTGACTCTACTTTTCCTCTGAGGTGGGAGGATGCCTTAGCCAAATCAGGCCCACTAGAATCTCAGTGATTGGTTCAGTGATGAACACTTGACCAACTCTGGGCCAATGAGAATTGGCCTCAGAACTTTTCCTGGTACCATTGGGATAGAAGCCTCCCGTTCCTGGAGCAGCCCTGTGGCTGAAATATGAGCCAAGAGCTGTGACAGCCATCTTGCCACAACAATGGAAGGGGAGCTTTCTTAGAATGATTTCAACATTGAAGAAAATGGGGCTGAGGGAAGGAGAGAGCAAGGCCCTAGACAACTTGTGATACCTGGATCCAACTGTAACAATTTGATCAACTCCCATTTTTCACATGCCAGAGGTGATAACTTCTCTCCTTGGCTTTCTTCACTGTGAGAGGGCTACTATTATAGGCTAAAATATGTGTCCCTTCTCCTCCACAAATTCACATGTTAAAACCCAAATATCCACTATGCAGAACGTGACTGTATTTGGAGATAGGTCCTTTACGGACGGGATGAGGTTGTTGACATGAGACTATTAGGGTGTGCCCTAATCCAATCTGACTGGTGTCCTTATAAGAAGAGGAAATTAGATGCACACACAGCAGAGAGTCGCAGAAATATACAATGCAAGGACACAGTGAGAAGGCGGCCGTATGCAAATTAAGGAGGCCTCAGAAGAAACTAAACCCACCAATGCCTTGATCTCAGACTTTTAACCTCCAGTACTGTGAGAAAATTAATTTCTGTTGCTTAAGCTACCTGGTCTGTGGTAATCTGCTATGGCAGCTAGTAACTAACACAGCTCCCAAAGGGCACTTGACTAATACAGCTTTCTTTTCCTGCAATCTATGGGAGAACCATAAATGGCAACTTTTCAATACTGGATAGGAATACACCAAGGGTTTCAGAGATGGAAGAGAATAGGGTGCTGAAGTAGTCAGAAAGGGCTTGGTGGTGGGTAAGTGGGGTAAAACCCAGGCTGGGCTTTAAAGAATCAGTAGAGAAGATAAAGGCATCTAAGTAGAAGGAACGACCCATGTGGGAAATAAGATAACTAAGCCAGCTGACCCAGCCAGAGAGTGGCTGAGAGAGAAAAGGAAAATTGGATAAATGTTGAAGGGCCAAATTATGGAAAGTCTTCTCAAGTCCACAATGGGGAGTTTGAAATGTACATTGTAAAGGACAAGAATTCATTGTTGGTGTTGGGCAGGGGAGTCACAACTTGAAGGTGGTGTTTAAGGAAGCTTAGCTGCCTACAGAGACAGGGAGAAGGCAAAATCAGGGAAGCCATCTCTGAAACATTGGATTCCTGTCAGGTTCCCATTGGGAGATGGGGAGGAGATGACCCACCAATCTGCTTGAGACAAGGTCCTCCTTCCGAGCAAAGGAGCAGTCTCAGTGGGTGTTGGGGAGGCTGATGGGAGGCTTTGATGTTAGATTTGGTGACAGCTTTAGTTTATTAATATTCTCTGCCCTTCCCCCAAGGAAGACAGCTGGATGCTATCATCATTGTGAAGGGGATCCAGCTAACCTACTCCACCACTGCTGTCCCACCTCTAACATCTATCTCTGTCACAGCTTCCCAGCTCCACTAACCCCCTTGGCCTTTTGCCTAATGCAGACATTCAGATCTTACTATCCCAGCAAAACACTGGTAGGTCCAAAGCACCCTCCAAGCCCAGCCTCCAACCTGGGAGAGGAATAAAGTCACCCTCTTTCTACCCTCACAGAGCCTTCCATGATGGCAAATCCACAGAAACCAGTACTAGAGGCCCTTTCATCCAACAGGTATTTGCATATATTATGTGCCAAGCACTGTGATAGGCACGGAGGATACAAAGATGAAATTAAAGTAAGACTCAAGTGGAGTTCCACAGCAATTAAGATAGTATGGAATTGTCACAAGGATAGGCAAATATACCAATGGAACAAGATAGAGTCCAGAAACAGACCCACACATATATGGCCTATTGATTTACAACAAAAGTGACATTGCAGAGCAGTGGAGAAAGGATGGTCTTCTGAATAAATGATGCGGGGTCAACTCAATATCAGTAAGAAAGGTAAAAAGAAAATAAGATGATTCCTACCTTATGCCATATACAAAAATCAATCCCTAGTGGACTACAGATCTATAAAGAAAAACAAAACAATAAACCTTCCAGAAGATAGGGCAAAAGCACTACCCATAAAGGAAGAGATAGATAAATTTAACTTCATTAAAACTAAGAATTTCAGTCCATCAAAAGACACTATCAAGAGAATCAAAAGCAAGCAACATAATAAGAGAAGATTGTTTGCCAAACACGTAACCAGCATAGGATTTGTATTCAGAATACATAACTCCCAAAGATTAGTTGTTTTTGTTTGTTTTTAAAGGCAAACACACACATAAAAATGGGCAAGAGATTTGAACTGGCACCTCAAAAAGGAGATTCCAAAGAGCCAGTAAACATATGAAAATGTTGACCTCATTTCTAATTGGGGAGATGCAAATTAAGGTCAGAATGAATTACCTTAAAAACCTGTCAATCCCCAGTGTCAGTGAGCTGTGAAGCAACAGTTACTGTCATACACTTCTGGTGGGAAGGTAAATTGTAAAACACAGGAATATACTTTGACCCAGAAAGACCACTCCTAGGTTTCTCTCCAAGAGAAAGAACTATGTGTACAGGAAGACCAAGAGACATGGACAACAATGTTGATAGTAGTACTCTTTATAATAAAAGTGAGAGATTATCCAAATGTCCATCAACAATAGATTACATAAATACATTTGGTATGCTCCCACGATGGAGTGCTATACTGGATTAGGCCATTCTTGCATTACTATAAAGAAAAACCTGAAACTGGATAATTTATAAAGAAAAGAGGTTTAATTGACTCATGGTTCCATAGGCTGTACAGAAAGCATGATACTGGCCATCTGCTTGGCTTCTGGGGAGGCCTCAGGAACCTTATAGTCATGGCGGAAGGTGAAAGGGAAGCATGCATGTCACATGGCAAAAGTAGGAGCAAGAGAGTGAGTGGGGAGGTGCTATGAACTTTTAAATGACCAGATCTTACAAGAAGTCACTCATTATCATGAGATCAGTGCCAAAGAGATGGTGCCAAATCATTCATGAGAAACGCCCTCATGATCCAACCACCTCCCACCAGGCTCCACCTCCAATATTGTGGATTACATTTCAATATGAGATTTGGGCAGGGACACACAACCGAACTATATCATATACCAAAATGAAAATACACAAATTACAGCTACATGTCACACATGGATAAATCTCACAAATCTAAGCAACAGATAGAACTAACTATAGGGCTAGAGTCCATGGGAGCTGTTCCTGGAAGGGAAGAAGAGGGCTAAGAATTGACAGGGGGTCTGGGAGAATTTTCTGGAATGCTGGCAATGTCTGGGCAATGAATACACAGGTGTTTTGTTGTATAATAATCCATTGCACTTTATACTGTATGTTTTGTGCAGTTTTATGTTGTTAAAGTGAACTAAAAATGGCCTGAGAAGGACTCCGTACTTCTATATTTGAGTCCTTGTGGATGAACTGCGACCTAACTTAATAGGTAAATAGGATTGAAAACCTAACTTAGGAGTATGCACCTGTAACAATAGCTGAGTCTTGGCCAATCCCAGCCGCCATACTTCAACCACTCATACACTGCTGAGTGTTCAGACTGTGTTCAAATAAGGCAAATGCCAACCTGTAACCAATCCAGCTGTTTCTGTACCTCACTTCTGATTTCTGTACATCACTTCCCTTATTTTGATCTATACATTTGTTCTGACCAGGAGGCATCCCTGGAGTCTCTCTGAATCTGCTGTGACTCTGGGGGCTACCCAAATCACAAATCACTCATTGCTCAATTAAACCCCTTTAAATTTAATCTAGCCCAGCTGAAGTTTTTCTTTTAATAATGTATATGTGCTATACTTTACAATATTTTTAAAGTCAACAAAAATTGTGGTGTATGCCATCAACCAGTTAACAGCTGAATTGGGGAAAGAGAAAAGGAAACAGGCATTCATGACACAATGAAATCAACGCTATGATGAGCCTGTCCCAGCTCTGCCCCAACCTACTCATGTGGTAGCAAGTGACTTAAACTCTCTCAGCCTTCTTTTCTTCTTGTATCAAATGGGAATGATAACCATACCTGTCTCATGGGTCTGTGAGAATTCAATGAGGTAACAGAAGTAATACAGCTAGAATATACATTGTATATGGTAATCAATCGATATTTTTGTTAGCTATTACTATCATCATTATTAGCACCACCACTACTAGTACTACCAGTAAGAGAACAATCATTACTAGTATCACCTCCACTAGTACTACCACCACCAGTAGTACCACTTTCACTACAACCACCACAAGAACTCAAGGAGGAGTGGAGTTCCCTGCATCTCTTACATCTGCTCTTTACCACTCTCCAGCCAGCTGGTGTCCCTGGGAAGATGGAAGAGGAAACCACTGAGTTACTTTCCCCTCTCTTCCCCCAGGGTCCTCAAATCAGCCATAGCAATCAATTCTCAATTCTCAATCACTTCTCACATTTTGCTCAAAACCTGGCAAAGGAAACACTAGAGCCACTACTAATGCCCAGGTTCTCTTAACAGGCCAGTGCCCTGTATACAGCAGGTGCTCACTATATGCTTATTGAATGCATGTAGACTAAGGGGATGAGGATAAGTGAGAAAGTGGGTGAGTGAGCAGAGCCAGCTGAGTAGCACGAAGGAACCCCATGTGTTATCAACAACCATCAACAGAAACGGAGGCACCACCTGTCCTTGAGCCTTCTCCTTTTCTATCCTCGTGGCCAGATTCCTGGCTTTCCTCTGCTTCTCATCCTGCTCAAACCTACTGGCCACCCAGACTAGAGGCCACGCAGTGACCTGCTGAGCCACCTACTGCTCAGATGGCAATGTAACAGAGTCGCTATTTATCTTTGTTACTGCTGTGAGTGTCCAAGAAAAAACAGCCTCAAAGATCACGTCTGTTAGGATAACCTATTGATTTGTGTCACGTTTCTCCCAATCCCCATTTTATTGTTGTTCAAGACGGGGTCAGGGTAGGTCAGAAATAACTCTTTCCAATGGAGGCAACAGACTGAGAAATTCTAACAGGAATTTAAAATTCTCTAAAAGACGTGGGCCAGGGAGGCAATGGAAGAGTGAAGTGTCCCATCCCCAAATTAGAGACTGTGGGAGGGAGGGTCCGAATGAGGTCTGCAACAGACAAGCTTAGGGAGAAAAGGAAAAATTAGGAAGATCGAATGGATTTGCATCTTAGGATCAACACCCAGTGCAAGCTTTTAGAAGATGTTTAAAACTTAGTTTTTCATACTGGCCAAACCAGTTTGCTGAATGTAGTCTAAGTGTTAGCCAGTGACCCTATGATCAAGGAAGAGGTAGGTACTTCATTAAAATTAAGAACTTCAGTCCATTAAAATTTGTAGCTCTCTATGTTTAGAGCTAGGAAAGCCCACTCATTTGCCAAATACTTCATCTATAGTAGGGGTCGGCTGTATCCACCTGCAACCAAATCCAACCACTGGCTGTTTGTAAATAAAGTTTTATTGGAACTCAGTCATGCCCATTTATTTACCCATTTGTCTACGGCTGTTTTGCTACAATGGTAGAGTTGAGTTGTGGTGATAAGGGAAAATATGATCTGCAAAGCCTTAAATATTTACTATCTGGTGATTACAGAAAAGTTTGCTGATCCATGGTCTATAGGATCTTAGTAAATTCTCACAACCTCATTTTACATAAGG
The DNA here is from genome assembly GCF_028878055.3 of Symphalangus syndactylus. Classification (NCBI taxonomy): domain Eukaryota; kingdom Metazoa; phylum Chordata; class Mammalia; order Primates; family Hylobatidae; genus Symphalangus; species Symphalangus syndactylus. The sequence continues at coordinate 40,652,398 of NC_072430.2, forward strand.
AAGGTTTAACTCATAAGGGTTAAATAAACCTGGTCAAGATCAGGTTCAAGGATGTTATTGAGATTGGAATACATGTCTGCTTGATGCAAAAATTTTACCTGAGATGTGTGCTACTTTCTATAGGAGAAGATATTATGATCACTCTTAATCATATTACCTACAAAAGTCAAACACCTATACAAATCACGTCTATACCAGTCAAATTTGGCCCAAAGGCTGTCCAAACTCTACTGTTTTGCCAAAATGTCATTCTTTGGAGAAGTTTTTGAGGTGAAGATACCATCTTAGGTTTAGAAATAATTTGGTTCTACTGAGATTTCAGGGCAATGCCATTCATCATAAAGTTAACTTACCATCCATTTCTTCTTGAGAACTCCTACTTGCTCCTTAGCTTTGACCAACAATGACCAGTTGGATGAGAAACAAATACAAAATCTCTTATTGGAAGCTAAGGCGAGGCATGAAAAAGCAATGCCAAGGCACAGTCTATAGCAATTTGGGATAAAACCCAAGGATTCTATGACTTTGTCTTTCATCTTCACTCCCTTTCCTGGCAATAGAGTCATTCCCTAAGACACTGGGCAAGGCTGATACAATATTCAGGGTGAGGGAGGTGGGAAGTTGTAGAAATATTCGGAATGCAATGCTCTCCAAAATATCTCCGATTCTTGTGTCACTCACGGGAAAAACTCACTGTGATCAGAACAAAAAGAGGAAATACGCTAATGCTTGATTTCAGGAGAAAATAGTCACTACATAAGATATGGTGAAGAGACAAATACAGAGGGACTTGGAAGGGACATGACATCAGCATCTCTAGAGGGATTAAGGACAGTTAGAGGGACACTTCGTAGAAATGTGATTTTCGAGCAGCTACTAGTTCCCTGGAACTCCAGTGTAAGACCTTGGTCCCAGGTGCCTTGTAGATCTGTACTTTTGGAGTGATATTGTACCACATTGTGAGCAGCCTGACAGCAGCATGGTCATGAAGCTTGAAAAGAATGATGGCTGGGAATTGCAGAAGGATCTCAAAAGGTAAAGAATAAACAACCATGAGGGCATTTCACTGGATGATGTGGAATAAAGTCCACCAAAACAAATGATGGTCAGCTCCCCATCACTGGCAATCCTAATTCTGAAGCGAAATAGCTTTAGGAATGTGACTCTTCCAGAGTCAACCTGGGGACCCCAATAGATACCAATCTTACCTATCTTTGAAGTAGGATGCCCCAGGTTAAACCACGTTTTTTTCAGCTGACTCAAACTTCCTGACTCTCTTCCTACAACTCAATTCCTCCCTCAGATGATCCTGGAGCCAGGCTTCTCTTCCCACCTCCTATTGAGCTTGACTGTGTGCACACCCCTTCTTCCCCATGCAGCTGCCCCAATGCAGGATCGCTTGCTGGAGAGCAGCACTGGCTGCAGACACAAGATCAGTTCCCAGGTGCACCTCTGCCCCTATTGCAACCCCAGAGAAAGTTTAGTTACAGCAGTGGGAAAGCCAGGAAGACCCAGGTATGGGCAAAGGCATGACACTGATTAAAAACACACAGGGAAAGACAAAGGGGTGAGACAGTGAAAACACCATTGAAAACAATCTCAATTTACTTTGTTTCTTCAAACTACCAACCTTACTACTAAAAGGAAAATGAGAAAAACAAACCAAATACACACTCAAGATGGAAAATGATATGCATCTTTCATCTCAAACCTAACCCTGTTTTTGCTCCCCCTTGAGACATCTCTTTCTAATGGAAGAAATTAAACCCTATGAGTCTTTAAATGTTGCTGGGGGTGAGCATATTCAGGTCAGAAGCAGTGCTGGTCCCAGGCAGAGGCACCTCAGGAGTTAACCAGGAGTATTTATTTACAGGTAAAGAGGCAAGCTCCAGAGCGAATGGCTGGGTTGAGGCGATGCTGAGCGTGAGCTAACAAGACGCTCTCTCTAGTGGCATTCTGGGCGATTACTCTCGAGCACCCAGCCATACCAAAATCAATAAACAATTTCAGCGCAGCCCAGAGAACTTTGCCACACTTAATAAAAGTCTCCAGCTGCAGTTATGGCTTCATTTCACCTTAACGTCTTCTTTAACTGTCCCTTCTTTTCAAGATCAATTAGAGGTACATGCAAAGCGAATAAAGAAATACACATGCAAGTGCACACACACACACACATACACACACCAGAAGCAAACAAGGTCAAAACTAGCTATATGCACCAGTGGGCTCTCCCCTCTCCACTCATAATTTCTACTTTAAGATGACCCACAGTAAGTCAGTCTGTGGGGTGCAGTTGGGTTTGCAGAGAAAGAAGGAGGGAGGTGAGGGATTAGTCCACATTGCTCAAGTACAGTTGACTACTCCAACATGAAAGGCACCCTTACTAGATTTCCAAGGATCTCTTCCTCTCCGAAAAGCACCCATGATTTTTTGCTTTTGGCTATTTCCTTACACCCTAGAATATCCACTTAAGAATGGATCAAAATAGGGAGAGAAAACAAGGCCAAAATGTGTTAATGTTATTGTTAATGCCTTCAGTTAAAGGGTTGAGAGGCGTTGCTTGGGGTAAGCAGGCTGGAGGGAAAAGAAGAGACACAATTCAACATGTTAGCTAAAGTGACGTGTAGTGCTGGGTTGTCTGTGTGTTTCATTGTCTCAGATCCCTTAGAAGCCAATCAGAACATTGGGTCTGGAACTGGGACTAGCACTTGCCTAACTGACCAGTCTCATCAGCCATTTTCCAGCCCTGACTGAATATGTGACAAATATAAATGAAAATCTGTTTGATTTTTTAATAAATGGTCCCAGTGTGTGTTATAGCTGCTACATCTGAAAGTTCATTCTATATGCACATCTTTACATGCACAAACCCTGCCCTCTCACTTTAGAAAATTACCGGACTCTGGAAGATGAACTGCTCACCCTTTTAAGAAGTCAATAACACTAATTAATTCATCATCTTTCTTGGATTCTTTGCCAGTAAATAGTGTGGTCAGAAACAAGTAGAAAGCTCCGTCTGCAGGAAGCACAAAGGTGGCTGGGCAAGGTGGCTCACACCTGTAATCCCAGCACTTTGGGAGGCCGAGCGGGCAGATTACCTGAGATCAGGAGTTTGACACCAGTCTGGCCAACGTGGTGAAACCCTGTCTCTATGAAAAATACAAAAATTAGCCACGGGTGGTGGTGGGCGCCTGTAGTCCCAACTACTCGGGAGGCTGCAGGAGGAGAATCGCTTAAACCCAGGAGATGGAGGTTGCAGTGAGCCGAGATCGTGCCATTGCATTCCAGTCTGGGCAACAGAGCAAGACTCCATCTCAACAAAAAAAAATTTTTTTAAAGCACAAAAGTAAAGACCTTCTGTGAACAAACACACTTTAGCAAAACAGGCGTCACTCAGATAACAGGAAGAGGTATGATATTAGGACATTTGAGTGAAAATGGAAATGGTGATGTCCCCTCCCCTTCCTTCCCCCTTTTCCAACTGTCACCAGCTCTAGAACAGTGAGCTCCAAGAGCAACTCTTGCAAGCCGCCTTCCTTCTGGTGGAAAAGACCTTCAGGAAGAGACACTGGCTCTGATTACATAATTGTGGCTCCTCCCTTTCCCTGTATTCCAAAGGCACCCTTACCACTGGACAGGCGAAATGAGCACGTGGAGAGTAAGGGGGAAGCCTTTTGCCAGGGGCCTTAGTCCCAGAGTCCTCTCTGCTTTCAGGTGCGTCAGTTCTTTCACCCTGACTCTCTGAGCTACAGTCGTTCTCCAGTTTTCCGAGGACTTGACTCCAGTCACGGTGGCCACTGCATCCTCTACTCAATTCTCCACCTTCTGTCTCCAACTCTAAACATTCTCATTCTCACCTGTCTTTCCCAGCAGACTCTTCAATCTTACCAAGTATATCTTCCATCAAGCTTTGGAACACCCAGGGCATTTGGGAGGAGAGAAGGCCTTAGAGAAGTAATTATAGCAAAGTTCCCAAGTCCTCCTGCCAGCCTAGAAAGTGGCTCTCTTTAAAAGATCCATTTATATGGGGTAGAAAGAATAATTGTGAGGCATTTGGCAACTTTGAATGCCATTATAAGAAGTTAGAATGCTAAAAATCAGTTTGGTAGAACACCACAGAAATAAAGCCGACGTTCTAAATTTGTTTATTTTTATTTCAAGACCAAACTAGACATGTCAACAAGTCAATCATAGAGTTGCCCATGCACTAGGCATCTCCTCAGGTTCCGGTGCCTTTTATTACTCACTCGGTGTGACAGGTCCACGACCAAGTTAACACATTAGGCAGGAAATCCTAAAGCTACCGGTAGCTAACATAGAACAAGCCACAGGTACACCTACCTTTCTAAAACTCAGTCAATAAACACATTTGTAAAAATATTCCACAAAATGAAGACTGATCTGCAGCTTCCAGCAGAAAAACACAACTACAAAGGTGTGTGTTCTTATGCCTTCCTCATGCCTCTATCCTATTTAATATTTTCATGGTGAGCATTCTGTCCTTTGATATCCTACAGGAGCTCAGGATGTGCAAGTATCTTTATACGCAACCTTCATAAGCAGAGAAACACTCGTTTAAAAAATAATCAACTGGGAATCTGGTTAGAGTAAGGCTTAGCTATTGAGGACTAAGAAAGGCAAAGTGTAGATTAGTACAAAATACATTAGCTGGCTGGAAATGGGAGGTAATTGGACACCTGGGTGTCTGAAGACCTCCTTTATTTTGAGAAATACATAAGACTTGCAGGACAGCAAGCCTTCAAGTGGTGATTCAAATGGTCTAATTCACCAAATTCACAAATGACAAGATCTATTCTTTGTATGTTTTCTGATCTCTCTATGGTTCTGTATATCACATAGAGTTTTGAAATATATATTTGGAACCACACAACATACACAGAAACTGACTTTAGCTATAAATCAGTTCATGGCTTACTGATTACTTTTTAAAGGAAATTATCTGAAAATTAAGTGAAAATCAGTCACAAGAGATGACTGAAAATCTTTCTGTGATAAAAGAAAACACTAGAAATAATCAGACAATGGGCTGACCTGGACTTGCCCAACCCAGGCTACCTCCAACACCCACCATCATCCCGCACCATAACATATATCACATACCATATATCAATTGATCACTGCACACCCTCCTCTAACTAAACCCACTCAGCGGCTAACACTTGGGGCTCTGTATTGCCAAGACTAGTACTTCACTCTGTGGTTACTCCTTCAGGGCATGCCCTATAAACTCATCCCACCCATCCCAAGACCTGCAGGAAGATTGAAACATCTGCACTGAAGGCATTAGGGGCTTGACTCTTACGACATTCTATTAGTTAGGGACTCTGATTCTCAGTGTCCTACTGTTGAGCTGTGTTGACTCCCTGTTGGGCCAAGAAGTAGCATGAGTCCTTTCTTGTTCTTCAGGGCAAATGATGAACAACTACAAGGACATTTTTCCATATGACTAAGAGGTTCATGCTAGTAACCTCCTGAGAAGGTTAAGGATTACTGAAATCCATATTCATAAGCTTGCGTTAGCACATTCCCAGAGTTCACTAGGAACTTCTACTCTGGGGTCTCTAAAGCCGTCTGGCATCTGTGCAGTCCTTGGCCAAATGGCACAGCCACTCCGGAAAATGCTTGCTCAGAGGCCGGATTCCCCCAGCTTTCCAAAAGGACAGTCCTACCAAGTGCATCTTCAGTCACCAGTGTTCTCTTAGAGTCAGTCAGGTTTTCAATCGTTGTGATTTTTCCCTTTGAATTGTGAATTACTGTTGGTTTGGCTTCAAAAATATCAGCTTAGTTTGTTATGAATCCTGTAGTGTCTTCTGATGCCTATTTGCAGATCTACTTGGTAGGATTTCCAAGCATTTCTCCAATTACTTGACTTAAAGACCTGTATTTTTGCTATTCAAATGGTAATCATTCATACCCCTCATGGTAAAAGATATATTCATGACTCCCTCACCACCATCACCCTCAACACACACACACACACACACACACACACACACACACACACAATTTCCTTATACAGAGACCCTGGATTGCAGTCACTGAGCTCTTTTTTTCCATTAGAAACTGCGAACAGGTAGGTGATTAGCCAAAGTCATGGATTCTAGACCCTTCCACAAGCACATGGGGTTCCAGGACATCAACATTTAATAGCAGAGATATAACATCTGTGGGAAATTATATATTTCTTAGTGGCATCAGATTTTCCCATGAAGTCAATCAAGATTAAAGAAAATTGCAGTACACATTTTAGAGTCCTCCTGTGGTTAAGAAAAATTCCCCAATGCTGACATGTTTTCTTTTATAGAAATTCTGAAAGTTGTTCCAGTCTTGTGAGACAGTTCACGCAAGAGCTGTGCCCATATCATGTGCAGCCCAAGTCCTTTCTAAAGGTTGAATGAGAAAAAAGCGTGCAGGAAAAGGGAGTTTGTTGAAAACTAAATGATCTAAAAAAATCAATATTGCATCTAAGATCCTTAGCCTGGCAGTTGTACTGGATGATCCTCTCTCCAAAAGTCTTGTTCTCTGCAGCAAGCACTCTAACAGGCTCATCTCTCCCCCATTCTCCATGAAGAAGGATGACCTCTTTCTTCAGTAACACCCTTTCCTTACAAAGGCCTGCTTCTATTTTGTCAACTACCACAAGAAAGACGTAAGTTGGAGCAACGTCAAGAATTCAGACCAAAGGCAACTGAAATTCACCTGCAGATGAGCCAAATCTCAGATGGGAATGGAGGTCCCCAGCCATTCCCCCACCAACCTCACATCTTTCAACCCCAGCATAGCCTGTTTGATTGTTGACTTGCTAGGGTTGTTGTTATATTTGAGCTAGTATACACAACATGGGGATTTATTTATATATGTGTATACATACATGCATGCATTTACAAACACATATACGTGTGTATATATGTACACTCTTTGTTACATCCTTTGTCAAGTACTCACTATGTGCAAAGTATTTTCTTAGGGTAAAAAGAGACAAGAGGGTAAGAAATGTGAGTGTGTGTGTAGGAATCCAAAGATAAATAAAAAGACAACACCTGAAAAACCATTTGGCAATATGCATACCAAAACTGAACAAATGCCTAGCCTATGACCCATCAATCCAGCCCCTTGCTCTGTGTACATAAACTCACCAAAAGAATGCACAGGAGCATTCCTAGCAACACTATTTGTAATAGCCCCAAACTGGAAACAAACAGTTCATTAATGGTAGACAGAACATCTAATTGTGGTATATTTATACAATGGAATAATGTATTTCAATGAGAATGAGCAAATTACTGACACATACAACAGATTGGGTGAATCTCACAGACATGATAATGAGCAAAAGAAGCCAGACCAAAAGAGTACATGCCGTGTGCTTCCATTAGCGTGAAGGTTAAAAACAGGCAAACCTGATCTACGTCTTTACAAGTACAGAGAGTGGTTACCCTTGGAAGGGGATAGTGTCTAAAAGCGGGGCAGGTAGAAGAATGGCTTTTGTGTGCTGGTAATGTTCTATTTCTTGATCTGGGTGCTATTTATATATTTGTGCTGCTTTGTGAACATTCACCAAACCAAAACTCTAAGGTTACATATTTTTCAGTATGTACAACTTACTTCAATCAAAATACAATCACTACCCTTCAGATTAAACTGAATGCAAAGAAAAATGAGCACAAGGATAACTTCAATAAATCTAAAAACTATCGCCAGGGTTTTTAGCTAATTAGAACACTTTCAGCTTCAGGTAACAGCAAAATCAACTTAACTGGTTTAATCTAGAACAGCTAAGAAAGGGCCTCACATACTATGAAGTCCAGGATTGACTAATTCATGGTCCAACAAAATCACAAAGAACTCTGATTCTTTTTTTTTTTTTTTGAGATAGAGTCTCGCTCTGTCGCCCAGGCTGGAGTACAGTGGCACAATCTCAGCTCACTGCAACCTCCTTCTCCCAGGTTCAAGTGATTCTCCTGCCTCAGCCTCCTGAGTAGCTGGGATTACAGGCATGTGCCACCACACCCGGCTAATTTTTGTATTTTTTTAGTAGAGACGGGGTTTCACCATGTTGGCCAGGCTGGTCTCAAACTCTTGACCTCATGATCTGCCCACCTCGGTCTCCCAAAGTGCTGAGATTACAGGTGTGAGCCACAGCACCTGGCCAAGAACTCTGGTTCTTTCTATCTTCTGCTCATCCATCCACCCATCCTTGGGCTACCTCCCTTTGATTTATAAGGTGGCTGCCACGATTCTAAAAATCATATCTATGCAGATAATATTCAGCAGTACTCTTTCTTCCATAATATCTTTCTAAAAGCCTTTCCCAGAATGCTATGCTCTTGTCTAGCAGACATCTCCTCATAATTCATTGGCCAGAAATATACACATGACCACTCCTGCACCAGTCATTGCCAAGGGAATTGGGGCCGCTATGAATGACTTCAACTAAACAGGATTTGACCTGACTCAAAATAGGGATGACCACCCAAACTAAACCAGGGATCTGCCATCAAGAAGCAAAGAGGGAAAGGCTATTGGGTGAGCAACAAGCAGGCACACAAAGTATAATGTGGGTTTGAAGAGGGGAGCATCTGGCTGAGAGACTCAAAAATGATGTCACGGGGAAGATAGGACCTAGAGGATGCAAGGATTTTATAAGGTGGAGACGGGACCTGGGGTATAATTTCAGGCTGGCTGGCCAAGGTGTGGAAGTCTGACGGGTGTTCAGGGCACAGCAAATACTAGTCCAGTTGGGTCTGTTTAGGGCTATATGTAGGAGCATCTTGGGCACTTAACTGTGGAGTGAGCACTTAATTTGAGGTACTAAAATCACTGAAAGCTTCTTAGAAGGAATATCACCTGAACAAAAACTTAGCAGTGGTGGTATAAAGATTTGTTTTATTGTAATGTATTAGTTATCAATTACCGTGTAACAAATTATCCCACCTTAGTAGCTTAAATTAACAAACTTTAATTATCTCAAAGTTTCTGTGAGTCAAGAATTTGGGAGTCACTTACCTGGGCCGTTCTGTCTCATGGTCTTTCATGAGGTTGTAGTGAAGGTGTTTTCCAGGTTTGCAGATGTAACTGGGACTGAAGGATCCAATTCTGAGATGGCTCACTCCAGGGCTGCTGAAAGGAGACTTTAGATCCTTGCCACATGGGTCTCACCATAAAGCTCCTTGATCTTTTTTTTTCTTTTTTGAGATGGAGTTTCACTCTTGCTGTCCAGGCTGGAGTGCAGTGGCACAGTCTCAGCTCACTGCAAGCTCCACCTCCTGGGTTCAAGCAATTCTCCTGCCTCAGCCTCCCAAGTAGCTGGGATTACAGGCACCTGCCACCACACCCAGCTAATTTTTGTATTTTTAGTAGAGACGGGCTTTCACCATGTTGGGCAGCCTGGTCTTGAACTTCTGACCTCAGGTGATCTACCTGCCTCGGCCTCCCAAAGTGCTGGGATTACAGGCATGAGCCACTGCACTCGGCCTTGGCTGCTTGATCTTCCTCACAACATGGCAGATGTTTCCTCCAGAGTGAGTGATACCAGGAAATGGAAAAAGAGGAAACTACAATGCCTTTTATGACTTCCCTTCAGAAGTGATCAAGTTTTGGGTAAAATATGACTTCTGCCATTTTCCATTCATTATAAGAGAGACTCAGTAGAACCTACACTCAAGGGATAGGAGATTAAGTACCACCTTTCAAAAGGAGGAATATCAAAGAATTTGTGAACATATTTTTTTTCTTCCCCAACTCCCACCAGCCCACAACCGCCCCAGCCCCTGGTAACCACCATTCTACTCTGTATTTTCATGAAAGCAATCCCCCTAGATTCTACAGATGAGTAAGTTTGTGTAGTATTTGTCTTTCTGTGCCTGGCTTATTTCACTTAACATAATATCCTCCAAGTTCATCCATGTTGTTGCAAGTGACAAGATTTCTTTCTTTTGTATGGCTGAATGGTTTTTCATTGTGTATATATGCCACATTTTCTTTATCCATTAATCCTTTGATAGACACTTAGGTTAAGTCCATATCTAGGCTTTTATGAATAGTGCTGCAGTAAACATGAGAGTGCAGATATCTCTTCAACATACTGACTGCATTTCCTGTGAATATATTCCCAGTAGTGAGACTGCTGGATCATATGGTAATTTTATTTTTAATTGTTTGAGAAACTTTCATACTGTTTTCCATAATGGCTGTACTAATTTACATTCCCACCAGCAGTGTGCAGGGGTTTATATTGATAATTATCATTTTGATAATAGCCATCCTAACAGGTGTGAGGTGATATCTCATGGTTTTCATTTATATAGACTGTGGTCACATGGTCTAGATAACCATGGTTAGTGGTTAGTGGTGATTTCTGAGATTTTAGTGCACCTGTCACCAGAGCAGTGTACACTATACCCAATATGTAGTCTTTTATATAACCCTCACCCCATTCCAAACTTCCCCCTCAAGTCCCCAAAGTCCATTATATCATTCTTATGTCTTTGCATTCTCATAGTTTAGCTCCCACTTATAAGTGAGAACATACAATATTTGGTTTTCTATTCCTGAGTTAATTCACTTAGAATAATGGCCTCCAGCTCCATCCAAGTTGCTGCAAAAGACATTATTTCATTCCTTTTTATGTCTGAGTAGTATTCCATGGTGTATATATACCACATTTTCTTTATCCACTCCTTGGCTGATGGGCACTTAGGCTGGTTCCTTACCTTTGCAATTGCAAATTTTGCTGCTATAAACATGCGTGTGCATGTGTCTTTTTCATATAATGACTTCTTTTCCTTTGGGTATATACTCAGCAGTGGGATTGCTGAATTGAATGCTAGATCTACTTTTAGTTCTTTAAGGAAGCTCCACACTGTTTTCTATAGTGGTTGTACTAATTTACATTCCCACCAGCAGTGTAAAAGTATTCCCATTTTGCCACATCCATGCCAACATCTATTGTTTTTTGACTTTTTAATTATGGCCATTCTTGTAGGAGTAAGGTGGTATCTCATTGTGGTTTTAATTCTCATCTGCCTAATGAAGAGTGATGTTGAGCATTTTTTCATACAGTTGTTGGCTGTTTATACATCTTCTTTTGAGAAATGTATTCATGTCCTTTGCTCACTTTTTGACGGGATGATTTGGGGGGTTTTTTGGTGATTTGTTTGAGTTCCTTGTAGATTCCAGCTACTAGTCCTTTGTTAGATCCATAGTTTGTGAATATTTTCCCCACTCTGTGGGTTGTTCATTTACACTGCTAATTATTTCTTTTGCTGTGCATAAGCTTTTTAGTTTAGTTAGGTCCCATTTATTTATTTTTATTTTTGTTGCACTTGCTTTTGGGGGGTTAGCCATGAATTTTTTTGCCTAAGCCAATGTCCAAAAGAGTTTTTCTGATGTTATTATCTAGAATTTTTATGGTCTCAGGTCTTAGATTTAAGTCTTTGATCCATCCTGAGTTGATTTTTCTATAAGGTGAGAGATGGGGATCTGGTTTCATTCTTCTACATGTGGCTTGCCAGTTTTCCCAGCACCATTTATTGAATAGGGTGTCCTTTCCCCAATTTATGTTTTTATATGCTTTGTCAAAGATCCGTTGGATATAAGTATTTGGCTTTATTTCTGGGCTCTCTATTCTGTTCCATTGGTCTATATGCCTATTTTTATACCAGTATCATGCTGTTTTGGTAACTATAGCCTTGTAGTATAATTTGAGATCGGGTAGTATGTTGCCTCCAGATTTGTTCTTTTTGCTTAGTATTGCTTTTGCTATGCAGGCTGTTTTTTTGTTCCATATGAATTTTAGAACTGTTTTATCTAGTTCTGTGAAGAATGATATCATTTTGACGGGAATTGCATCGAATCCATAGATTTCTTTGGGCAGTGTAGTCATTTTCACACTATTGAGTCTTCTCATCCATGAGCATGGGGTGTGTTTCCATTTGTTTATATAATCTATGATTTCAGTGTGTCATAGTTTTCCTTGTAGAGATCTTTCACCTCCTTGGTTAAGTATATTCCTAAGTCAGGGGCTGGGCGCGGTGGCTCATGCCTGTAATTCCAACACTTTGGGAGGCTGAGGCAGGCAGATCACTTGAGGTAAGGAGTTTGAGACCAGCCTGGGCAACATGGTGAAACCTTGTCTCTACTAAAAATACAAAAATTAGCCAGGTGTGGTGGTGCATGCCTGTAGTCCAGCTACTCGGGAGGCTGAGGCATGAGAATCACTTGAATCCAGGAGGTGGAGGTTGCAGTGAGCCGAGATTGTGCCACTGCACTCCAGCAGGGTCTCAACAGAGTCTCGTTCCCTCACCCAGGCTGGAGTGCAGTGGCACTATATATATATATATATATATATATATATATATATATATATATATATATTTAATTAAATATATATATAATTAAATATATATATATTCCTAAGTATTTTAATTTTTTTGCAGCTGTCATAAAAGAGCTTGAGTTCCTAACCTGATTCTCAGCTTGGTCATTGTTGGTGTACAGCAGTGCTACTGATTTGTGTACATTGATTTTGTATCCTGAGACTTTACTGAATTCATTTATCAGATCTAAGAGCTTTTTGGATGAGTCTTTTTTTTTTTGTTTTTGTTTTTTGAGACAGAGTCTTGCTCTGTCGCCCAGGTTGGAGTGCAGTGGCTCAATCTCGGCTCACTGCAAGCTCCGCCTCCCGGGTTCACGCCATTCTCCTGCCTCAGCCTCTCCGAGTAGCTGGGACTACAGGCGCCCGCCACCACGCCCGGCTAATTTTTTGTATCTTTAGTAGAGACGGTTTCACCTGGTCTCGATCTCCTGACCTCGTGATCCACCCACCTCGGCCTCCCAAAGTGCTGGGATTACAAGCGTGAGCCACCGCGCCCGGCCTGGATGAGTCTTTAGGGTTTTCTAGGTATATGATCATATCATTGGCAGACAGCAACAGTTTGGCTTCCTGTTTTCCAATTTGGATGCCCTTTATTTCTTTCTCTTGTCTGATTGCTCTGGCTAGGACTTCCAGCACTATGTTGAATAGAAGTGGTGAAAGTGGGCATCCTTGTCTTGTTCCAGTTCTCAGGGGGAATGCTTTCAACTTTTTATGTGAACATATTTTAAAATCACAACAGGTGGATGCTGATTTTCTGCTGCCAACTTACCTGGCATGTGTAAAGCCACAGAAGACATACCAGCAAAGGTAGCAAAGCACTTCTGCGAATGCCTGGTATTACGCAGCTGTGAGATCTTGTTCCCTGTCCTCCCTAAACCCTTTTGGGTTGGTGACGTAGCCACACTTTGGCCAAAATGGATGCTCAATAGCAAGAACTTTTAGTTTCAGGTGAAAGAGTTGGGAAAGGAGCTTTCGCCCAGCAAATCAGATCTTCAGCCAGCCTGTACTGACATACCTGTATTTGTCACACAAGGATAATGTTTATCTCTCTAATTTTCAGAACATTATCAGGCATCTGAGAGGTACCACCTGCTTGACTGTAACAGATAGTACTTTGCCCAAATGAAAATAGTGGAAAAATTCAACACTGGTCAGTATAGAATGTGCATGCTCGTAAAGTCTAAATATTTGCTTCCTCGTGACTCCCATGTGAGTTGCTTAGGTAGATTTCTGGCTTGGGTTCAGAATGAAACTAAAAGTACAAACAGCATCTTTGTCTGGCTCAGGATGTTCTCATTTTTTAATGAGATGGGAGCTCCCAAATGGACCACAACTGGTTGTCCAACCTAGGATGGTTTAAGAGAAAGGAAAGGAAGTTTCCTTAGAACAGTGGTTCTCCACGATACCGAGACCGACAGCAACAGTGATACCGAGACCAACAGCAGCAGCACCACCTGGAACCCTGTTAGAAATGCAAATTCTCAGTCCCACCCGGACCTACGAAATCAGCAGCTCTAGGGTGAGGCCCAGCAATCTGTATTTTAACAAACTTTTAAGGAGATTCTAAAGCATGCTTGAGTTTGAGAAACACTGCTTTAAAAAAAAGTCCTACCCACAGCTTATTGCATGTAATTTAATAATAACTCAGTAAAGTAGCTGGGCTGGATACTTTCACTTATTCTTGTTCATGCATAAACACACCAGCACAGAAATTGCACAGACAGATCAGGACACAGGACGCACATAGCACAATGAATGGCATAGACAACTGTTCATAAAGTACCAGAGCCGAAACTTCCTGACCCCTGAAAGTGGAAAATGTCTAGTGTCCTTTCAAGAAGGGTAAGGGCTGGGCACAGTGGCTCATGCCTATAATTCCAGCCCTTTGGGAGGCCAACGCAGGCAGATCCGTTGAGCCCATGAGTTCGAGACCAGCCTGGGCAACATGGTGAAACCCCAACTCTACAAAAAATACAAAAATTAGCCAGGCATGGTGGCATGCACCTATAGTCCCAGCTACTTGGGAGGCTGAGATGGGAGGATCACTTGAACCTGGGAGGTAGAGGCTGCAGTGAGCACCACTGCATTCCAGCCTGGGTGACACAGTGAGTCTCTGTCTCAAACAAAAGAAAGAAGGGCAAGGAAGAGACTGGGAAAGGGAGAGACAGAGCAGAGAAATAAGAGAGGGAAGAGGAAGAAAAAGGACAAAATATAGCATATTTTCAAACACGATTTCATAAGACACAAAGTCTTTCTAAAGACAATCAGAATTAAAATGCCAGTGATCTTCACAGGAATCTTAATAAGAAAGTTAAAAATTTTTAATAATTATATGGCTCAAAACTCATCATGATTGAGGGTGTTGCTCACATCCTTAAAAGAATAAACATCCCACCAGAGATGCATCTGGCACTTCAGAACTTTCTCCCAAACAACTCGTTTGCTTTTATCTCGTGGACACTGTGAAGGGAATTGTTGATTATGTTTCCTTCTTCCAGAAAACACAGAATCAAATTAGCAAGTGAACATCAATCAGCCTTTGGTATGAGAGCCTCACGTGGCTTTGCCTCACGTTTCCTGCCTTTATTTCCTCTGCCTGGGTGTCCTCCTTTGCTGCACTGTTTGTGTTTTTGTCAGACATTTCAAATCCTTTTAGGAATGAGGCTGGCAATAAGGAAATATGGAGAAAGGCTCTTTCCCCAAGCAAACTGGAAACGTGGGAGGAAGGGCAGTCAAGGCATGACTGCCATGGGTCCAGTCGGGTGGAGAAGCCCTAGGGGGCTTGCTGATGCTGTAGGCAGTGCCTGCGGGGCAGCTTCTTTGCCTCTGGTGGAGGGTGAGTGAGCGACCCCGAAGGCAGGAGCAGAAAGGGGAAGGACAGCTATTAGTGGCTGAAAAGCTCTTTGCTCAAGTTGTTTCCTGGGGTTAGGAAAAGGAAGTAGGGAGAAGGAATCTGTGTTTTCTTGTTTTTTGTTGTTTTTGTTTTTGTTTTGTTTTTTTGTTTGCTTTTTCTGAGACGGAGTTTCGATCTGTCACCCAGGCTGGAATGCAGCGGCACAATCTCAGCTCACTGCAATCTCCGCCTCTCAGGTTCAAGAGATTCCCCTGCTTCAGCCTCCTGAGTAACTGGGATTACAGGTGCCCACTACCACACCTGGATAATTTTTGTATTTTTAGTAAAGACAGGCTTTCACCACGTTGGCCAGGCTGGTCTCAAACTCCTGACCTCAGGTGATCCATCCACCTTGGCCTCCCAAAGTGCTAGGATTACAGACGTGAGACACAGCGCCCAGTAGAATCTGTGTCTTATAAGATGGGCTGATCTCTGTCTTCCTTAGCATTCTCCCTTTGAGACTAAGTCAGTATCCACACAGGATTGGCCAGCCTGATGCAGGCACCACGGATCCAAGCATTCCTTCCTGTTGGTGTAATGCACAGATCCAGACCACCCTGGTTCCACTCTGCTCAGAGTTCCCAGGGAGATGGGCCAGTGGCATCAGCACAGATGACTGGAGCACCTGTTCAGGTCTGGTGCAAAACCTGATTGTTTTGATTTCCTCTCTGGTTTGGAATGGGTAGAAGGGTATTTTCCTTGGATAGGAAGGGAAATGTTGGAGGGACTTATTTCAGCTCTAAGGTGGTCTGATTGGACAGAACCTGGGAATCGACCACAAGCAGGGGTTGTTTGGACCACCAGCCAGCAGTCCCTCCCAGAAAAACTTCCATAAGCCGCCCCATCAGGACTGCAGTGCCAACCTTGACCAGTCACTTCTGAGTCCACTTACACCCATAATGACATTTCTCCACTGCCCCCTTCACCCCCAGAGCATGACAGATGAGGGGCTTCATGGAACGAGTACCCGAGCTGTGATGGGAATCTGTCTCACTCCACTGCAGAAAAAAATATATATCCCTGAACAGCTGTGAGGAATTCTTTCATTAGTCATCTGCATCTTACCGCTAGTCTTCGCTTCCTCTTCTTACAATAAAAACGGAAAACAGATTAAATGTCATATTCTGACAATGATTGTTTTCAAACACCCAGGCTAGGAACGGGGAGGTGACAGAGAGAACACTAGAGAGAATAGAGGGTTTGTGAAGCCATGGGCCATGGAGACAAAAAGGGAGAACTGTCCCTGCACGGTGGGAGGGCACCAGGGAGTGTCCCAGGGTGGACAGACCTACACAGTGACCACATAGGCTCAGCTCAAGGCTGAATGCTTATGTCCTAAAGCTTTTTGTTGGGAGCAATTTACAGCCATTGAGAAATCAGACTGGAGAAGCTATGTGGAGAGGAGAAAGTAAATTACACCATAAACAGAAATATTCACAGGGCAAAGAAAGTGCAGATAGACACCGAAAGATCGTATGCTCAGCGTTGTCCACATTAGAGAAGAAACTGCAGGGTCTGTTGAGAAGGTATACACCCTTTGGCAGGTCTCACATGAAGATGCTTGCCTCTCCAGAAAGTCACCCTAAGGCCAGTGTGGGCAGGCTGCAAGGAGATCATGGGGGAAGGTGAGAGGGGGTAAAGCAATTGTCAGAGAATGCCACAATCAGCCTGGCTGGAAGGAGGGCCTGACCAACTCAATTAGTGCTGATGTGGGTCACAAAACCACCTCAGAAACAATGGAGAGTGAAGTTCAACCATCTGGTCAATGGCTGGAGGACTCATTCAGCTAAAAGCACAGTGTCTGATCAGGTCTTAACTAGCCTTCATATTTAGTCATTGTATTAGTCCATTTTTACACTGCTAATAAAAACATACCCAAGAGTGGGTAATGTATAAAGAAAAAGAGATTTAATGGATTCACAATTCCACATGGCTGGGGAAGCCTCACAATCATGGCAGAAGGCAAAGGAGAAGCAAAGGTGTGTCTTGCATGGCAGCAGGCAAGAGAGCTTGTCCAGGTGAACTCCCATTTATAAAACCATCAGATCTCATGAGACTTATTCGAGTTAAGTCTACCACAAGAATAGTATGGGGAAAACTGTCCCATGATTCAATTATCTCCACCTGGCCCCACCCTTAACACATGGAAAGTATTACAATTCGAGGTGAGATTTCGGTAGGGACGCAGCCAAACCATATCAGTCATTCAATTCAATATAGTTTGGTGAATGTCTACTGTATTCATTTTCTTTTCTCTGTTTTTCTTTTTTCTTTTTTTTTTCTTTTTGAGACAGATTTTCACTCTTGTTGGCTAGTCTGGAGTGCAATGGCACGATCTTGGCTCACCACAACCTCCACCTTCTGGGTTCAAGCAATTCTCCTGCCTCAGCCTCCCAAGTAGCTGGGAATACAGGCATGCACCACCACACCATGCTAATTTTGTATTTTTAGTAGAGACAGGGTTTCTCCATGTTGGCCAGGCTGGTCTCGAACTCCCGACCTCAGGTGATCCGCTGGCCTCAGCCTCCCAAAGTGCTGGGATTACAGGCATGAGCCACCACTCCCGGCCTACTATATTCATTTCCTATGCTGCTTAACTACCACAAACTTAGCAGTTCTAAATAACACACACTCATTATAGTTTCTGCAGGTCAGAAGTTTACACACAGCTTGGCTGGTTTCTCTGCTGAAGGGTTTCACCAGCTGCTATCCAGGTGACAGCTGGGGCTGCAGTCTCATCAGAGGCTCAACTGAGGAAAGTTCTGCTCCAAGCTTCTTCAGGTTGTTGGCAGAATTTATTTCCTTGTGGCCGTCAGACTGAGGGTTTCAGTTTCTTGCTGGAGTCTACTCTCAGCTCTTAGAGACTGCTGACAGTTCCTTGCCACATGAGCTTCTCTAACATGGCCATTTATTTCATGGAAGCTTATTCCTTCGAAGCCAGTAACAGGGAGAGGGAGAGAGAGAGAGTGATAACAAGACAGACTCTTCTATAACATAACCATGGGCATAACATCTCATCACCTTTGCCATATCCTATTGGCTAGAAGCAAGTCACAGCCAAGGGGAGGGGATTACACAAAGCTGTAGACCCCAAGAGGTAGGAATCATGGGACATCTTAAAGTCTGTCTGCCACACCTGCTGTTTTAGGCACCAGAGGTACAACAGTGAACAATAAGCCATGTCTTAGAGGAAAGCAGCTGGAGAGAAAGAGACAGAGAGAGAGAGAATCCATAGATTAAAGAATTAAAGGACATATATTACATTAAAAGACATATCGATGAATCTCCATGAATCTCAATATCTGGTCCTCATTTGGATCCTAATTTATTTTTTATTTTTTAGAGACAGGTTCTTGCTCTGTTGCCCAGGTTGGAGTGCAGTGGCACAATCAGAGCTCATTGCAGGCTCCAACTCCTGGGCTCAAGTGATCCTCCTGCCTCAGCCTCCTAAGTATCTAGGACAGCAGGTGTGTCCACTGCACCTGGCTAATTTTTCCTTTTTCTTATTTTTGTAGAGAGGGTGTCTTGCTATGATGCCTAGACTAGTCTCAAACTCCTGTCCTCAAGTGATCCTCCTGCCTTGGCCTCCCAAAGTGGTGGGATTACAGGGATGAGCCACAACACCTGGCCTGGACCCTAATTGTTTTTAATGTAAAAAAACCCTCTTATTTATGAAACAATTGGAAATTTCAATACTAACTGTGTATATGATGACATTAAGGACTTATCGTTAAGTATGATCTTGTGTTTGTGAATTTTTAATGAAGAGTCCTTATCTTTTAGAAATTCATACTGAAATATTAAAGATAAAATTATGTGTCCAGGAGATTTTCTTCAAAAACACTATGACAGTGGGAGAAGAAGGTGGGGCTACGGATGAGGTAGAATTCCCAGGAGTTGATTGATGTTTGTGGGGCTGGGATGATGGGCGTGTGGGAATTCATCAAACCATTCTATCAACTTTTATAGGTGTTCAAGATTCTCCACAAGAAAAACCTTTAAAGAAGGGCAAGTATTTGCCCTCATTTGTAATCAGAAAGGCAAATGAAAATCATTTGAAACCACCACTTTGTATCTATCAAATTGCCAGAATTTTTTAAAAATGACAATGCCCATTGCACGTGAGGCTGTGTAAAACAGATGCTCTGATACCTGCTGGGGGAGGGGGTGGAGAGGAATGGAAAACAAATTGGTGTAGTCTTGGGAAGCATTTTGGCAATATGTATCAATAATCTTTAAAATATTTATATCCTTCGCTCCAATAATTCCACTCCCAATAATTTACCCTAAAAATTGACCCTCAAAATGGAAAATGCTTCTGCACAAAGATATTTGTCATATGGTGTGTAGTAAAGAATCCACCTTACCCAAAAAGCAGTCTGGCCTTTGTTCTCTGCTGCAGGAAGGTGAGCTTTTGGACCTTGGGATGTCCTGCCTGGTAAGAGTGCCTTTGTTTGCCTGAGGCCTTGGCCACTGGACAGTTTAACAGTGATTTATGATGGGGACATTGGGCCATGCAGTATCCATTTTACCTCTGGAGGGGCTGGAGACTAAAGATCAGCTGCACGGGCAGTCAACTATGGAGCCCCAACAAAAACTCAGGACGCCAAGGCTTGAGTAAGCTTCCCTGGTTGCCAATATTCCATGTGCATTGTTACACATCAGTGCTGAGAAAAGGACACTTCCCAGGACTCCATGGGTAAAGGACAACTGGAAACTCCATGCCTGCAACCTTCCTGGACTCTGCCAATTGCATCTCTTTCCTTGGCTGGTTTTAATTTGTGCCCTTTAGCTGTAATAACCCATAACTGTGAGTCTAACAGCTATCAGTGAGTTCTGCGAGTCTTTCTAGTGAATTATCAAACCCCAGAATGGTTTTTGGAATGCCCCCGGTCTTGCAATTGGTGTCACAAGTGAGAGTGGTCTTGTGCATTGTGCTCCCGCTAACCTCGAACAGAGTTATTTATAAAAGAAAAAAGGGCTGGGGGCAGTGGCGGGCAACTGTAATCCAAACTAATCAGGAGGCTGAGGCAGGAGAATTGCTTGAACCTGGGAGGCAGAGGTTGCAGTGAGCCGAGATCGCGCCATTGCGCTCCAGCCCGGAAGACAGAGAGAGACTCTGTCTCAAAAAAAAAAAAAGCCTGGGAACAACTGTAGTGTTCAATAAGAGGAACACTGTGTGTTTGATATAGCCATTAAATATAGCACTTATAAAAATATATATTAACATGAAAGCCTGGTGCAGTGGCTCACGCCTGTAATCTCAGCATTTTGGGAGGCCGAGGAAGGAGGATCGCTTAAGCCCAAGAGTTCAAGACCAGCCTAGGCAACATGGTGAGACCCCGTTGCTACAAAAAATACAAAAATTAG
This sequence comes from Symphalangus syndactylus, assembly GCF_028878055.3. NCBI lineage: Eukaryota > Metazoa > Chordata > Mammalia > Primates > Hylobatidae > Symphalangus > Symphalangus syndactylus. The sequence goes on from NC_072430.2 coordinate 40,673,058, forward strand.
CTGGGCGTGGTGGCACACACCTATAGTCCCAGCTACTTGGGGGGCTGAAGCAGGAAGATTGCTTGAGCCTGGGAGTGAGCTGCAGTGAGATGTGTTTGCCCCACTGCACTCTATCCTGGGTGACAAAGTGAGACCCTGTTTCATATATATATATATATATATATATATATATATATATATATGAGGATGGCTATGTAACACATCAAACACAAAATGTTGGAGGCATAGTATAATTACTACATACATGTAGAATTCAAAATACATGTAGAATAACATCCACAGAAATCATAACAAAATGCCAATGAGTAGCTGTTTGGAGGTGGTAATATTATATGATTTTATTTTTGCATTTTTTACTTCTGTATATTTTTCAAATGGTCTGCAATATGCTAATATGTGTAGCTTAGTTTGATAACCAGAAGAGTGTGTGTGTGTGTGTGTGTGTGTGTGTGTGTGTGTGTTTAGTTTCTAATTTTAGCCATACTAGGGGTGATTCCATAGCATAAAGGAAGATGGTTCATGACTAGGAACTCCTCAAAACCTCAAATCTGGCTCTGTCCCTAAAAATGTCACCAAAAGGAAAGAAAGGGAGATGGAATGTAAGGAAATCTAGGCAGCTGCAGAAGGAACTCTGATGGGCACCACTAAAAAGGGGGAAGGACAAATATAAAGGATGGGAAGAAGAAACAAAGCGAGGACCTACAGAGAAGGTCACATGAGGCCGTGAGCAGGGCGACAGGCAGCACTAGGAAAGAGAGGGTGGTGATGATGGATGATGTGAGTCTATAAAGGGGGCTTCAGCCTGGCAAACCTTTGAATCACTCCCTGGTCAGTGACAACAGTGAGGGCTTCATTCCTTGAGTGAGGCAAGGGGGTCTTGAGTTGATACCATGCCCAAAACACTTTCCTAAATATTGCCTCTATTCTCATGGGCTTCTGTTATTGGCAGAATGGAATGTGAATGAGTAACTCAGCTGACTTTTGGTTAAAGAGTGTCAGAAGGCTGAAGCCAGCAATGAGTTGAGACTTGTAAAAAGAGCCCAGGGCATCACAAATGGCTCCTGCTTTTTAAAGTTAAGTTTAGGGCAAGTATAAAAAAAGATGACACAGGCCACTATTTAGGATCAGTAATGATTATCAGAAAGAAGGCAGAAGCCCTCCACCCCTAATTTACTTGTCGCTTCTGTCAAATAAAGTCTTTTACCATGAAATGGGTAATACAAATGTTGGTAAGAGGGAATTAAAGCTCCAAGTGGAGAGATGATAAAAAAGTGCACCTGTTCTCCAGCCACGCTAATGAATTAAAGTTGCTTACCTCGAAGAATTGCTTTCCAGATGTTGATAACCCTTGCACATGGGACTGGTAAACTGTCAATGATCTTGGAGGCAACCAAGAGAATAGGAGATTTTAGAAGATGAGGATTGGTGCTCTTATAACAAACTACAGCCTAGACATAATGCATTGCATTTTACTAAGTATTTTTACACAAATTCTTGTTTGTTCTTCCCAACAAACAAGTACAGTTGGGCCAAATGAGAGGATCAATGTGACCACAAGTAAGGCCCCACCCAAAGGCTTGCAGGTATGATCAGTGGGATGGATAAAATTATTCCATCCATTCTACAGTTGAGGAAGCTGAGGCCCAAGTTAGACTCACCAAAGATCCCACCGAGAATTCATTCTGCAAGTACAGGAGCTACTCACGACCCCCAAGCAAGAGTCTCAGATCCTAAATAACCTCTGAGCATCTAGAAAACAAAACGGTGATCACGGTGATGCTGCACGGGTTCATTTACAACACACACATGCTACATCCAATTGACATCACTTCTGTCTTTGCCATATTAGACTCTTGGATGTGGTCCATCTGTATTTCAGCAAAGGGCTTCTTACTCCCCTTCTGTGTCAGGCCCAAGGCTAGGCTGTCCCTTAATGGATGGTGGAAGCATGAGGTGCCCACCAGGAAACCCAGAGAGCCGTGTCAGTGAGGCTAACATGAGTCAAGGCAGACCAGCCTCAGAGCCTGGTTACTATTGAAACCTGCACTTTGTTTTATATTGAGAATGATATTGCTATAGGCAATAGACTATAACTTTCATACATTGAACGGAAACCGGACTTACCTGGGAAAAGGCTGGAGAACTCATGAAACTGACGGGAAGGTGGAGGGGCCAGGCAAGGGTGGCCAGAACTGTCTTGTCAGGGCACTCTCGCTGGAATACAGGCCTTCGAGTGTTGTCTCAGGGCAGGGGGGCTGTCCTTCTACCACCTAATCAAGATTGAAAGTTCAGGACAGTGAGTCCCACCGCGTAGCTTTAGAAATTATGCCTACCCATCGAGGTTGGAGAAAGGAGGGAGAGAGATGTCATTAAACCTCATGACATGACAGTGGAGGAGGGCAGATTCTCCAAAGAAAATCAGGGTTATTGCTGGAAATAAGTCAAGTGAGCCACCTTATTGACACTTACGCAGGGCCCATAGCATAGAGGGCAGCTTCTCGGGAGAACGAACCTCTGTTTCCAGGGCCCATATTAACATGTGGAGGGACTAATGAGAGAAAAACACCAGAAAATAGATTTTGGTAAAGTACAAGAAAACACTTTCTAGGAGTTGAGCTTTCTGACAAACAGATGAGCAATTATAGGAGCCAGCAGTGATGTTCAGAAAATCACTGGGTTTACCAGCAAAGTTGTAGTGAACTCACATATCAGATGAGGAATGGGACTGGGCCACAGAGTGAAGTCCCTGTCAATTCTGAATTTCTGATTCTATCATGAAACAGTGAATGCATGGCCTGGTTTGACAGCAAGAGCAGCATCTAGCATATGAGGGAATATCAATCCTTTACAAAACTCAGAAATTAAAGTTCACTCACACCACTCCTAAGCTGCCGTATTTCATAGTCAGCCAAGCTCCTGACACAGGGGTTCAAAGAAATTGAAGTCTTGTTTTTCTTGATGCCCATGGAGAGTTTGCAGTCACCTGGCTGTGGGCTGCAGCCCTGTGGATGGAAAGCATGTCTGAGTCAGTGCCTCTGTCAGGAGACAGATGGAAGCGGCCACATGACCCCTGGTCCCACATCCATTCCACCAAATGGAGAGACATGACAAGCCTCTTATTTTCAGGACACAGCGTCATTGATTATTCCCTGTTAATGCTTCCCTGTCAATGGCGGGCAGGGACTAGAGGGAAATGGAAGGATGTGATATCCGGGCTCCCCAAAGGGAAAATCAATGTGATATGGTTTGATATTTCATCCTAGGATAACCTCTTTCTCTGAGCTCCAACCCACAGGCCACTGTTTCTCTCTCCACCAACTCCACCAGACACTGTCACATCCTTTCACAGTCACCAAAGCACACGGAGGGAGGAGACAGATGAGGATTGGGTACCAAAAATGATGAAACTCTGCTTTTGTTTTCTTTTAGGAATTTATAGCAACGAAACAGTCTACGGGCTGTGCTGAGACTTTCTCAGCAGTTTCAGATCAGAGGGGAAGAGCCTACTAAGTCAGCTGAAGAAACCCTTGTCTGACTTATTACAGATGCAACCCACAGAACGCTAATCTCAAAGGATGACCTGGGAAAACCGACAACCTAGAAACTGCCTGCCCCCTGGCACAATGCGGAAAGTTACAAGTTCAGAGCAAGAGGCAAAGACTTGTAATGCAGGGAGGTGAGAGGGAGAAAGCAACCTCTTTGTGCACACACACGCACACACACACACACACATCAAACACCAAGTATTTATGTTCCCCCTTCCCCCAAAAGAATCCAACATTCAAAACAAAACTCTTATGAATCTTGTATGTAACAGAAAGGGGAATTTTTGTTCCTTCTGGGGTTTCAGGGTGACGAGGAAACAACACCACTTTATTATCTTTTAAATGGCGATGCAAAACAATAATATCCAGATACCTAAAGCTATGCTCACCCTTTGGTTCCAGACAAGGCATCTTGTTAGCACTTAACCTCATCAGTGCTGTAGCCACATAGATCCAGAAACTGTGTTAGTTTATTTTGCAGTGTTGCTTCTGGAAAGCTCCAGGTTGTCCACTGCCGTTTCCCTTTCACATAGGAGTTGCGCTGGGAGAAGTGAGTAGATGGTTTTCCCTGCTTTCCTTGCTCCCTGGGGACAGGAATCAGACACTGAGCCCTCTGCCTGGGAGAGGCTGGACCAGGTGACCTGCAACGGGCTTTTCCAACTCTGATTCTACGTAGGGTTCCTGTGGTGCAGACTCATGGGGCTGAGCCAAGGAGCCTGTTTTCTGCCTGTTGGGGGAATTGGGCAACTCATGTTTTACATACCTATGCAGTATGGATATCAATTCTACTGGAGTTCTTGTAAGTAGTACTTTATCCAATGCATTCATAAATGTATAGGATTATATCTGTGTTACTCACAGGAGCTACTGTTTAATATCTTAAACTAAAAGCATATGTCTTCACAGGAGCATGACTCATTTCGTGTTATGCAATTCACAAATGACCTGCAAGGATGCTGCCACTGAAGCTGTGGGTTGCAAACATCCTACACACTGTTGCTGCACACCCCTGGACTCGTCTCTCCACGAGGAATCAACTTCACGCTTTGGGTTCTACCCCATCGGCTGGTCACAATCATTCCTGCCTGAATCCCTCTCCCCTGGACTCTGGTACTCCACTGGTCTCGTTTCCCTGCAGCCTGGGGTCTTTCCTCCACTCCACACTGGCCAGTCAGGGGCTCAGGCCTTTTGAGGTTAGGAGAAGAGGGAGAAACACTACACCACTGATATCGTGTAGGAGGGTGAGTATCCTAATCAGAACAGACGCCGGCCAGAAGACTCAGGGTCAGAATCCCAGTGTATCTGATGCTGTGGAAGTTTCTTTTCAAACAACGTGGAGAATATACATGGCCTGACAGCCTATTCGAAAAGAAAATGCCATGGGCCCTCAAGGATCCCCAAACTGCAGGAGGGCTGAAGCTCTCAGACAGTCCAGGAGGGAGGGACCCTGTGCAATACTTCCTGCCAGAGGCCCTGGGCTTAAAGCGGAGCTGGGACTGCACATGCCCTCTGCCCGGCTCTCAGACATCCCCTTACACTTAGAAACACCTCTCCATGCTCACACACTTTTTTGGGCTTTCATTTGCCTTGTTTTATTGAATACAATACACTTCCAGAAAAATGCACAATCATAAGTGTACAGCTCCATGTACCCTCTCTTTTACAAACAGAACTGTCTTAGTTTATTTTGTGCTGCTATAACAGAACACCTGAGACTGGGTCATTTACAAAGAAGAGAGATTTACTTTTCACAGTTCTGGAGGCTGGGAAGTCCAAGATCAAGGCATCAGAATCTGACGAGAAGCTTCTTGCTGCATCCTCACACAGTGGATGGTGGAAGGGGGTGAACCCACCCCCACGAGCCCTTTTTATAGTGTCATTAATTCATTCACGAGCCTTCATGACCTAAACACCTCCAATTAGGTCCCACCTCCCAACACTGTGGCATTGGGGATTAAGTTTCCAACACACACATTTTGGAGGAACACATTCAGGATATAGCAAGAACACATCCTCTAAACAAAGACACAGAACAAGACCACAGTTTCCACAGGCCCTTTTTCTCCCTCCAGTTACTGCTCACATCTACAGCAAGCACAATCCTGATTTGTAACAGCAAAGTTCAGTTTTGCTTCTTCTCAACCCTATATAAATGGAATCATACAATGCATTCTCATCTTTGACTTCTTTTGCTCAACATTGTAATTCTGAGATTCATATGTGTTGCTGCATACAGTTTGTTAATCCTCATTTCTGTATAGTGTTCTGTTCTATGAATATAACACAACTTATGAATTCATTACCCTGTTGATGGGTATTGGCATCATTTCCAGTTTTCACTGTTATATGTAGTACTGCTATGTACATATGTTTTGATGCACATATGTATGTGTATGTATATTTCTATGGGGTTTGTACTTTAGAGTGGAATTTCTGGTAGATTGGGTTTGTGTATGTTCAGCTTTAATGAACATTGTCAAATAACTTTCCAAACTGTTTGTATGAATTTATTCCCTGACAGTAGTTTATGAGAGTGTTCATTGCTCCATATCCTTACTTAGTAGTTGGTGTTATCTTTCTAATTTTAGACCTTCTGTTGAGCTTGTAGTAATATCGCATTGGGTTTTAATTTGCATTTCATGGATGACTGATGATATTTAAGCACTTTTTGATGTATCTATTGGCCATTCAGATATTCTCTTTTGTGATGTTTTCTTCAAGTCATTTGCCCATAATTTCACTGGATCATCTGTTTGCTTTAATTGATTTGTAATACTTTTAAAAATAGATTCTGAATGCAAGTCCTTTGTCAAATATTTGTGTTGCAGGTTATAATCTCCTATTTTATGGCTTGCTTTTTTACTAATGGGGCCTTTTGATAAATAGAACATTTCAACTTTAATATAATCCAATAATTATAGTAATCTTTTTTTTCTCTTTCTAGGTAGTGCTTTTGGTATTTTATTTTTTAAATCTTTACCTACTTCAAGCAAATGAAGATACTTTCCTTTTTTTAACCATAAACTTTGCTTTTTTACACTTTCATCTTTATTATGCAATCTATATGGAATTGCTTTTTTCAAGTTGTGAAAATAGGGATCAAGATGCATATTACCTGTGAATATCCAACTGAGTCAACATCATATATTGAACAGGTCATCCCTTCCTTGATGCACTACATTTCCTTTGTCCTTAGTTAAGTGACTATGTGTGTGGATCAGCTTCTAGACTCTGTTCTGTTTCACTGTGTTGTTTATTCTTGCACCAATACCACATGGTATTAATTACTGTAACTTTATAAGAAGTCTTGATAGCTAGCAGTGTGTCTTCCAGCTGTGTTCTTTAAACACTCTCTTCTCTATTCTTGGTCTCTAATGTTTCCATATGTTTCAGAATCAGCTTAATTTCCCCCAAGAAATCTGCTGTGATTTTGACTGGAATTGCATTAACTCTGTAGACCAGTTTGAAAATAACTGACATCTTTACAATATTGAGGCTTTCAGTTCATGAACACAGCAGATCTCTCCATTTATTTAGACCTTCTTTATTTTTCCTCTATAATGCTTTCCATATAAAGATTTTTTCTCATCTTTCATTAGATTTATTCTGTTTATGTCTTTGAGGCTATTGTAAATATTTTTAAATTTTATTTTTGAACTGAATATTGCAGATATATAAAAATATCATTGATTTTTGTAGAGTAAACTTGAATCCAGTAGCCTTGCTAAATTTACTTATTTCTAAAAAATTTAATTGACCATAGATTCTTTTGGATGTTCTACATAAACAATCATATGCTTTGCAGTCTGTAACTTCTTTTCCTTGCCTTATTGCAACGATTAAGATCTCTAGTACAATGTTTAATAGAAATAGTATTAGGAAATATTTCTAATCTCAGGGTGAAAGCTTTTAATATTTCACTATTAACTATGATATTTCCTGTAAGATTTTTACTGATGATCTTTACCAATTTAAAGATGTTTTCTTCTATTCCTAGTGTGTTAACTGCTTACTATGAATAAGTATTTGATTTTATCAAGTGCTTTTTCTGCATCATTCTACTGAGATATTTTTTCCACCTTATGATGCTAATGTAGTGAAATACACTAATATTTAAATGGAAACATAATTCATATATCTTGAAAGTCATCATTTTAAAGAGTAGAATTCAGTGGTTTTTAGTATATTCACAAAGTTGTGCAACGATTACCATTATATAACTCCAGAACATTTTCATCACTCCAGAAAGAAACCTCATACCTACTAGGAGTCCCTCCCCATTCCCCTTTTCCCCTCAGCAGCTACCAATCTACTGTCTGTCTCCAATATCTGTCTCTATGGATTTGCCTATTCTGAACATTTCATTTAAGTGGAATATGGCCTTTTGTGTCTGGTGTTTTTCAATTAGCATAATATTCTCAAAGTTAATCCATGTTGCCACATGAATCAGTACTTCAGTCTTTTCATGGCAGAATGATGTTTTATTGTACAGATATACCACATTTTGTTTACCATTCATCAGTTGACAGGTACTTGGGTGGTTTTCACTTTTAGTCTATTGTAAATAAGGCTATAATGAATATTTGTGTACAAGTTTTTGGGGATACATAAGTTTTTAACTGTCTAGGAATGGGTGTAAAGTGGCATCTTGTAGTTTTAGTATTTCTTCGGTGACTAATGATGTTGAGTATCTTTTCATGTGCTTGTTGGCCATGCATACATCTTCTTTGGAGAAATGCTTACTCGAGTCTTTTTGCCCATTTTTAAATTGGATTGTTTACCTTTTGGTTGTTGAGTCATAAGAGTGCTTTATATATTCTGGATATCAGACCCTTATCCAATATATGATTTGCAAATATTTTCTCCCATTCTGTGGTTGTCGTTTCATCTTCTTGACAGTGTCTTTTTGAAGCAAAAAATTTTAAATTTTGATAAAGTCTTATCTATTTTTTCTTCAGTTGCTTGTGCATGTGGTGTCATATCTAATAAGCCATTACCTCATCCAAGGTCATGAAGATTTATGCATTTGTTTTCTTCTAAATGTTTTCTAGTTTTAGCCCTTACATGTAGGTCTTTGATATGTTTTGAGTTAATTTTGCATATTGTATAAAGAGGGATCCAACTTCATTATTTTGCATGTGGATATCCAGTTGTCCCAGATAGTTTGTTGAAAATAAATCCAGTTGAATGGGTTGAAAACACTGATTTTGTGATGTTAAGCCAAAATCTTGCATTCCTAAAATAAATAATTCACGGAACTTTACTTTCTAATATTTTCTTTATTTATAAGTATGTTCATTAGATATAGTGGCCTATAATTTTCCTTTCTTGTAATGAACCTGCCACCCTTTGGTATTAAAATTATGGTAGACTCAAAGTGAATTGGGAATTATTTTTCTTTTTATATTATTTCAAACGGTTTGTATAAGACTAGCGTCAATTCTTTAAGTGTTTAAAAGAATTTGCTGGTGAAGAAAAAATCTGGACTGGGGATTTGTTTATGGGAAAGTTATAGTTACAGATTCAACTTTTTCTTTTTATTCTTTTTTTTTTTTGAAACACAGTCTCATCTGTCGCCCAGGCTGGAGTGCAGTGGTGTGATCTCGGCTCACTGCAATCTTCACCTCCTAGGTTCAAGTGATTCTCATGCCTCAGCCTCCTGAGTAGCTAGGATTACAGGAGCATGCCACCACAACCAGCTAATTTTTGTATTTTAGTAGAGATGGGGTTTCACCATGTTGGCCAGGCTGGTCTTGAGCTCCTGACCTTAAGCGATCCACCTGCCTCCGTCTCCCAAAGTGCTGGGATTACAGGCGTGGGCCACTGTGCCTGGCCCAGATTCAACTTCGTAAACATATATAGACAATTCAAATTTTCTATTTATTCTTTTGGGTTTGCTGTTGTTGTTGTTGTTGTTACAGGGTCTCACTCCAGTTGCCCAGGTTGGAGTGCAGTGGCAGCATCTCAGCTCATTGCAGCCTCGAACTCCCTGGCTCAGGTGATTCTCCCACCTCAGCTTCCCGAGTAGCTGGGATTACAGGTGCACGCTACCATGCTCAGCTAATTATTTGTATTTTTAGTAGAGATGGGGTTTCACATGTTGGCCAGGCTGGTCTTGAACTCCTGGACTTAAATGATCCACCCACCTTGGCCTCCCAAAGAGCTGGGATTACAGGCATGAGCCACCATGCCCAGCCTTCTATTTACTCGAGCTGGTAAACTGTATTTTCCTAGAAATTCCATTTCATGTGGATTTTCTGATTTGCTGACATAAAGTTCTTCATATGACATTCTTAGAATATGAAGGTTTGGGGTTTTACATTGGTAATTTGTGCCTTTTTTCTATTTTTAAAATAGAGTTTAGAGTAGTTTTGGATTCACAGCTAAATTGAGCAGAAGTACAGAGAGTTCCCATATACCTTCTTCCCCCACACATGCACAGCCTTCCTCACCAGAGTGATACATTTGTTACAATCAATACGTTATCATAACACAGTGACACATCTTTATCATCCAAAGTCCATAGTTGATACACTAACGTTCACTATTAGTGTTGTACATTCTATGGGTTTTGATAAATGTATAATGGCATTTATCCATTATTGTGGTATCATACAGAGTATTTTCACTGCCCTAAAAATCTTCTGTGCTCTGCCTATTCATCTCTCCTTCCCGTCTAACCCTTGGCAACAATTCAGCTTTTTACTGTCCCCACAATTTTGCCTCTTCATATAGACGAAATCATACCGTATGCAGCCTTTTCAGATTGGCTTCTTTCACTTAGCAATATGCATTTAAATTTCTTCTATGCCTTTTCATGGCTGGATAGATCATTTCTTTTTAGAGTTAAATAATATTCTATTGTCTGTATGTACCAGAATGTTTATCCATTTACCTGCTGAAAGACATCTTGGGCAATTACAAATAAATCTGCTATAAACATCTGTGTACAGTCTTTCTGTGGACATAGTTTTCAGCTCATTTGGATAAATACCAGGAAGCATTGTTGCTAGATTGTATGGTAAGAGCATGCTTAGTTTTGCAAGAAACGGCCAAACTGTCTTTCATCATAGCTGTGCCATTTTTCATGCCCATAAGCTAATTCCCATTAGTGTTCCTGTTGCTCCACAAGCTCACCAGAATTTGGTGTTGTCAGTGTTTTGGAAAATCACCATCGTAATAGATATGTCATGGCATCTCATTATTATTTTATTCTGCAGTTCCCTAATGACATATGATGAGCATATTTTCGTATGCTTATTTTCCATCTGTATATCTTCTTTGGTGAGGTGTCTGTTCAGATCTTTTGTCCACTTTTTAATTGAGGGCTTTTTTTTTCTTTTTTTTTTTAATTTTTTATTATACTTTAGGGTTTTAGGGTACATGTGCACAATGTGCAGGTTTGTTACATATGTATCCATGTGCCATGTTGATTTCCTGCACCCATTAACTCGTCATTTAGCATTAGGTGTATCTCCTAATGCTGTCCCTCCCCCCTCCCCCCACCCCACAACAGTCCCCGGAGTGTGATGTTCCCCTTCCTGTGTCCATGAGTTCTCATTGTTCAATTCCCACCTATGAGTGAGAACATGCGGAGTTTGGTTTTTTGTCCTTGCAATAGTTTACTGAGAATGATGTTTTCCAGTTTCATCCATGTCCCTACAAAGGACACGAACTCATCATTTTTTATGGCTGCATAGTATTCCATGGTGTATATGTGCCACATTTTCTTAATCCAGTCTATCATTGTTGGACATTTGGGTTGGTTCCAACTCTTTGCTATTGTGAATAGTGCCGCGATAAACATACGTGTGCATGTGTCTTTATAGCAGCATGATTTATAGTCCTTTGGGTATATACCCAGTAATGGGATGGCTGGGTCAAATGGTATTTCTAGTTCGAGATCCCTGAGGAATCGCCACACTGACTTCCACAATGGTTGAACTAGTTTACAGTCCCACCAACAGTGTAAAAGTGTTCCTAATTCTCCACATCCTCTCCAGTACCTGTTGTTTCCTGATTTTTTAATGATGGCCATTCTAACTGGTGTGAGATGGTATCTCACTGTGGTTTTGATTTGCATTTCTCTGATGGCCAGTGATGAGGAGCATTTCTTCATGTGTTTTTTGGCTGCATAAATGTCTTCTTTTGAGAAGTGTCTGTTCATGTCCTCTGCCCACTTTTTGATGGGGTTGTTTGTTTTTTTCTTGTAAATTTGTTTGAGTTCATTGTAGATTCTGGATATTAGCCCTTTGTCAGATGAGTAGGTTGCAAAAATTTTCTCCCATTCTGTAGGTTTCCTGTTCACTCTGATGATAGTTTCTTTTGCTGTGCAGAAGCTCTTTAGTTTAATGAGATCCCATTTGTCGATTTTGGCTTTTGTTGCCATTGCTTTTGGTGTTTTAGACATGAAGTCCTTGCCCACGCCTATGTCCTGAATGGTATTGCCTAGGTTTTCTTGTAGGATTTTAATGGTTTTAGGTCTAACATATAAGTCTTTAATCCATCTTGAATTAATTTTTGTATAAGGTGTAAGGAAGGGATCCAGTTGCAGCTTTCTACATATGGCTAGCCAGTTTTCCCAGCACCATTTATTAAATAGGGAATCCTTTCCCCATTTCTTGTTTTTGTCAGGTTTGTCAAAGATCAGATAGTTGTAGCTATGCGGCATCATTTCTGAGGGCTCTGTTCTGTTCCATTGATCTATGTCTCTGTTGTGGTACCAGTACCATGCTGTTTTGGTTACTGTAGCCTTGTAGTATAGTTTAAAGTCAGGTAGCGTGATGCCTCCAGCTTTGTTCTTTTGGCTTAGGATTGACTTGGCGATGCGGGCTCTTTTTTGGTTCCATATGAACTTTAAAGTAGTTTTTTCCAATTCTGTGAAGAAAGTCATTGGTAGCTTGATGGGGATGGCATTGAATCTATAAATTACCTTGGGCAGTATGGCCATTTTCATGATATTGATTCTTCCAACCCATGAGCATGGAATGTTCTTCCATTTGTTTGTATCCTCTTTTATTTCATTGAGCAGTGGTTTGTAGTTCTCCTTGAAGAGGTCCTTCACATCCCTTGTAAGTTGGATTCCTAGGTATTTTATTCTCTTTGAAGCAATTGTGAATGGGAGTTCACTCATGATTTGGCTCTCTGTTTGTCTGTTATTGGTGTACAAGAATGCTTGTGATTTTTGTACATTAATTTTGTATCCTGAGACTTTGCTGAAGTTGCTAATCAGCTTAAGGAGATTTTGGGCTGAGACAATGGGGTTTTCTAGATATACAATCATGTCATCTGCAAACAGGGACAATTTGACTTCCTCTTTTCCTAATTGAATACCCTTTATTTCCTTCTCCTGCCTGATTGCTCTGGCCAGAACTTCCAGCACTATGTTGAATAGGAGCGGTGAGAGAGGGCATCCCTGTCTTGTGCCAGTTTTCAGAGGGAATGCTTCCAGTTTTTGCCCATTCAGTATGATATTGGCTGTGGGTTTGTCGTAGATAGCTCTTATTATTTTGAGATACGTCCCATCAATACCTAATTTATTGAGAGTTTTTAGCATGAAGGGTTGTTGAATTTTGTCAAAGGCCTTTTCTGCATCTATTGAGATAATCATGTGGTTTTTGTCTTTGGTTCTGTTTATATGCTGGATTACATTTATTGATTTGTGTATGTTGAACCAGCCTTGCATCCCAGGGATGAAGCCCACTTGATCATGGTGGATAAGCTTTTTGATGTGCTGCTGGATTCGGTTTGCCAGTATTTTATTGAGGATTTTTGCATCAATGTTCATCAAGGATATTGGTCTGAAATTCTCTTTTTTGGTTAAGTCTCTGCCAGGTTTTGGTATCAGGACGATGCTGGCTTCGTAAAATGTGTTAGGGAGGATTCCCTCTTTTTCTATCGATTGGAATAGTTTCAGAAGGAATGGTACCAGTTCCTCCTTGTACCTCTGGTAGAATTCAGCTGTGAATCCATCAGGTCCTGGACTCTTTTTGGTTGGTAAGCTATTGATTATTGCCACAATTTCAGAACCTGTTATTGGTCTATTCAGAGATTCAACTTCTTCCTGGTTTAGTCTTGGGAGGGTGTATTTGTCGAGGAATTTATCCATTTCTTCTAGATTTTCTAGTTTATTTGCATAGAGGTGTTTGTAGTATTCTCTGATGGTAGATTGTATTTCTGTGGGATCAGTGGTGATATCCCCTTTTTCGTTTTTTATTGCATCTATTTGATTCTTCTCTCTTTTCTTCTTTATTAGTCTTGCTAGCGGTCCATCAATTTTGTTGATCTTTTCAAAAAACCAGCTCCTGGATTCATTAATTTTTTGAAGGGTTTTTTGTGTCTCTATTTCCTTCAGTTCTGCTCTGATTTTAGTTATTTCTAGCCTTCTGCTAGATTTTGAATGTGTTTGCTCTTGCTTTTCTAGTTCTTTTAATTGTGATGTTAGGGTGTCAATTTTGGATCTTTCCTGCTTTCTCTTGTGGGCATTTAGTGCTATAAATTTCCCTCTACACACTGCTTTGAACGTGTCCCAGAGATTCTGGTATGTTGTGTCTTTGTTCTCGTTGGTTTCAAAGAACATCTTTATTTCTGCCTTCATTTCATTATGTACCCAATAGTCATTCAGGAGCAGGTTGTTCAGTTTCCATGTAGTTGAGCGGTTTTGAGTGAGTTTCTTAATCCTGAGTTCTAGTTTGATTGCACTGTGGTCTGAGAGACAGTTTGTTATAATTTCTGTTCTTTTACATTTGCTGAGGAGAGCTTTACTTCCAACTATGTGGTCAATTTTGGAATAGGTGTGGTGTGGTGCTGAAAAAAATGTATATTCTGTTGACTTGGGGTGGAGAGTTCTGTAGATGTCTATTAGGTCCACTTTATGTAGAGCTGAGTTCAATTCCTGGATATCCTTGTTAACTTTCTGTCTTGTTGATCTGTCTAATGCTGACAGTGGGGTGTTAAAATCTCCCATTATTATTGTGTGGGAGTTTAAGTCCCTTTGTAGGTCACTGAGGACTTGCTTTATGAATCTGGGTGCTCCTGTGTTGGGTGCATATATATTTAGGATAGTTAGCTCTTCTTGTTGAATTGATCCCTTTACCATTATGTAATGGCCTTCTTTGTCTCTTTTGATCTTTGTTGGTTTAAAGTCTATTTTATCAGAGACTAGGATTGCAACCCTTGCCTTTTTTTGATTTCCAGTTGCTTGATAGATCTTCCTCCATCCCTTTATTTTGAGTCTATGTGTGTCTCTGCATGTGAGATGGGTTTCCTGAATACAGCACACTGATGGGTCCTGACTCCTTATCCAGTTTGCCAGTCTGTGTCTTTTGATTGGAGCATTTAGCCCATTTACATTTAACGTTAATATTGTTATGTGTGAATCTGATCCTGTCATTGTGATGTTAGTTGGTTATTTTGCTCGTTAGTTGCTATAGTTTCTTCCTAGCCTCGATGGTCTTTACAATTTGGCATGTTTTTGCAGTGGCTGGTACCGGTTGTTCCTTTCCATGTTTAGTGCTTCCTTCAGGAGCTCTTTTAGGGCAGGCCTGGTGGTGACAAAATCACTCAGCGTTTGCTTGTCTGTAAAGTATTTTATTTCTCCTTCACTTATGAAGCTTAGTTTGGCGGGATAGGAAATTCTGGGTTGAAAATTCTTTTCCTTAAGAATGGTGAATACCGGCCCCCACTCTCTTCTGGCTTGTAGAGTTTCTGCTGAGAGATCAGCTGTTAGTCTGATGGGCTTCCCTTTGTGGGTAACCCGACCTTTCTCTCTGGCTGCCCTTAACATTTTTTCCTTCATTTCAACTTTGGTGAATCTGACAATTATGTGTCTTGGAGTTGCCCTTCTCGAGGAGTATCTTTGTGGCGTTCTCTGTATTTCCTGAATCTGAATGCTGGCCTGCCTTGCTAGATTGGGGAAGTTCTCCTGGATAATATCTTGCAGAGTGTTTTCCAACTTGGTTCCATTCTCCCCATCATTTTCAGGTACACCAATCAGACGTAGGTTTGGTCTTTTCACATAGTCCCAAATTTCTTGGAGGCTTTGTTCATTTCTTTTTATTCTTTTTTCTCTAAACTTCCCTTCTCTCTTCATTTCATTCATTTCATCTTCCATCAGCGATACCCTTTCTTCCAGTTGATCGCATCTGCTACTGAGGCTTCTGCATTCTTCGTGTAGTTCTCGAAACTTGGCTTTCAGCTCCATCATCTCCTTGAAGCCCTTCTCTCCATTGGTTATTCTAGTTATCCATTCTTCTAATTTTTTTTCAAAGTTTTTAACTTCTTTGCTATTGTTTTGGATTTCCTCTCGTAGCTCAGAGTAGTTTGATCATCTGAAGCCTTCTCTCAACTCATCAAAGTCATCCTCCATCCAGCTTTGTTCCGTTGCTGATGAGGAACTGCGTTCCTTTGGAGGACGAGAGGTGCTCTGTTTTTTAGTTTCCAGTTTTTGTGCTCTGTTTTTTCCCCATCTTTGTGGTTTTATCTACTTTTTGTCTTTGATGATGGTGATGTACAGATGGGTTTTTGGTGTGGATGTCCTTTCTGTTTGTTAGTTTTCCTTCTACCAGACAGGACCCTCAGCTGCAGGTCTGTTGGAGTTTACTAGAGGTCCACTCCAGACCCTGTTTGGCTGGGTGTCAGCAGCGGTGGCTGCAGAGCAGTGGATTTTCGTGAGACCACAAATTCAGCTGTCTGATAGTTCCTCTGAAAGTTTTGTCTCAGAGGAGTACCCGGTTGGATGAGGTGTCAGTCTGTCCCTACTGGGGGGGTGCCTCCCAGTTAGGCTGCTCAGGGGTGAGGGACCCACTTTAGGAGGCAGTCTGTCTGTTCTCAGATCTCCAGCTGCGTGCTGGGGGAACCACTACCCTCTTCAAAGCTGTCAGTCAGACAGGGACATTTAAGTCTGTGGAGGTTCTTGCTGAGTTTTTGTTTGTCTGTGCCCTGCCCCCAGAGGTGGAGCCTACAGAGGCAGGCAGGCCTCCTTGAGCTGTGGTGGGCTCCACCCAGTTCGAGCTTCCCGGCTGCTTTGTTTACCTAAGCAAGCCTGGGCAATGGCGGGCGCCCCTCCCCCAGCCTCGCTGCCGCCTTGCAGCTTGATCTCAGACTGCTGTGCTAGCAATCAGCGAGACTCCGTGGGCATAGGACCCTCCGAGCCAGGTGTGGGACACAATCTCCTAGTGTGCCGTTTTCCAGGACCGTTGGAAAAGCGCAGTATTAGGATGGGACTGACCCGATATTCCAGGTGCCGTCTGTTTCCCCTTTCTTTGACTAGGAAAGGGAACTCCCTGACCCCTTGCGCTTCCCGAGTGAGGCAATGCCTCGCCCTGCTTCGGCTCGCGCACAGTGCGCTTCACCGACTGTCCTGCACCCACTGTTAGGCACTCCCTAGTGAGATGAAACCGGTACCTCAAGCAGAATTGCAGAAATCACCCGTCTTCTGTGTCGCTGGGGCTGGGAGCTGGAGACGGGAGCTGTTCCTATTCGGCCATCTTGGCTCCACCCTCGGGCTTTTTTTTTCTTATTGCTGAGTTTTAAGAGTTCTTTTTACAGTTTGGATAACAGTCTTTTATTAGATGTGTCTTTTGTAAACATTTTATCCCAGCCTGGGGCTTATGTTCTCATTTTTTTTTTTTGACTTTTTTTTAAAAAAAAAAAAATCAGTCTTGCTAGAGGTTTATCAATATTATTAGTCTTTTCAGAGAACCAATCTCTGGGTTTTTTGCTATCCTTTTTCTACTTTTTGAGATGCGCACTTGGACTGACTTTTAGCCTTTTTAATGCAAGTTTTGATGTCATTTAAAAATTGCCATATAGTTCAAAGTATTGTCTAACATCTATTGTAATTTATTTTTGAACTATCAGTTATTTAGAATTATAATGTTTAATTTCTAAATATTTCAGGCTTTTCTGGGGTTTTAAAAAAATTGATTTTTAGAGTAATTTCACTTTTGTCAGAGAACATATTTTAGATGATTTACTCTTTGGAATTTGTTGGGACTTAAAGACCAGCATATGATAAATTCTGGTAAAAATTCAATGGGTACTTGGAAAGAATACCTCTTCTGACACTGCTGGTTATAGTATTCTATAGACATCAATTAGGTTAAATTTATTATTCATTTTGTTGTAATCATCCATATTATTAATGACTACTTGTACTATTAGGTACTTCTAGGTCTGTAATTTTGTTTTCTATGTTTTGAAGCTATATTATTAGTTGCATTAAAATACAAACTATATCTTTCTGGTAGATTTATCTTTTTATCTCTATGAAATGTTCCTCTGTGTCCTTAGTAATGCTTCTTGACTTACATTTATCTCAACTGATGATTTGTATAGCTATATCAGCCTTTTTTTGGTTGGTGTGTTTTTTATCGTCCTTTTACTTTCAATCTTTCTCTTAACACTCAAAGTATGCCTCTTGAAAGCCAGATATAGTTAGGTTTTTAAAACATTTACCCATGTGTTAGGCAGCCTCTTTAAGATGACCTCAAATGACCAACCTCCTGGTATTAAAGCCTTGTGTAATTGCCTTCCTTGTGTGAGGACTGAACCTGACTAACCTCTGGTGACTTCTAATGGTTAGTGTTGCTCATGTGAAAGTTGTCAGATTCAAAATGGAGTCACTTGTGTCAAACCCTGACAAAATGGAGCCAGGGAAGGCTATGAAAGGAGGGATTTCATGTGCGATTTGCCTGATAACAGAAACGAATCAAAGCTTACCACTTAAGTCACACAAGGATGGCAGGGCAGCTAATCACTTTTCTAAGAACACTTGCCTGACACACTGACTCGTATGCAAGGCCAATCGAACAAAACATAATTTTAAGATCACAAATTTCACTCAATAACTGCCACCACTCACAAATCAGCACTTGCCAGCTCTCAAAAGACACTATCCCCACCAATGACTTTCTTTCAAAACGACTTGTATAACCTCCTCTTTCCCCAATGAAACCCTAAACTTTTCCTTTTCTCTAGACATACTGGAGAACACCTTGGTCTGTCTGTATGTATGACCTGGATTGCAATCCCACATCTTGTGTATTATTCCCCAATAAAACCTTTTTACTTAGATATTCATCTTTCTATACAGTTTCATGTTGACATATGTTATTTCACATGTATAGATACAATTGTATCTGTAGGACAAATTCCTAGGATTGCTGGGTTTAAAAATGTAATGAACCTTTGTAATTTTAATAAGATACTGCCAAGATATAGTTTGCACTAGTTTATACGATGTATGAGAGCATCTATTTAGCTACACACTTGCCATAGTGTGTTAACAAACTTTATTATTTTTGGTAGGAAAAAACTTCTATTATTATGCATTTTCGTATGCTTCAAAGTCATTTGTATTTTCTCTTCTATTAAACGTCTCTGTTAATCTCCTTTCCCCATTTTTATACTGGATTGCTAATGTGTTTTCTTTTTTATTGATAGGGACTCTTTCTATTTTAGATAACTTAGGCCCTCATCTTGGCAGAGTTACACATTTCTTGCCCAAGTTCTCATTTGCATTTGCTTACGGTGCTACTGTCATGATGAAATTTTTTATCTCTATGAAGTCTAATCTAGCAATCTTTTCTTTTATGGCTTCTGGGTTTTGTGTCATACTTAGAAAGGCCTTCCCCAGTCTTAGGTTATAAAATAACTTTCCTTTTTTTTTTTGTACTTTCAGAAAAAGTATTTTTTTTTTATGTTTAAATCTTTAGACTGTCTGTAATTTGTCCTGGTATAAGAGGTGAAGTATAGATCCAACTTAATTTTTTTCACCAGAGCCCTACCTAGTAGTTCCCACCCCATTTGCTGACTAATCTTTTTTCCACTGATTGAAAAGCCACCTTTATCATATTCTCAATTCTCGTAAGTATTTAGATCTATTTCTGAACTATTCTGTTCCACTCATCTGTATGACTACTCACAAATTATTACCACTGTTTTAATTGCTGTAGATGTATAAATTTTAATATCTAGTAGTCTCCCTCTATCACTATTTTTTAATATGAACTTTAGAATCAATTTATGTAATTTTTTTCAATTCTATTGGTATTTTTATTGAAGGTCACATTAGATTTGTAATTGAGAGAAGTGATATCTTTATGATGCTGCATATTTCTATGCCAGAACGTAGTTTATCTTCCCGTTTGGGTCTTGTTTCATCTCTCATTAGCATTTTAACATTTTCTACAAATAATATTTCTTGTGTTTATTCCTAAATATGTTATCATTTATGTTTTGTGCTATTATAAAATGGGTATTTTCTTCCCTTAGAGCTTGAAATTAGACATTGTACCTGTAAAAGCTACTGATTTCTGAAAATTAATTCATTAAATTCTTATTTTGTAAGGTCTGGTTAGTCTTCTTTAGTTTCTAAGTAAAAAACTCACTATCATCTGAAAATCATAATTTTCTCTTCTGATTTCTGTATCTTTCTTTCACTTGTCTAATTGTTTCGCCTACATCCTACAGAACATTTTTAAATAATAGTGATAATTAGTGGACATCTTTTTCTTGTTCCTGACTTTAATGAAATTGCTTCTGGTATTCTCAATTAAGCACGACGCAGGCTTTGGATTGAGATAAATATATTTTACCATATTAAGGAAACACCCAGCTATTCCTAATATTAAATGATTCTTGCATCCCTGAAATAAGCCTCATTTAGTCATGGTAAATTAGTCTTTCATCTAGAGCCAGCCTCACTGGGTTCAAATCTTGGCACCATTACTTCTTAGCTTTTTGTGTTCAAGCATAATACATCACATCTTTATGACTCAGTTTCCTTGTCTCTTAAATGGGGATGATAAGAATATCTGTGAAAATCAATCGACTATATGGAAAATTGAGCATTTTTTCACGTTTGAGAGACATTTGCATTTTTTCCGTGAACTGTCTGCTCATCTCTTCCACAGTGGTCTACAGGAAATTCTCTACTTTTATGTTATTTATAAATTAGGAGTATTAGCCTTTAATCTGTGATGTAAGTTGCAACCATGTTTCTGGGTTATCACTTGTATTTTAGTTTGCTTACTGTGTATATGCATGCAAGATTTTTTTTTCAACAGTCAAATATATCTCTTACTGCATCTAAATTTTTAGTAGTATTTAGTGTAGAAGAGTACATTATTGGTCCCAAAACTTTTCCGTTCCCTATATCCCCATCCTTTGCCATGTGGATTTACATTCCCTTCTACCAAAGTAGTGGAGTATATTTTTGTACTGGTCCAAGGAGATGAGGGACACATAGAGCAGAGGTGCCCCAGCTGAGTTCAGTGGCATTATAATGCAATAGCTAACACAGGTTACAAAGCGTGGGTCCACAGTTTTTAAATAAAAGTTCGGATAGTAAATATTTTAGAGTTTGAGACCACATAAAGTCTCTGTTCCATGGTCTCCTCTTTTGTTATTGAACACTTTAAAGGTGGAAGAAAAAACAAAACACCATTCTTAGCTTGCAGCAGCCCAAAACCAGGCCCTGGGTCAGTCAGATTTGGCCTACAGGCTATGTGGCTTGCTGACCCCTGTCACAGAGGAATTCATCTTTTTTTTTTTTCCAGTAGTTGTATAGTTTAAATTGTACAATTAAATCTCTCATCGCTTTGAAAATTATCCTGGCATAGTGTGAGACACAGATCCACTTTTTCCTGTATAGCTATATATTTATATGTAGCTATATAACTATGTCCAGTTACCTCAACACCATTCATTTTTATAATCCATCTTTTCCCCCACTGACTTAGGGCACCACCTTTATTGCATCCTGAATTTTCATATGCAATTGGGCCTGTTTCAGAATTTTCTATATCGTTCCATTGATCTATGCATGAACCTATACCACACTTTCAGAGTTAAGGCTTTATGTTTTAATATGTAGTGGGACTAGCCCTCCTCCTACCAAGTGCTCTCTTAAAAGGGTTTCCTTGGGCTGCTCTTGTTCATTTGTTCTTCCAAATGAACTTTACAATCAATGTGTCAAGCTCCAGAAAAAAAACTGATGGCATTTTGGGGGTCCCATAAAGTCTTTCTGCAGAGTACACAGGCCCAGATTTTGAACTACTTACTAAATGTGTTTAATGTTACAAAACTAGTCAAGCTTTCTATTTCCCCTGAATGAGTTTTGAGAAATTATTTTCTCTAGGAATTTTGTCTAAGCTTTCAAATTTATTGGCTTAAGTTGTTCATATTCATAACTTTATCTGTGAGAGTTATCTGATACCTGGATTGAAGGTTCATTCCTCCAGAGAGAATTTGTGGTTGCTTCTAGTAGTTATCTGGGGTTACAACTGGCTTGGGTCTACTGTAAATTAAATTTCCTCATGCAGTATTTTGCACCATACAAGTAGTATAAATTTGAGCCCCAATCCTCTATATAAGGGACAACTTGTTAAACATTTTTAGGTTGGTGGGAGAGGAACAGCTTTTCCTCCACCCAGGGCCAAGGTCAAGAAAGGCAATTTTCCTTCCTGTTATTTCTGCTTGGTGGCTTATTTAGTGCTTACCTTTATACAGTAAGGGTAGCACTTGGAGGGTCCCCACTTTGTGGGAGATCTCAGATTAAACTTCCTGCCTTGAGCAGGCCCTGCTTTACCTCCTGCACCCATCTCAGTCAGCACAACAGAGGCTCAGGGTAATCAGGGCTTAGTAGATATCTTCAAGGTAAAAGATGGCTTTTGTCTTACTTGCTTTCCCAGGTTTAAGCTTTCACATCATTTTTTACTTCTATAGATTTTTTTCATTTCTTATCATTCTTCTGGGTGTTTAGAAATAATTTTTGTTTTCTTTTGTTTGTTTTTCTAGAGGACCAATGATAAAACTAACTTCAAAAGTAAAAGAATTCTGTAAGGATGCTCAGTACCTGGATGACAGGTCATTCATACCCCAAACCTCAGCATCATGCAATATACCCAGGTAACAAACCTGCACATGTACCCCTCAAATCTAAAATAAAAGTTGAAAAAGAAAAAGAAAAAAAACCTTTCCCATGCATTTCATGGTTTTAGGGCTTAAATTATACTAAGCTAAGAGGATAAAAACTGACTGACCTTTGGCTGCAAAACAAAAAGAGTTTGTTACTGACTGCTATGGTATAAATGTTTGCGTCTCCCAAAAACAAGTGGAAATCCTAACTCCCAAAGTGTTGGTATTGAAGACAGGGCCTTTGGGAGGTGATTAGATTAGAAGGGTGGAGCCCTAGTGATTGGGATTTATGCCCTTATAAAAGAGACCCCAGATTGCTAACTAGTCCCCTTCACCATGTGAGGACACAACTAGAAGGTGTCATCTACGAACCAGAAGGCAAGCTCTCACCAGACGTTGAATCAGCCAGCACCTTGATCTTGGACTTCCCAGACTGTGAAACCATAAGAAATAAATTTCTGTTGTTTATTTTTTTAAAAAATTAAGTAAGGTAGCAAGATATATTAGCATACAAAATCAGTAGCTTTTATAGAGAGAGCAATAACCAGTTAGAAGACATAATGGCAGAGGAAATCTCATTTACTAGCAAATAAATTAAATACTTAGGGATAAGCTTAGCAAGAAATGCACAAAACCTACACAAGGATAATTTTAAAACACTGCTGAAAAGGCACAAAATAGTCTTGAATAAATGGAAATACATCCTATGTTCTTGGATAGGATGACTCCACATTTTAAAGATGTTAGTTCTCCCTAAATCAGTTAATATCATGTAATATCAATAAAATATCAATGTACCTTAAAAAATGAATTAGACAAGTTGATACTGAAGTTCATATGGAAAAACAAACATGTATGAATAGCCAGAAGCACAACAAATAGGAAAAATTATAAGAGGGACTAGCCTTGCCAGTCATTAAAACATACTAGAAAGTCTCTATAATTAAAACAGTGTGGTACCATGCACAAGTAGACCAGTGGAACAGAATAGAAAACCCAGAAAGACCCAAGTACATATGGATCCTGGATTGAATACCAAACCAGAAAAACAACATTACTGGGAAAACTGCTGTAATTCAAATAAAGTATGTACTTAATAGGATTGTGCCGATGTTAATTTCCTACTTTCAATAATTGTACCATTGGTATGTAAGTTAACATTAGGAGAAGCTGAGAGAGGGGTACAGAGGAAATCTATTTTTGCAGCTTTTCTGTTAAGTCTAAAATTATTTTTTTTTAAAAGGTTTTGGATCAAGAGCTCCTGAGAATGTGAAGAGGGGGCTCTGTGTCAGGCTAACATGGAACACCAGAGGGAATAAATTGCCACTGCTCGCATTCCCTGAGCTGGCCTCACTTTATCTCTGGCTGGTCAGCTTTTGCTTGGATTCTATAAAATACATGTCTTTACGATAAATTCCATTTCATGCTTTAAAATGTAAAATAAAAAAATTTTTGTTAATCCTCCAAATGCATTTCTTTGTTTTCATTGGTAGGGTCTTTAAAAGTATTTAGTCTGTCATGCTAATTGAAATACTTCATTTCTTCTATGACAATTGTTACATTAGATTTCTTTTGATGTCATTTTTTGGCAAATTATACCTTCCTAGAAAATTATCCATTTAATCCAAGTTTTTAAATTGTTTGCATACAGTTGAGCAAAGTATATTTTATGGCTCTTATTCAGTACCCGGTAATTCTTATTTTGTCTTCTCTTCTTGTAATGTTAGCTAAAATGTTACATATTTTACTACATATTTTAAAAATTAGCTTTAATTCTGTTTCCTCATTTTTCTAATTAATTTTTCTTGATTCTTTTAGCCTGCTTTTAAAAGATTCCTTTTCCTAATATTTTGAGTTATACAACATGTATCTTATTTTTTAATACACAAATTTTAGGGCAATGAATTTTCCTCTGAGCACTGTTTTATTTGTATCTCAGAGGAACAAGTTTATACTTTGGATATGAAATGCTTGTTTAATGCTTTGCATTTCCTAATCAACCCAAGAATAGTTGAAGAGCTTAAAAACATTTTGGATTGCAGATGAGCAGTGTTTTCTGGCTTTAATTTATTGCACTTTTTTTTCTGACCACTTATTCTCAAATTCTATGTTTATTGCATTTTTATCATCAAATGCCATCTGTTGTTCCTTTTCTCTGTTCTGAAACTTATGTTTTCTGTATGCTCTAATACACAGTCAAATGGGGGAATGTCTCATGGATAAAGTGTAGTTATCATTTTTAGGGTAAAAGTCTAATATGTATCAACTAGATCTTCTGTATCTTATTTAAATCATCCCATGTCCTAGTTTTTTATCCACTTGATCTGTCATGAATTGACAGAATTGAATTAAAATATCCAACTAACATTGTATTTCTGTTTCTTCCTGTGTCTCCTATGGTTTCCAATACATAAATGGTTTTCCATTATTTGGTACACAGATTATCTCAAAACATTATTATCTCGTGAGTCACATCCTTTAGCATTATGTAGTGTTTTTTTTTTTTTTTTTTTTTCCCAGTTCTTTTTCCCTAAGTTCAACCTTGCCTGATATGCAGACTACAACTCATTTTCTTGTTTGTGTTTGCTTGGCTTACTTTTGCTCAACCTTTCTGAATCTTATAACATGAAATTAGTGTTTGCTGACATTTTTGCCTTTTATCTACAGGTAAGTTTACTTTTATTAATATGACAAGTACATTTGTTCCTATTCTATGGTTTTAGACATCTTTCATTTTTGTGATTTGATTGTGCATACATGTTTTTTCTCATAATTAGCAGTCTGAATTTTTCTTCTAGTGATAATCTCTTTAATCATGTTTTCATATGATCCCCATAATCCTCTGTTTCACTAGTCAATATACCTTCTCTACTATGAGCAATGAAAAATTAGTATATTTACCTGTCCTCCCTATACTATTTTAATAATGGAACATAAAAGTCACTTTCTTATTTCTATGTACAAAAGCTAGACTACATCGCCTAATTTAAAACGCTGGTCAGTCAGAACCTGTTCAGGAAAAACGTTGGCCCAAAACTCACACTTATTTCACTTTTACGCAGTTTCAAAAGATTTAGCTAACTTTTTTTACAGTATAGTATTAATGAGACCAAAATCATGGGATCAGAACTTAGTGTGAGCCAGCAGATTGGTTTTATCCCATGGGCACTTTCTGTAGGCTTAAAGTATCAAAGATTGCTAAGGTGTTCAGTCCAAAAGGTGTAAATAGATCAACACAAATTTATTGTCACTACTGAGAAACAAAGCCCAAAAAACTTAACTGGTAGTTGAACAACTGTGTCACTGAAGAATAGTACAAGGAACTAACACAATCACATTGTGCATTGTACTCTACTAAGTCGGTGGTTCAAGGGGAATAACCTCAGACTGGTATCATGCTAGAATATGTAATGGAATCAGTCAGCCATGATTCCAAATAAAGCATTACTTCCAATTCAGTTTAACCTAGTTTTAACATGTCAGTAGCTCTTACCAATAAGTGGGCCTGGCTATATTTCCCACGGAAGGTGAACAAGGCAATGCAAATCTGTTCACATCTCAGTTCCAGCTTTGTATGCACAATGGGCCAGTTGCAGTAGGGTTTCCACGAATGCACCCTGAGCTTAGCAGAGGTATACTGCAATAGTTCTCCAACTCAATAAGGAAGCCAGTATACACAGGACCCTTCACTTCCTGTCTCTTGCCTTCCTCTCTCTGTTCCTCTGTAAGCTTTACATGTGGGCCATACTAAAACACTTGCAGTGCTCTGAACAAACCATGCTCTTACCCTTGGAGGGCTTCATCCACTCTTCTTAACTCCTGCTCATCCTTCAGGATTTCATTCAGTGTTTTTTTTTTACTTCTTCCACTGCCCAGTTTGAGTTAAAGTGCCCTCCTCCTTGCTGCCAAAATATCCTGTCATTCTTATTTCATTCTACATTGTAATATTTGCTTTTCTGATCTCTTCCTCAGAAGACCATGAACATCATGAGAGCAGGAATGCCTTCCTTCTCCGTATACCCAGCTCCTAGCAGAGTGCTTGGCATCAAATGTGTTCTATACACATCTGATGAATGAAGGGGCATTTCTAAAAGCCAAGATTGTTAAGGCAGCTTTTGCTAACAGTTAAAGAAATGTTTACCAAGGTGTTGAAAACAGTCTATCACTAACATTAACATCTCAGAACACATATCCTCCTAGCTTAGGAACCAGTTGTGCCTTGGTACACAAAGAACAATACCTTTTTATTGCCATAGGTTTGCAGGATCTCACTGACTTTTCTCTTGCTCTGGTCACTCTCAAGAACAAAACTAGGTTGTTGTAAGAGGATGTCACAGAAACCGGCTATCTCCTTTCAATGATGTACGCACAGAGAAGGGATGAGCCCATTCACAGTTGCCTGGTAGAGAAACAGCCCACCAGGAGAAGCAAGTCAATAAACAGGTCTCATCAGACACTGGCCCATGGCCCAGTGGCCCCATAGCTTATGCATACGTACATGCCCTCCAACAGTTCAGTTTGTAAAAAGAGGCAGCAGAGGTATTGGTTGGGAACACTCTTTAACATCAAACAGACTTGAATCTGAATCTTGACTGACAATAGATATATGACTTGAGCAAGTTTGTCTGTAACTATAAGCATATTTCATTGTTTTAAAACGAAGATAAAAGTACCTACCTTTAGAGTTGCTGAATAAGTGAGATGTTTCCAAATGGCAGACCACTAAGTACATATTTGCCATTATTATTAGGTACTCTGGACAGGGACCTAGTAGTCTCAAGGATAGTATATCTAAGGGGCCCAGGAGTATTCTGCTTTAGGGCAGTTACCCTCTTCCCTAAGAGGTCCCCGAGGAGGACTTGGCTTCATCAGTGTTCAGTAAATGTTTGTTCAATCAGTGACTGGGGCAAAGGTTCTGGTGGACCTTTGTTATTCTTATTGGCTGTCCAGCATCTGAAGTACCTTCCTATGTGTGAGGAAGCTCAACTTTCCAGATAACCTCATTCTGACTTCCCAGCCAGGACCACAGGCATATGACTACTAATCAGATCCACCTACCCCATATTTTGAATCAGAAACTAGTGATTCAAAGACATCAGGAACACACAGGGTCACTTCTAATGAAAGTGGAACCCCAAGTTTCACTGTATTCATAGGGCTAGTGCTGATGCCCCAATAAAAAATTCTTTGATAAAAATCAACACGAAGTTCACAGCCAAAAAGGCATGAGGAAGCCAAATTAAAAAATTAACCAGCAGCAGAAAGCCACAGATTAAAGACAGCATTAGGTGGAGGAGCCCCTTTTGGGCACAGGCCCCCTTACCAGTCCAAGACCCTGAAGAGGAGAAAGCAGAAGAGGGAACACAGTCCAGGCCATCTTTTCATAAATAGCATCTCATAAGTAAACAGAAGTGACCCACCTTAGAATCTCACTAATCTAATTAGCAATTCCTCCTACCTCACTGTGCTTGAAGGAGGAACAAGGGAGGTGAGAGGACCAGAGACCTTTAATATGCTTTCCTAGAAGCCTGCAGTAAGTAATAAATGTGAATGCTTTACTCTAATCTGTGCTTTTAAGTTGGTGCATTAAGGTGGTAATGGCAAAGGAACTCACTGGCATACAGGTGTTCACTGAAGTAACGGAGGTGGCGGCAGAGACCAGCATCCAGTCTGTGCTAGACTGATCTACCAAACAACTCCAGAGAAACTGAGAAAGAGCAAAGAAGTGGGAAAAAATCAGGAAAGTAGGGTCAGGAAAGGGAGCATTCCAAAGAAGGAAGTGGTTTATAGCATCAGTACCATAAAAATCAACCTATGGGCTAAAGTTTGACAGTAGAAGTCACTGGTGAATCCAGCAAGAACAGTTTTAATGGTAGCAAGGGTAGCAGCCAGGTTTTAGAGTGATGGTTCTCAGCCTCAGCTACACTTCTTTTTAAAGACTGAAACCCATCCCCACCTCCCCATGCTGATTTAATTGTTCTGTGGTCCAGTCCAGGGATTAGGACTTTTTAAAGCTTCCCAGGTGACCCTAACATGCAGCCAGGGTTAAAAACCACTGCCTCAGTGGACTGCAGAATGGACAGAGTGCAGATAAGGGCAGTATACTTTAGTGGTACTCAGGCTTTCAAAGGGTTGAGGAAAAGTCTTTTGTTTGAAGCAGGAGTATCTGAACATGTTTAAATGCAATGCTGAATGTGCCAGGAGTATGAGGCTGTAGCTAGATCAAGTCATTTATCAAGGGAGAGGTCCTAGGGCACAGGAAAAGGGATTCGTCTTGGGCAGGACAGGCACTGGCACGAAGATAAGGAAGGGTGTGTGTGTGGGTGTCTAAGTGGGAAGTTCTGCCCGAGGCTGTAATGTGGTGGGGGGAGGGCTGGGATTAACTGCTGAGCTTGAGAGAAGGTGGGGGTAAAAGGGTTTAGAATGGCCAGTTTGCAATAAGCTGCTGACAACAGGAGGCAGTTTGAGATCAATACTGAGAGCAATTCAAATCGTTACCATGATTTTGGGGTAGCATCAGTTTGCACGGTCATGAGATTTTTTTCATGGCCCGCTTGAGGAAGCAAGGTGTAGGACCTACACATAATGAAATGCGTTGACTTTGAGTCAAAGTCACGAAGGCCATCTTTAAGTTCTCTGATATTTTCTTTCCCCTTTCAATTAAAAACATTTGAATGAGGGGTCAGCAAGGGTCAGAACTTTTAGAGAAAGAAAACATTAACTTATATAATTCACATCTTAAAGCCTTCTAACTTTTTGGTCTCACACCTTGATAATATCTAGTAACACTAACATTTTTGGCCAGAGGTAGTTTTAACTGGTCTTCAAGATGGAAAAGAAAAATTGTGTGGTGTTGTAAAAGACTGCAAAAATTGAAATGAGACCTTAAGAGCCTACACACATGGGCATCTGAGGAAATGAGAACTCCTAGTATACCTGTGCAAACACAATGAACTCTTTAGCTATGCATATTCCCTGAAAAGACAGAACTTGGATTTCTGGGCTCCAGCAACCAGTTAGGACCCAGCCCAATTAATACAAGTAAAATATGAAGAAAAAATGGCCATGCTTTTCTTTTCAAAGCCTTAAGATTAGAGTACCATATTCTGAAATGCTGGATCCACGAGTCAGACAATAACAACAACAAAAAAGCATGATATTGCTATTGGTCTCCAACCCCTGCAGAATTGCTAGCTGAAATCTAAAAAAAGACAACACGATATGATTAAGTGGGATCACAGAAAATTGATTTTTACATGCTCTGAAGTACTGAGATTCAGTCCTAGCAAGAGATTACCAATAACTCAACAGGTATTTCACACCTATGTACCCAAGGTGTTTTTTTCTTCCAATATTTTTTTTTCATTTTTATGAGCCGTACTTTAAATGATTCATCATTATCATGCTGGAAAATACATGATATTTTCCCTTGAAACTAAGATCTAACGAACAAATATGGTAAACTCATACCTTACACAAATCACATTTTTACTGCCAATTGTGAAAAATGACTATCATTCATAGACTAATAATTCATTGTTATATTTTTATCCATTTTTATTTTATTATCTATTTTTTGATACGGGGTCTCGCTCTGTCACCCAGGCTGGAGTGCAGTGGCCAGATCATGGCTCACTGCACCCTCAACCTCCTGGGCTCGAGTGATCCTCCTGCCTCTGCCTCCCAAGTAGCTGGGACCACAGGCATGCACCACCACAGCCAGCTAATTTTTAAAATTTCTTGTAGAGACAAGGTCTCACTATGTTGCATAGGCTGGTCTTCAACTCCTGCGATAAAGCAATCCTCCTGCCCTGGCCTCCCAAAGTGTTCGATTATGGGCGTGAGTCACCACACCGAGGCTTTTTCCATTTTCAAAAGGTTATTTCCATCCACCTAAACATAGCCCTTGATAGCATCCTTTGTCAATTTTTCAAAAAGATCTTTCAGGAGCTTGTAGGGGAAAAAAAATATGAGAAATAAAGACATTAACAGTTTCTGCAAAGAATTATACAAAAAAAAACCCTCTTTACTTATGGAGGGAATATGAGAGTACCTCAGAGCTTAGGAGGAGACCAGTCCATTAAAACATCTTTTTAACTGTGGCAAAGCCTATGGTTCTCAAACTTGAGCATGCACCAAAGCCCCCTGGAGGGCTTGTTTAAAGACTGCTGGGCCTTGCGCTGGGAGTTTCTGATTCAGTAGGTCTGGTGAGGGCAAGATGTGCTGATGCTGTTGGCCTAGGGACCACACGTTTAGAATTCCTGCTCTGGGCATCTCCCTTTCCCCGCTGCTTCCCACTTCTCCACCTTGCCAAGATTGCTTCTTTGCTGAATGTCTTCAGGACATGCCCCATTCTTCGATACTGTACTTTAAAATTTTTTTATTCCCTAAATCTGGCAATTTTACCAAGCATTTATGATGTCTACTTGCAGTGATAGAAAAATATGTCTACTTGCAGTGATAGAAAAATGTCTTCTTTTGGCCATAAGTTTGTTTTGCTGGACTTGTTAAAAACCCTGTAGTCCCGGCCGGGCGCGGTGGCTCACGCTTGTAATCCCAGCACTTTGGGAGGCCGAGGCGGGTGGATCACGAGGTCAGGAGATCGAGACCACGGTGAAACCCCGTCTCTACTAAAAAAAATACAAAAAATTAGCCGGGCGTGGTGGCGGGCGCCTGTAGTCCCAGCTACTCGGAGAGGCTGAGGCAGGAGAATGGCGTGAACCTGGGAGGCGGAGCTTGCAGTGAGCCGAGATTGCGCCACTGCACTCCAGCCTGGGCGACAGAGCGAGACTCCGTCTCAAAAAAAAAAAAAAAACCCTGTAGTCCCTACTCTTCAACAATACTTCTCATCTTCCTTCTTTTTGATGTTGCTGTTTCCGAGCATTTGATGTTCATCTTTTGGAGACGTTAACACAGGAGAAAGCATCTCTGTGCCACTTGCATTTAGTTCTGAGTGATAGAACTCACCATTTTCCTCACCCTTTCCCTCTGTACCAGTTTTCTTCTAAGGGGAGAAATTGTTGCCAGTGACAGTAACTCTGACCTTTCACAACAGGAGTGAGAGATAAGGAAATACTGACAAATAAAACTGGCAGCTCAAGCACTAGCAGAGGGAAGCAGCTGACAAGAGCTAACTGCTTTTACCATCCCTCCAACCATCGCATGAACCATGACATCCTCCAAGCCATGCCTCCAACTAGACTGCATCCACAGCTGCTAGAGTAAGCCACTCTGCTCTCAGCCCAGCTCAGATAAGGTTCACAAGACATACAGGGCACTGAACACAGCTTCTAATGCTGAGATTTTTACGTGGTCTTCTCCCCAGGGGGAAAAATCGGTGTGGCTCAGAACCACAGTAATGAAGCCAAAATGAAACAAAGACCTGAAATCAACCATGCATCACCACCAGGAGCCTTCGCCTGGAGCCAAAGTGGAGAACCCATCGCATCAGCAATGACTGTGCCAGCCTAGTTCCTGTCTCAATACTCTGTATCTTTTTCAATTCCAAGTGACTTTAATGATAACTCTGCAGCAACAGAACTTCCCAGGCTATATTATGGGTATATAGATACAGCTACAGTGTCTCTAACTCCAAAATGCAAGGCTATTATCAATCTACTTGGAAGTCATAACTAGTTACTTGTCCAAGGTGTTGTGCTTTACTTAACAAAGGATGCTACAAGCATCACAGACTAAGAAGACTTATTTCAGCTTTTGGCCATTTTGCTACAAAAATAGCCTTGTTAGTAGCCTACTTCATAGCCCAGCAATGTCCTCTTCAATTTTGAATTGCATGTGATTTCTAAACAATTCAAGGCTAAATGTGACCTATTTTACAACCACACATACCACTCAGTAAAAATTATACTCAGCCCCCTCCAAATCTGGTACCAGGTAAACAAGCTACTAATTTCTTTTTATTATTTCTTACCAAGAGGCAACACAAGGCTGGGCATGGTGGCTCGCACCTATATTATTACAACACCTGGGGAGGCTGAGGCAGGAAGATTGCTTGAGGTTAGGAGTTCAAGACCAGCACAGGCATCAGAGCAAGACCCCATCTCTCCAAAAACTTAAAAAATTAGCCAGGAGTGGTGGCACACTTCCACAGTCCTCACAACTCAGGAGGCTGAGGCAGGAGGATGGCTTGAGCTTACGAGTTCAAGGTTACAGTGAGCTATGAACACATCACTGCACTCTAGTCTGAGTGACAGATCAAGAACCTGTCTCTAGGAAACAACAACAAAAGGCAACACAAGAGTTTCGTTCCTTTAAAATACCGCATCTGAAAAATAATCTAAAATTCCCTTAAACTCATAATTAAAACTAACTTTTTATTAATGATCCTCACAGACGCAGATAATGTTCTGACTTCTGCCCATCGTGGAAAACACACAAAATTAGGATTCAGACAGGCCATTTGTGTAGCCAGCTGAGAAAAATCAGAACCCTGAAATAAATAAAAACTGTTTAACTCAACTTTAGTTATTACTTTTGAGCAGATCAAATACATGAGCTCAAGGATCATCCTCAAAGTAAGTCATATTTCAGAGTTTTTTCAACACTGATTACAAAACCTGATTTTTGAAACTATGTAACTTCTTTGAAAGATAATAGATTTTTCTTAACTTATGACATTATACACTGTGCTGCATATAAAGAAACTTTAAGATTCAAAATACACTCATTTCTAAGGCTATCCTCTGGAACTGGTTAATACAGAAAGCAAGCAGAGTACATTGATTAATAATTCTTTAAACATGCACATACAGCACCTTAAAATGAGGAGCACAATTTATAACCCTGTGCTGGAAAGTATTTGTGTGCTTAACATTCTATTCTCTCAGGCAACTAATTTTCTCCCCATTTATTACAGGTAGATGTTGCATTCTTGGGTAATCCCTATTGAAAGTATTCAAAATGTGTAGAAAAGCATGCCCAAGAAAGATAATAAATATTCATGGTATATCGTTTCATAAATAAGCATCTCAGACTGACTCAGGTCTATCACTGAAAAACAAGAGATTATAACCCAGGGCAGAGAAAATCTGAAAGTCTGGGATTCTAGTCCTAGCTTAGTTATGTGATTTGGAGCAAGTCACTCAACTCTGTGGCTGTTTTCATCTCCTTAAAATGGCATGACTTCGTAGAGGTGTTTGAAATGTAAATAATGTTGTATATAAAAGTTATTTTTAATCATAGGTAGAAAGGCAGACTATTAGGAACAAGTTATATAGAAAAAATGTGAGAACACCTTGGCCACCTGACCTTTGGAGGTTTTCACTAATATGCCATGATCATGGGACCAATCACTGCATGAGTCATAGAGCTTGACACAAACAAAAAATTATGTCCACAGATTTCTCTCAAACCCAACCAAGTATGTTAAAAATATATGCCATGGGTCACTATGGTGACAATGCACATGACAACAAAATCTAACCTCATCACTAAAACAATTCAGTGGTACCATTTTATATTCAACAGACATTATATTTTCTATACTTCTATGGGTGCAGCCCACAGAGAAGGAAAGTGCAGCCTGGGAAGTCCCTGTAAGCACACACACTGCTGCATGAGAGCCAGGGGTGACTCAGAGGCATGCTGGGCCAGCTTCAGCACTCTCCCGTCCCATCATCTCCACCCCTGTAAGCACACACACTGCTGCATGAGAACCAGAGGCAACTAAGAGGCATGCTGGGCCAGCTTCAGCACTCTCCCACACTACCGCATGAGAACCAGGGGTGGAACGTCCCTGTGAGCACACACACTGCTGCGTGAGAACCAGAGGCGACTCACGGGCATGCTGGGCTGGTTTCAGCACTTTCCCGTCCCATCATCTCCACCTGCTCTCCCTCTACCATATTCCTGATTATGAACAATTGACATGTTCTCAGTCTTAAAGTGCCATGTAAACTTAGCTTCAAGTCCCCTTTTCCAACTAAATTCATGCCCACCCACCTCCCTTCGATAAAGAAATCTGGAGTTTCCACTGATAAGGACTATAATTTTAAAAGGGAATATGATAAAGCAACCCATCATTACACTTCGTACGGGAAACAGGGGCAATCGCACTTTAGGGGAAGGGGGTGCTGCCCCATGTCGCACCTATTTAATACAGAAAATAAGCAGGTGCATGAGTGCGAGTCCCTCTACAATGTGACCAGAGCAGGGAGCACTTCACCAAGAGCTTCTATGTATTTCAGAGTAAACATACTCATTGGTATAAAAAAAAGAGCCCTTTTGTCAGCCAGGCCCCTGAATGAATGACAGACACTCTTGATAATACTTTCTAGAAAGCATGGCTTCTCTCCAGCAGCTCCAGGCCATCACTTATTTCTCATTTTGACAAAGTAGCATCCAACTTGAGGCACGACTGTATATATAACTCCACATGCAGCTGGGCCATCATAAACACACCAAGTATAAAGCCCTGTCAAAAAGACAATTTACCTCCCCAAAGCATGGCCCCAAGAAGCCATTATTATAATAGAGTATGAATTTCTGCTGCAGGTTATTAACCTATAATACTAACAATAAAGTCCTGCTTAGGACATAAAGGCTCACACTGGGACATGAAGTAGTAAGACACAATCCACTGACTATTTTAAACTTGCTGTATACCTAAACCATCTTCTCCATTACACCAATCTGTGTGTGTGTGTATATACACATGTCCTCTTTCAGTAGAACAGAAACTCTGAAGATGAGGTAAAATACAATACAGCTGCTGATGATGATGAGCTGTCTGAGTTTCTGCAGACAATCTGCAAAAAAAATTGAAGTTCTCAAGGCCCACTTGCTGGTGTCTCTTTTGAGGCCCCAAAACTTGGTCGATTTATCTTATTGGCACTCTGCGTGAATCAAGAGTAGGCTCAAAGGCAAGCCTTATCTCCTGCGAACACAATTCCATACAGGCCTCAACTCAGTATTTAAATTTGTTTGGAACTGGCTACAAATTTCGAACTTCCTCAAATGATATTAAAAGCTCTACACAAAAGGTATGCAGAAGCAGTTACTGGTTTTTCAAGAACAAAGACAACTGCAAAAAAGCAACAGCTCTGTAAATGGAGCTGTAGTAAATGTTGAGACAGCAATAACAAGGTAACAAATAGAGCAGAGGATGACCTTTTTGTAAAAAATTGCTGCCTCAATATTTTACTTTAAAAAAAAAGATTCCCACAACATGATCTTCTGAGAGAAAGAATCCACTGCTGTGTTTGAAAGAGGAGTTGGTTCTGGTGGTGAAAGGACTGGGAATGTCGATTAAGATATGCAAGACTATCTAACACAAAGTCCAACATTTGCTTCAGCAACACCCAGTCAGCTCCTGGAGGGTGAAGTCTTGCTCTCTAGCTGTATCCAGGGCTCTTTTCTTGTGGCATTTTAAAAAATGTAGCAGTAGTTGCGTCTGTGGCTTTCTCTGCTGCAGAGGTCCTCACCAACCACTCAGAGCTGGGTGATTTGGGGGCTTGTGATGCTGGTGTGGTTGGCTCCACTGCATCCATGTGAACTAGTAAGGTTACAATAGAGAGGAACAAAAACATCAAGGGGAGATAAATTAGAATAAGACAAATTAGAATGAGAGATACTTAGAAACAAAATTTTCTTAATCCTTATACTTCATGTCCTAGTAACCCAAGTGGTCACATAAGGTACCTCTTTTTACTCTACAAAAAAGTAAAGACAAGATTTAAATAAGACAGTATTTCCTAATCTGAGAAAATGGGTTCAATTGAACAAATAAATAAATTCAGTAGCATGCATTCATAATGTAGTAAAAATCACTTATTAAGTACTTATGTGTATATTGCTTAAACAATGAATACTCATGATCTTGTTAATGCAAACCCTTACTCATAGATACTCATAGAGATGACTCATAGTGATCTCCACTTTCTAGATCAGGGAGCTAAGGTATAGAGAGATCAGATAAATTGTTCAGGGATAAAACAGAGCTGGATAAATATCAAGATTCAAGCACAGATACTGGACTCTAAACCCCACGCTCTTCCTGCCACAACCCATGCCTCCGATAGGGCAGTGTTACCAATAAATATATACCATACAACAAGGAAAATGTAGAAAAAGAGCACAATTAGGCCCAATATTTTTCAATGAGATCACTAAAGACATTCTGGACAGGAGACATGGCTTGTGCAGGGCTGTCTTGTATACTTCAGAACACTTACCGATCTGGATCCTAACTGCTGAATGCCAGGAACACTCCCCAGTCATTGTGACAAACAAACATTTACTTCACATTTCCAAATGCCCCTGAGTGGAGTGGCACAAAACACCATCATCTCCACCCACTCTGCTGAGAACAAATATATCCTAAAATATGGCAAAATCTAGGAAAGTTTGGATTTTACCCTGTCACCCAATAATTCCACTCCCAGAAATGTAACCTAGAACAGTAATTTTCAAATTGTGGGTCACAAAATCAATTTAGTGGGTCATGACCATTACTTTTTTTTCTCAATGAAAAAAATAGAAAGTATCAGCGTGCACCCAGGATTTATTTCAGATTTACATGTACAACCAACACACATATTCAAACATGAATTTCTTATTGTGGGCTAATGTAAAAATATCTTGAAAGCTGTTACTCTATATACAAGAGTTTCTTGAGAGCAACAGCTTTCAAACATTTTGGAACTTCACCACAGCAGCAGGAAATACATTTGACAACTCAAATCTCTCTCTTTTTCTCTCTCATACACACATACTCACAACAAACTCAGGCACATATACTCACTCATATTTAACTGGTAATAAATTTCAAAAAACTATACCTACATGATCACCAAACTGCAGTGAAAAAAGCACTACCCTAGAAAAACTTTTTTTTTGCTATTTTTTATTATAGTAAAATATACATAAAATTTGCTATCTTATCCATTTTTAACTGTACAGTTCAGTCGCATTAAGTACATTCACACTGTTGTGTAACTGTCACCACTATTTATCACCAGGACTTTTTCATCATCTCAAATGGAAACTCTGTACCCATTAAACAATAATTCCCCCCATTTCCCTCTTCCCCTAGCCCCTGGCAACTACTATTTTCCTTTCTGTTTCTATGAATTTGACTATTCTAGTAGCTTATAAAAGTGGAATCACACAATATTTCTCCTTTTGTGTCTAACTTATTTGACTTAGCAAATGTCTTCATTCAATTTGTAGCACGTGGCAGAGTTTCATTCTGAATAAGAAAGGCTTTCAAGCTACATAACATTCCATTGTATATATATAGCACATTGTGTTCATCCTTTCATCCAGCAATGGACATGTGAGTTGTTTCCACCCTGACGACTGCAAATAATGCTGCTGTAAACAAAGGTGTGCAAAAATCTATTTTGAGTCTCTGCTTTTCATTCTTTTGGGTATATGCACAGAAACAGAACTGCTGGATCATATGGTAGTTTTATGTTTAATTTTTTTAGGAACTGTTTTTTTACATGCTGTTTTCCACAGCAATGCACAATTTTACCTTCCCACAAGCACTACACAAGGGTTCCAATTTCTCCACATCCGCACCAACACCTGACGTTCTGTTTTTTGATATAGCCATCCTAATGAGCGGGAAGTGGCCTAAAAGAATGTTTGCACTTGTTCTCTCAGAGAACAGTGCAGTATTTTCCGTAATAGCATAAAACAGGAATACAATCCAAATGTTCATCAAGAACATTTAATTATAGCATATTCATCATATTCATACAATAGAATACCATATACATGGCAGTTGAAACAGATTTTTGGCAGGACAAAGCATAACTGAATCTCAAAAACAGAACCCGGTGAAAGCTGCAACATAAAATATGACATACTTTGATTTCATATATACAAGGTTCAAAAACAAAACTGGACAATATATTGCTTGAAGATACATATGTCTGCTAAAACTACTTGAAAGAAAAAAAAGAATGACAAACGATAAAAAACAATCAGAATAACTTTTACCTCTGAGGAGAGCAGGGAGAAGATTTTTAAAGATTTTAACTTTCTAAAACTTTTAAAGTTTTTAAAAAAGAAAATTTTAACTTTTTCTTAAAGTGAATGGTAGGTACATGGATATTTGCTGTATTTTATTTACTCCTTACACATCTGCTATAAATGTTCTTTTACACCCATTCAATATTTACTAAGAAACATGTTTAATTTTAAAAAACATTTAAAAAGACACAGTGGGCAATAAGAATTTGCCCTATGACTCCCGAGAAAAGGGACATCCTAAAATGGAACTACTGAATCCAACCATGTGGTTAGAATATATCAGGAATCACTCTGTTTCAACTTTAAGATTCTATTAACTTATTCTTACAACAAATAATCAGTGGGTTTATTCTATGGGCTAGGTATTCATTTAGATGCTAGGGGTGCAGTAGTGAGGAAAGCAGATAAGCAGTCCTGCTCTTGTGAATGCATCTGACAATACATTTGACAATTCAAATCTCTCTCTCTCTCTCTCTTATCTCACTGACCTAGTATTTGAAACCTGATGTAACTAATTAACAGATTAACTATTAGGTACCCTTCTGAATGATACTCTAAGCACACATATCCTACCCCAGAAAGAGAAAGGTCAGAAAAAGTTTTTGGGATAGCTAAAATATACTCACACAAGTAGCTGGGTTCTCAACAGAATTTCTGATCACCTCAATTCCACTTTATCAAAAGGCATGTGTTTACTTTTTAAAGGATTGGAATCTGCACGCCAATGGCTCTGATCTACCATTCTGATGAAGAAAATCATTTCAAGAAAACGAAGTCTGGTTTTCATCTGGGTTTATTATGTTTTTTACAGCTACTCAGTCTCAAATTTTGGAGAAGATAATCCATTTTTTTTCTTTTCTGACTACATTCTTTAAGAGCATATTCAGCTAGTTCACTTCAGCATGAGGGAGACACTTGCAGGGAAATCCCCGTTCTGGTGTATCAAGTCTCAGAAGCCGGTTAGCATGCTTGCTCACTAAGATCCAGGGTGTGGTTCTGTGCACTAGACGCCTGCAAGCTAGAAAGCCATAAAGGAGGGGAGAATGAAGATACAAAGAAAATAAAGGTGCTACACTTTCAAGATGGGTCTATTTAACAACCCTATGGTCATTTACAGTCTTTTCCTTGGCCTTTTGTTACTATTAGTACAAAAAGGCAAGGAAGACATGCTGTTTCTTCCTGCTCTTCACCTCTCTAGCCTTATTAATATCTTTAAATTCAGTCAATTTCAACTCAAAACTTTCTACCAGTGGGGGAGGGGAAAAAGGGAAAAGATTTGTGGCTGCATGTTTAAGAAAGAAGCTGAATTCATCACAGTGACAGGGGAGAGTGTTGGCAGAGATCTGAGCTATTTATTCTTTTAGGAAAATCCTATAAAGAATGACACAAGGAAGCCTCTATCTGCAGTCTTGTCCATCACACTGGTGAAGAGTCCCATAACAGATGTATGCAGTAGCGTGATTTAGTGCCAGGAGCTGGCCCCTGATGTGTATTAATACAGCGGCAAAGCGGAACGCACCTCTCTTCATCACTCATTCCTATAAAAGAGGCGGAATCCGAGATGGCCCGATGTTAGGCAGAGCAAGCCCATTTGTTCTACTGACTGATGGCACAGACTCAGGCTATGTCCTTCACCTCCATGGGGCACTCAGGTTTGTGGGTAGAAAAAAAAAGAAAATGCTCAGTGAAGCAGGGCTTAGTCAACAAGTGAGAGGAGAGGAGCTGGGCTCAGGAGGGGAAATGTTTAATGCTCAAGTCTTGTTTAATACCCACCTCCACACACATACATTTCCCAACCTGAATATGGAACAAGGATTTTAAACTCTTCCCAGTGGTTCCTCTCTTATAAACAATTAAAAGCTAAAAATAGAAGCTAGATATTAAGGAGAAAAAAAAGAACAAAAAGATAAAAGAGGGGTGGTTTTCTTTTAATGCTTCCAATACCACAGACCGAATGAGGATCTGAGTTTTGATGTGCAGTCCTAGTCTGGACTTGATCTTGTTATATATATGAAAAGAAGAACACCTGCAGGACAGCTCTAGAGTCACAAGGAAACCGGTCTGATCTTGGCTCTGCAATTTATCAACCATGTGGCCTCAGGGAAGTGATTTAAGCCTTGGTTTTCTCATGTGTAAACTGGGAATAAAAACAGCATCTACCTTATAAGGCTGTTGCAAAGATTAGGTGAAATAATGTTTACAAAGTGTTCAGCTCAGGGCCTGGCCATGTGGAAAGCACTGAAAAAAAAAGTACTATAATCATCAGACCTGTGATGAAGATCGTCCAGTATGAACCACCATCAAGCAGACTTCCCAAACAGAAGCTCAAAGAGGACAATTTCACAGTTCACCAAAACTTACTAAGTTAAGGTAGAGGATAGGGCTCCCTCCCCATCTGTGTGAGGTTTACTCTCTATTCAGCTATCAACTGTTCTGATTTATATAATAGGTAGTATTTTCTAAAGAAAATAAAATATTCAATGGTATATTCAATATCCAGTTTTCTCACTGAAATATTAATACATAACTCTCCCCTTTTTTTCACTGAAGGATAACATACACACAGTGAAGGACATCAATCCTAAGTGCACAGCTCCAGATTCTACCTATGTAAGCAGCCACACACCCTCACCAAGTTCATCATATGGAGCACTGCCAACAGCCCAGAGGGCTTCTTTGTGCCCTCTCTTGGTCACTGCTCCCCACCAAAGAGAAGTACTATTTTGGCTTCTACCAATTAGTGTTAGTTTTGTTAAAAAAAAAAAAAAAAAAAAAACACAAAAAAAAACTGAAAAGTTTTAGCCTAAAAAATTGTTTTTAATTAGGAATGTCATGACCAGTAAAATATTAGCATTCTACTTATAAAAGCAGTAAGAATGTACTGTACTGTATGCAAGATAAGAAAGTAAATAACCCCGTGTGACTGCCTGACTGAACTGCCACTTCACCTGGACTTTCATTAACATGGACCTAATTTCCTGTCTGTGCTAAAACAAAAGCTCAGATGACTGGAGATTGCTGATAGTGGAATATAGGGTTTCAAACTCTAGATAGCCATGTAACAGTGAAAAAGCACAGACTTCAGAGTCAGCGAGAACTAGGCTAATTATTTCTTGTAGTCTCAGTTTTCCCATGTAAAGTGGGAATAAAATGACCTACACCATCACAAACATTACATGAAAAGGTATACAAAACACATAATTTACTGCCTGACACACGGTACACGCTCAATAAATGATAACTGCATGTAATCACCTGCACTGGGGCTAGACAAAGATGCTGTGGCCACTGGTTTCCGCTTCCTCTTGATGTCACGTGAACATGGTGGTCCCCAATGTACATTTGCCTGTCTGCAGATGTAAGAAGAAGAAAAATGGTTTGAACTTTTTAATTCTTATTGTAAGACATTACATGTAGCCCAGATTAAATCCTTAACCCATTACAGACATAAACAAAATGGGCACCATCTTTTGCCATTAAGCATTGGGACAACATTATTCAGAATTAATAATAACTCACTCTTTATCAACAATACACACCCATTCTAAACTTTTTACCTGATTTCAGTGTAGCAGACATTCAAGATTAATTTCAATAAATATGTGTTGCATTACATGCTTATTTTTATACAATTATTTTTCATAAAAACTATAACCACAA
The DNA here is from genome assembly GCF_028878055.3 of Symphalangus syndactylus. Lineage (NCBI taxonomy): Eukaryota > Metazoa > Chordata > Mammalia > Primates > Hylobatidae > Symphalangus > Symphalangus syndactylus. The sequence goes on from NC_072430.2 coordinate 40,715,183, forward strand.
TTGCTCTAAACTCACTAATACTTACTCCCAAGAGGTAATACGTTGAAAAAGTTTAATGCTGCATGAACACAGATATTTGCATAGAATTTTAATAGGAAGTTTAACCTCCTGCCATGTAAATCTGAATTTTTAATACTGTCTACATCACAAGTTAAGTAAGTTTAGTTTCTGTGACTTTTAAAAATATTATGTTTTTTATTTTACAGGCAAAAAATAAAAATATTAATTATGTGATAATATGTTCCTTCATCTGAATATTCAGCTTATTTTAAAAGCAAACGATTCTGTGAAAGACAGTGGGATTAACACTGAACTAGCTGGTATGCTATTTTAGTTCACCACTGTTCCCCAAGAATGTATTGTACTGTATGCAAATTAAGAAAATAAAAATCTTTACGTATGTGAAGATTTTGTCCCTCTCAAACTAGACAGATCCTGCCTCTGATTAAAGACCAAAATGAGTCTCACCTTTACACAAAGTGTTCCTTGAACATCTGGGGCCTCATCTACCATGAAGCAATGTTTAACTGGTGTGCATATATCTTGCTTCTCTAATGAAACAAGAAGGCTTAATCTCTTTGGGATTAAGAACAAGGATCTTGAGAACAGAAACTTTATTTACACTTCTTTGATAATTTTCCACTGATCTACCAACCTTGGCTCAAGGCACACAGGCAATCCTCATTAACTGTTGATTAAAACTGCTGTGAACGAATAAAAGTTCTAAAAATCAAATGGCCACTCAAACACTTAAAAGTGATTAAAATAGTAAATTTTATGTTATGTACATTTTACCACAATTTTAAAAAACTAGCCAAAGTAAATAACATATAAAATTATATCAGATAAATTCCTAATCAGTAGTCCCAGCTGAGGATCAAGACCCTTAGTAGTCTTAAAACTAGAACCTCAGACAAACCTAAGAAAACCTGGTTAGCAAGGCAACAAGACAGCTGTTGAATGGACACATTTTTTTGACTCAGAAAGCCCCCAAAATAACTTGTACAGTTGAAAAGGGTGCATGCATGCGTGAGCGCGTGCATGCACACACCACACACACACACACACACACACTTTCACGTCTCTAAATAGCAAAAGCTTCAGAGTCAATTCAATTTATAAATAGGAAAATATAAGAATTTGACTAAAATCCTAAGAAATTCTTTAGGAATGCAAAGAATGTTACAGGCTGAGATTTATAATACAAAGCCAGTGGTTTGGAAAATTCCATCCAAACCACCTTTTATTGATCACTCTGTCCTGTACAGAAAATTAAGTCAAATACCTCATGAATAATTAATTCTGAAAGCCCAAATAGTTAATTCTAAATAACTAATTATAAATGTGTAAAGTAGGGAAAACGCTTCCTTTTTCATACCTTGCATAAATCCTGGGAATAAGTCTAAGCAGCATGCTGATTTAATAATAAATTAACATAGATGACAACATCAAAGATAGACAGGACTTCAGTCTGAACGGAGTGGTGGTAATTCCCTTTGAAGTCCAGACACAAGCAGAAAATAAAGTGACACTACAAAATTGTGTTTCTCCTCAAAACAGAGAAATGTAGAACACATAGAGCATCCATCTTTTCCACAAACATGGGACTTGAGTACATACCCAAACTGAGACTATCCAAGCACTCTGATCTTATTCAATCATCCTTATCCTCAGGCATGATTCAGAAGGAGAAACAAAGTCAAACAAAGGCTAACAGTGTATAGTCATGCTTCATTCCTCTTTAGCTGAAGCTCATTAAAGGAACCTCCAAAGCTTTTCAGAAAAAATGTTAACACCACTGTTTCAAGCTAAACCATGTTACTGTTAGACATCAGGATGGTGGCGCTCTACAGCAGTGGTAAGGGGGAAGACAGGCAGAGAAGAGGCACAGGGAGCTTCTGGGGTTCTTTCTGACAATGCTCTTTTTCTTCATCTGGATGCTTTGGTTACTTGACTGTAACTTTGTGACTATTTATCAAGTGTATATTTCTTTGTACTCTTCCCTGTATGTTTATCCTTCAGTAAAAAGTTAATTAAAAACATTGCTTCTTCAAGATCACAGTTTACAATATGCTGAGTTTCATGAGACAGATGCAAAATGAGAAGCATAAGTACTCAAGAAGTACATTAAGATACTAATTCTTGGAGTAGCAACTTGAGCTGAACTACACAAATACTGCCTTTTATTTGCCCCCATCCATCATTTTCACCATTTTGCATGTTTGATATATGTCAGTAACATGGGAAAAGGCCCATATTATCAACTCTTTTATGGACCTAGTCAGTACTACTTATGTCACACTTTCAAGGAATGACAGTGTCATTTTGGAATTAAAAAAAAAAAAAAAAACATTTATGCACTAAAATGTTAAAGTTTTTAACAACTTTTAATGGAAATGCTTATTTACTTTAGCAAACTGAGAATAAGTATTACTTACCTATTATTACGCACACAGTTTATTATACCACAACATCTTAGGGTGCTATTGTGGGTTCAATGGCTCAGGTAGTCGTTCCACCACCCTGCTCCTCTAGGCGATATTGTTAAGCCTTCAGGTCAATTGTCTCTACATTAAGTGACCCTTGACTGCTATGCCTCCAGGATATTACTTCTCTCTGTCGTAAATGGTCTACTTCTACCACCCCATTCCTACCTCTAACTGTTGCCTTGAATATCCTAAATCCTTCAGATTTTGTAAATTCTTCAGATTTTGTAAATTCCTCTGGTTATAACAGGAAAGAACTGAACACTTTCTAAGGAAATCAAGTAATGAAACTTGTTAAGTGAATTATTTCATTGTAAAATTATGTACTTTTGTGGACTATTTCCTTTCTACTAAGCAGTTTTTTGCTTCTTTTATTGTTCACTAAATTTTTACTGAGCACCTACTCTTGCCAAGCACTGTACTAAACTCTAGGGATATAGTGATAAACAAGAGACAATCTCTGCCTTGATGGATCTTATAGCCAAGTCCTATCTGCAGCTGTGCAGCTTTTCAGGTTACAGAATATGAATAACAAAGAAACTAGGGTATCAATGAAGAGAAGGTATGTTCGTTTTTAAAACTCAGTTTAAATGATCCTTCCCTCTTAAAACATTTCTCTTAAGACCCATTTCGAGGTTGGAGAGCTATTTCATAGGAGGTAGAATAACATCATATCTTCGCTGTCAGTATATGAGGACATTTTTCTCTATGTCCCTTCCTAGACAAGATTTGGGGAGGGAAGAAAAGAAATGATCAAACTGTTATAACAGGACAGTAAGACATTTTGCTTCTTCCTTGGTTTTAAGTGAACATTAGTACTGCTAGAGTTTACAGCTTGGGAAAATCTATTTTTCTATGTGAAGTCCCCATCTGCTTGGAAAGAACCCTAGAGGACAAAGAAGGAAGAGGACCCAGAACAAGCCTGCTACATAATGGAATACTATTCAGGCATTTAAAAAAAAAAAAAAAAGAGTAAGTCCTGTCATTCACAGCAACATGGATGGAACTAGAGGATATTAGGTTAAGTGAAAACAAGCCAGGAACAGAAAATTAAACACATTGAGTTCTCACTCATAAGTGGAAGCTTAAAAAAGTTGATCTCATAGAAGTAAAAAGTAGAACAGAGGATACTTCAGGCTGGGGTAGGGGAAGGAAGGAATAGAGAAGGATTTGTTAAAAGATATAAACTTATAGCTAGATAGGAGGAATAAATGCCAGCATTCTATAGTACTGTAAGGTGACTATAGTGAACAATTATATATTACACAGTTTCAAATAGCTAGAAGGAGGATATTGAATGCTTCTAACAAAAAGAAATGATAAATGTTTGAGCAGATGGATATGCTAATGACCCTGATTTGATCACTACATATTGTATGTATTGAAATGCCACCGTGTACCCCATAAATATGTATAATCATTATGTGTCAGTTTTTTAAAATAAAATAAAATTTTAAAAAGAAGAGGAAGAAAAAGAGAACAAGCCTGGGGAAAAGAAGAAGGAAGTTGGGTGCTTACAGCAAGAGGATTTAGAGGCAGGAAATGGAAGCTGTCATGTGGCACGGCACATTCAGAATATTAGCACAGCCCTGCTCGGAAGTAAAGAATATTATGTGTGGGGTTGGCAGGGCTGCCTGTATTATTTTGGGGAATCTTAGCACGTGGGTAAGGCAACTGCTACAGCTTCGGCTTCCTGTTGAAGAGGCAGTTCCACAGTTTTTTATTTATCCCCAAATTCCAGATCATCAATTGCAGACATAAAAAATCAAAGAAGGGAAGGGAAGGAAAAATAAGGAGGTTGACCACCTCCCCAACCCCATTTTCATTTAGGGGTACTTAACAACCACTTGGCTCCTTTTCTTTTTAATGTGTTATTATTTAATGTGTGTTATTTTACTTTGAAAGCATCACTGTTTACTCTCAAAATGGAAACTAAAAGAGGGACAAAAGCACAAATGCGGTAACAACAAGGATAAAGAGTCTGAGCTTCCCTTTCTCACCAACACAGAGACCCTCCCTACAAGTAGAAAGGGTAAAAGAGTAACGAGGTATTTCAGAACTCTTTTTCAAGAGTAGTATATGGTTGTTCTTGGGTTGCAAACCATGTAATACGTTAAGGGAAGTGATCTTTCAATTAGGCATATTGTATAAAAGGCTAAGTATAAGTTAAAGTCTCCACCAAGTTAAAACTTCATTCTCAACTGGAGTGGCAAATGGTTACCAGAATTATATAAGGAGCTTTTACTAAATACACATGTCCCTATCAAGATCCTAATTTAGTAGGCTGGGCAGGAGTGGGAGCAGAATCAGTAACATATTTATTTTGAAATTTTTCCCTGGGTAATTCTGATAAGCACCTACCTACTTCGAAAATTACTGAGTTGAAAAATCTACCAAATTCCCAGAGCCAACCTAGTCAATAATAGAGATCTAAGTATTCAACCTAAAGAATAATAGAATGATTAAATGAATATAAATTTAGATAAAAATACTGTTCCCCAGTATATATGCAATTAGAGAAAAGACAGGCTATGCCTTTTCTGTTTCATCTGATCAGGGCCTCAGGGACAATCTTCACTCAGGCCAGCAAAACCTGGGGTATACGCTTCTTTCACAGTATAACTGTGGGATCAGTACTTCCCCTAAGAGTGTCATAGTTTCCCCACTGTGGTGGTACTTGCCAGGGCAGAGTTGAAAGAATGAGCACTAAAAGCAAAAAATTTTTATTTTTAAATAAGAATTTTTAAAAAATTCTTATCTCAGAAAAAGTCACTAAATTCTTATTACAAGTGTGAAGGTGAATGCTGAAATTAACAATTAATGGAAAGAGGATTCTTTCTATCCAAGCATGAACACAACATTTCTATTTTCTTTTTTACTGCAGGTAACTGAAAGATCAGGTGAGTTGTTAAAACTGCAGTGTTACTTAGGAAACTGGGCAGATCACTATGTCCTTGGGGCAGGAATGTACTTTTAGGGAAAAAAAAAAATACTTTGAGAAATACATGCATGTTTAATAGAACTAATGTTGGCAAAAAAATTACTGAAGTGACTGCTTTGGATTTGGAACAAAGATCTTTATAATTACTCCTAAGGAGAGAAAACAGTCTGTCTGCAAATGGCAAGCTAGTTTAAGGAATAGGTCACCTTCAGAAATCACTCATTTTTAAAGTTAATGAAAAGTTCATTTTTTTAATATAGAATAAAAATCCTCAAAACACTAGGTATAGAAGGAACACACCTCAACATAATAAAAGCCATATATGACAGGCCCACAGCTAGTATCATACTGAATAGGGAAAAACTGAAAGGCCTCTAAGATCTGGAACATGATAAGGATGCCCACCTTCACCACTGTTACTCAGTTTAGGACTGGAAGTCCTAGCTAGAGTAATCAGACAAGAGAAAGAAATAAAGGGCATCCAAACCGAAAAGGAAGATGTCAAAGTATCCTTGTTTGTAGATGATATGAACTTATATTTGGAAAAACCTAAAGACTCTACCACAAAACTATTAGTAGTGATAAACAAGTTCGGTAAAGTTGCAAGATAAAAAAATCAACACACAAAAAATCAGCAGCATTTCTACATGCCAAGAGTGAACAATCTAAAAAAGAAATTTAAAAATTAACCCCATTTATAGTGGCCACAAATAAAATTAAATAACTAGGAATTAACTTACAAAAATAAAAGATCTCTATAATGAAAAATATAAAACATGGATGAAAGAAATTAAAGAAGACACCAAAAAAATGGAAAGACATTCCATGTTCATGGATTGAAAGAATCAACATTGTTAAAACGTCCATACTACCCAAACCAATCTACAGATTCAATGCAATCCCTATCAAAATACCAATGACATTCTTCACAGAAATAGAAAGAATCCTAAAATTTATATGGAGCCACAAGAGACCCAGAATAGCCAAAGCTATCCTAAACAGAAAGAACAAAACTGAAGGAACCACATTACCTGGCTTCAAATTATACTACAGAGCTACAGTAACCGAAATAGCATTGTACTGGCATAAAAACAGACACATAGACCAATAGAACAGAATAGAGAACCCAGAAACAAATCCACACACGCAGAGTGAACTCATTTTCAACAAAGGTTCCAAGAACATACACTGGGGAAAAGACAGTCTCTTCAATAAATGGTGCAGGGAAAACTGGATACCCATATGCAGAAGAATGAAACTAGACCCCTATCTCTCACCATATACAAAAATCAAATCAAGTATATTAAAGACTTAAATCTGAAATTTCAAACTATGAAACTACTATAAGAAAACCTGGGAAAAATCTCCAGGACATTGGTTTGAGCAAAAAAATTTTGAGTAATACCCCACAATCACAGCAACCAAGGCAAAAATGGACAAATGGGATCACATTGAGTTAAAAACCTTCTGCACAGCAAAGGAAACAATCAACAAAGTGAATAAACAACCCACAGAATGGGAGAAAATATCTGCAAACTACCCATTTGACAAAGGGTTAATAATTAGAATATATAAGGAGCTCAAACAACCCTATAGAAAAAAAAATCTAATAATCCAATCAAAAAATGTGCAAAAGATTTGAACAGATATTTCTCAAAAGACATACAAGTGGCAAACAGGCATATGAAAAGGTGCTCAATATCACGGATCATCAGAAAAATGCAAATCAAAACTACAATGAGACATCATCTGACCCCAGTTAAAATGGCTTACATCCAAAACACAACTAATAATGCTGGTGAGCATGTGGTGAAAAGGTAATCTTCGCACACTGTTGGTGGGAATGTAAATTAGTACAACCACTATGGAGAACAGTTTGGAGGTTCCTCAAAAAAACTAAAAATAGAGCTACCATATGATCCAGCAATCTCACTACTGGGTAAATACCCAAAGGAAAGGAAATCAGTATATCAAAGAGATATCTGCACCCCCAGGTTTGCTGCAGCCCTGTTCACAATAGCCAAACCTTGGAAGCAACGTAAGTGTTTGTCAACTGATGAATGGATAAAGAAAATGTGGTGCATATACACAATGCAGTACTATTCAGCCATAAAAAAGAATGAGGTCCTGTTATTTGCAACAACATGGATGGAAATGGAGATAATTATATTAAGTAAAATAGACCAGGCACAGAAAGACAAAAATCACATGTTCTCACTTATTTGTGGGATCTAGAAATCAAAACAATTGAACGAATGGAGATAAAAAGTAGAATGAGGGTTACCAGAGGCTGGGAAGGGTAATGAGGGTGGAGGGGAATGCGGATGGTTAATATGTATAAAAAATTGAAAGAATGAATAAGATCTACTATTTGATAGCACAACAGGGTGGCTATAGTCAATAATAATCTAACTGTACATTTTAACATAAAAGAGTAAAATTGGTTTGTTTGTAACACAAAGGATAAATGCTTGAGGGGATGGATACCCCATTCTCCATGATGTGATTATTACGCATTACATGCCTATATCAAACCATCTCATGTACCCCATAAGTATATACACCTACTACATACCCACAAAAATTAAAAATTAGAAAGTTAATAAAATTCACTGTAAAAATGGTATCTGTTTTCTATACTTTTTCTTTAACACAAACAAGTAACACCAGGAAAAAATTTGATATTTCTAGGGACCAAAGGTCATATATATCATATATTCCAATTATTCTGCTTAATTACGAATCTATTCACCTCAATTATTTTTAACAAAAATGTATGGAGGCCTACCCAATGTAACATACTATGCTGGATGTGCAGAGGGAGATAAAAGATGACTGAGCTGAGGTCCTGTCCCCAGAAGCTCACAACATAGTAGGAAGGCCAATTCCTAAAGAAAGAATTAATACTCTGAGACACTGAGTTGTAATCAGAGAACAAGTAAGTGCTAGGGTAAAAGGAGAAAAAGGAGGATTAAATCTAGGGATTTAATCCCTAGATTAAATGTGAGACTCCTTTCTCACATGTAATTTTACCTTTAGGGTTTACTGACATTTATTAAGCAGTCAGGAGGGGAAATATTTTCACAGACTTGCACCTGGGAAAAGATCTAGGCCTATGGCACTAGGAGCAGATAGGAAGAAAAGGAAAAAAAAAAAAAAAAAAAACACTTCATAATTATCATAGGAAACAGAAAAGGCTTATCTAACAGGAAGCGATCCTAGCAATTCCACTAATGGTTTTCACTTAAATGTAACCCTCAGTAGTCTGTGACAAACTGCTCACCGGCACCTAAAAATTCTCCCTAATCTAATTCCCTTAGCTGGGCTAAAGTAGGCATATCTATGAAGCTGTTTCATGCCACCCATAAGAGCCAAATCATTTCAAATCAGTTGGAAAGATGGGTATGTTACAATGGAAAAACAGAGAGAAAGAAAGTGCTTTCATCATTCCACTTAGGCAGTAAGATGCCAGCCAGCTGACAGCCACTGTCAACGAGACCCTCTGATAGAGGACAAAAGATTCAAGAACTGTGCACTATACAATGGGCAATTCCAATAGGCTTGGGCAGCCTTATAGACAATACTACAGCAGAAACATTGCTTCACACAGGTGGCTGAAACTGAGGCACTAAAGAGGTGAGAAAGCAACACTGTACTTCACAGCATCAACAGATACAGGACTAATAAAAGGTTTCTTCCCCCAAGCCCTGAGGTAAAACCTCAGGCTGTTTATTATGGCTCCAAAGGTCAAAATTAATAGCATGAAGTGAGTCTTCTTCTTACTCTTTGAAACTCCTTGTCAAGTGGCACAGCCAGCTGGGCACACAACTCTGATATGCAGATCATAACGTTTGTGAACAGATAAAATGAATTACAAATGAGCTCAGCCTATCCTATTTCAACTCTCTAATGGGTAGGAAGGTCTCTCTCTTTTTTTTTTTAACCCCAACTCTGTCCAAATGCCTCCTCTTATAGACCATTTGAGATCATTTAAGCACCTCAAGAATTTGTATTACATCTAATTAGCAAATGACTCTGGAAGCCAACTCAAAGTTTTTAAAATTGCAATTATCCTAAGGATGGGGTAGGGCAGTAACTACATAACTAAAATAATATTGGTTACCAGGATACTCAATATTTACATATATTATTTCATTTTGGTCCCCATTCAACCAATTTTAAAAGTACTGATATTTCCATTTTAAAGATGTAGAAATTGAGGTATGGGAAGATTAAGTCATTTGCCTGGGTAAAGCCAGGATTCTCACCCAGGTCTGCCTGACACTAATATCTACACTCTTAATCTCCTACCACCTATGCCAATGGACTATGAAGAAAGTAGAAGCTATGAAACTTTTCATCCATTCATTAAGAAACATGTATAATATATGCATACCAGGCTGATATCTGCCATCCTTACCACAACTAAAAATAAGATTTCTCAAAGAAAAAATAGTTTATTTACAAAGGAAGCTGACCTATATGAAAAGAAGACATCAGTGCTTTGCTATTTCAGAGCTTAAAGAAAGAATAAATTAAAATGGTAATGCTTGACCAAATTATCTTCCAAAATAAAGGAAAGGTCACTAAAAGTTGACCTTTCCTTTGAGTTGGAGAAAACCAAAACACTGCCATGAAAAGTTTTTGTACGCAAAAACTGCAACTGGTGATTTATGAATCACACAGATGCAACTGACCTGTATGTAGCAATTGATAAATCCTAGCTATCATTTTCTTTGGTAATAATAGTACGAAAAACTATCCTTCACAATCAACAAATCTCTCATTTTGGGAAAAACTGCTTGCAGCACTAGTCTCCTTATTACAAGTTTGTGACTGTGCCCTTAACAATACCACTGCCTCTACCAGAATGCCAATCACACCATCTGCTGTTTGAGCAGCAGCAATTCTTAACACCAATACCAAGTATTACACTTTTAACAGCAAATCCCAATACTAGCAACCAAAACAACCAAACCAAAACACTTGGCTTATGGATTTCACCTACACGCCCAGCCAACAATCCAACTATCCATATATCCACCTGACAAAACTCTGCCCCTGATCCATTTATTAAGAACTATGTGCTGGGCACTGTACAGATACTAACACTCTTCTCTACCTGCAAAGCTAAGAGAAGTCCAGAGGTCAACGTCCCGTAAGGAATGGTGCATACCATACCAAAGTACAGAGTTCGCGCCAGTTATGAAAGGGGAGTCCCTATTAAGCAAATTACAAAGCACCAGTCACAAAACCATATGCATTTAGGACAACAGTTCTTAACCCTGGCTGCATATTAATCACCTAGGGAGCTTTAAAATAATGCCAATGTCTAGGCCTCATCCCAGACCAATTAAATCAGAATCTCTGGAAGTGGGGCCCAGCATGGATGTATTTCCTTAAAGCTTCTTAGGTGATTCCAACTTGCAGCCAGGGTTGAAAACCACCAAGTTAACTATTTCCAGAGTGCTATTCCTGAAATCCACAAATCTATTACATGGTACAAAGACCACAAAACTCTCCCTCCCATCCACTGCACCTGTCATCTGGGCTGTATTAAAACGATACATCAATAAAATGTTATTTTAAGATTATGGTCCAATTATTTATTTGTTTATAGCAATGAAATACTAAACAAGAGAGGATTTTAGATCATGCACCATCCTCCCAATGCCTCCCGCCCCCACCTATTCTGAGAACCAGAAGGGCATATGGTTCTAGCAGGGAGGAAACTGCTGAAAAGCCCTTGCTCTTGCTTGGGAGAATGGAATTGGCAGTGTCCAGGCAAGGAGCAGCCTCAGCTCAGTAACGACAGGAGGGAACCTTCAATAGTTCAGGCATGATTATCAAACTCTTTGTGCTCTTAAAGGAGAGTAATTATAGGCATGTGAAAAAAGGGAAGCACTCCCTGAGGAACTCTTCCTCACATGCTTCCCAAGAGGCAGTAGGGCCATTAAAAATTCCATGATGAAGAGGAAAAACAGCCTGGGAACAGCCAGGAGGCAATACAGCAAATTAATACACCAGCCCTCCTCGGGGAAAGCTGTGATAAAACAGGAAACACTTCTCTTTTTGCAAAATAAAATTATACCACTAATGATAACATAGTCGCCACACAGACACACACACACACACACACACACACACCATGCTAATGATGCGTGTGAAATTTCCAGTGCTGCCCAGATGCTTTGAAAGAAATGTTTCCCTACTACAAATAAAATGGGACAAGAAAAAGATACAATTTCCATTGGAAACAGTTTTTAGTAGAGTCATTCACCTGCCTCTTCCCTGCCACTACTCCTTCACACTCCTCCTTGGTGCCAGGCTTTTGCTAAATGATCCACTCTTTGCAAAGCCTACTGCCCGGTTCCGAATCCAGTCTCATCAGTCTGCCCCACTGGAGCTAGACAGTTCCATCTTCACTAACCCCTTGCTGGGGAGAAACTATTACAAAGGAGTGACCAGTTGCCCTGAGAGCTCAGTATGTCATCATTCACATTTTCTAAAAATTGCATAGAAGTCATTTGCGCTGATCATTTCCCATGGAGCAGTGGTTGCCAAGCTTTATTGAGGTGCACCCTCATGAGTAAAAAATCTGAAAAAAACATTATGTATGTAGTACATATACATAAAATATAAATATGTGCTACTAGACACATATGTATAATTTAAAACAAAAAAAAATTTGAAGGATCAGCGATAAATAAATGTAAGTTTAAACATTTTCTTCCCCTTTCCAAAAAAATCTTCACATATGCAACCCACTTGGTATCTACTGCCCTGGGTATGACATCTAGAATACCACTGCCTCTACCAGAATGCCAATCACACCATCTGCTGTGTGTGTTATTATTTAATGTGTGTTATTTTACTTTGAAAGCATCACTGTTTACTCTCAAAATGGAAACTAAAAAGAGGGACAAAAGCACAAATGCGGTAACAACAAGGATAAAGAGTCTGAGCTTCCCTTTCTCACCAACACAGAGACCCTCCCTACAAGTAGAAAGGGTAAAAGAGTAACGAGGTATTTCAGAACTCTTTTTCAAGAGTAGTATATGGTTGTTCTTGGGTTGCAAACCACGTAATACGTTAAGGGAAGTGATCTTTCAATTAGGCATATTGTATAAAAGGCTAAGTATAAGTGAAAAAGAAAAAAAATAAAAAAGAAAAACCAAACCAACTAAAATAAACTAATAAGCAAATTCAATTCAGACTGTGATAGAGCCATAAAGGAAACAAACACATAATGAGCAGGAAGTGCTGGAGGTGGCCCCTTAGACAGGATGGTCTGAGTGGTCCTCCTTGACGAGGTGGCACCTAAGCTGAGACAAGCAGCAGCTCAAAGACAGTTTTCCAGTCAAAGGGAAGAAGTGCAAAGGTTCAGAGGCAGGAAAGGACTGCTGCAATTTTTGAAGAACAAAACAGAGGTCCCTGGTACTGCTAGATCTCTCCCCCATAGAGGGAGAAAATTATACGAAAGGAGGCTGTACATGTAGGGAGAAGTCAGATTATGCAGGGTTTTGCAGGGTCATGGCAAGGAACATTAATAATGTTCTTTGAAGATGGGGCTTTTAGCAGGAGAAATAAAATGAAATATGAGCCAGAAGATTTAGGTCAAAGTTGAGACTTAATCACATACTAGCCTTGGACCACAGGAAAGATACTTCACTGCTCTGCCTCAGTTTCTACATCTGTAAAACATCTATTCACCTCAAAAGATTGTCAGGATCAAATTGGATACTGTACACAAACATACTTTACAATTTGAGGTGTAATAGAAAGGAACATAGTATTGTCCAGAAGCAAATAACAGCTACTAAAAGACAATTACCTGGCAGAACAGTGTGCTGGTGAACACCTTCGGTGAGAAGCATCGGCAAGAACATCCAGGGAGTAAAGGGGAGACAGGGGATTGAACTGCAAGAATGAATAAGACTATTTTAGTAAGGCTTACATGAAATGGACCTGATCCTAAAGGGTAACCTACAGTTTGATTACTTTTCCCCTTTGACTATCCAACTCTTTTGTTATACCAAACACAGACACTGTTCAGTAAAGTCACACATATTTAATAGTGTGCCTGTGAATGTACCAAACCTGATATAGCACACCTCAAAAAAAAAAAAGCTATTCCTTATTAAACAACAATTTTTCAAAAACTTCTGACATACAATAGTCACTTAAATGGCAGAAGACAGTTTTTACCACATGATATAACACGAACTTGTGCCTGCTGATTAACAACTATGTATCAGCCCTTGTTCCCAAGAAGATTAGCATGAAATTATCTTTTCATTTCCTTATCCTGGCAGATGTTTCCAAGAATAACTGGTTGGCACATAACAGCAGCATAGTATTGTGGAAAGAGAACTAGACTAAGAATTAGAACACCTTTTAGTTCCAATCTACCACTGAGATACTGGGTGTTAAAAATTACATAACCTCTGAGCTTTACTATCCTTATCTGTTAAATGAATATATCACTATCTGTCTTATCATTTTTTTTTTTTTTTTTTGAGAGAGTGTCACTCCATCACCTAGGCTAGAGTGCAGTGGTGTGATCTCAGCTCACTGCAACCTCCACCTCCCGAGTTCAAGCAATTCTCCTGCCTCAGCCTCCCAAGTAGCTGGGATTACAGGCGCCTACCACCACACCCAGCTATTTTTTTTTTTTTTTTTGTATTTTTAGTAGAGACAGGGTTTCGCCATATTGGCCAGGCTGGTCTTGAACCCCTGACCTCAGGTGATCCACCTGCCTCAGCCTCCCAAAGTGCTAGGATTACAAGCATGAGCAACTGCGCCAGGCCTGCCCTACCTATTTTACAGGGTTATTATGAGGGTTAAATGAACTATTGCTTTCAGAGTATAATTTCAGTTTCTCATCTGCAAAACATCTATTTAACTTCAAAAGTTGGCTGTGAGGATCAAATGAGATCCTTCACTTTATGTTTGCTAGCTTTCTTTGGACTTTTCCCACAACATACAGTCCTCTCCAAAAAGTTTAGAACTTAATATCCTCTGACATACAAAGACTGGAAGAACCCAGAATGATAACTTCAAACGTGTTTTATGAGAATACAAACTAAGCAACTGTTCTATCTGCCACAGAGGTTCCAATCTTGATTCTATTAGCTGTATGACTTTGGGCAAATAGTTTGAACTTTATAGATCTCTAGTTCATCATTTGCAAACAACGGATCTGGACCAGGTGACTGCCACAGGTCCCCTTCTGCCTTTAGATCCTCTGAGGCAAACATGATTAGTGCTCTAGCTTAGTGTTCTCCAAACTGCAGTCTCTCACATACCACCTTCATGACTTTCCTTATCTGCCTACAACCTGTACTACTGTTTACTTATTATTTTTCCTCATATCAAGTATTTTTGCTCAGCTTTGTCCTTACTATATTTCCGTGAAATAACAGGCTTCATAGCCTAATTACATCTTTTCCAATGTATACTATAATACATAACTTAAAAATTGTGCGTCCATATGCCATCTAAAATCATCTCATACATATACACCAGTTATGTCTTCTACCACTCTAGTTCATTTTGAAACAGCGAATTCATAATGAAGATTCCAAGTCTAAAATGTGGATCATGTGTATCCACTCAATAAGCTACTAAGTCGTTAAAAACAACAACAACAACAACAAACAGGAAGCCTACAACTTTTCACCTGTCAGTGTTCATCTATTTTACAACTAATCACCAAGATAAAGCAATCCTCCAAAAAAATCACAAAGCTTCACACATAAAGAAACATATCGATAACCACTGTGAGTTAATTTTTAAACTGTGAGCCCTCCACATGGGCCTAAATATGCCAAGGGTCCCCTCAGGGGGTAGCTAGGGAAAAGACTAAGAAGGAGAGGTTCTAAGGCAGGGGTCCCCAACTCCGGGGCCGCACAGCAGGAGGTCAGCTGTCAGCAAGCAGCTGCTCCCCATCGTGGGCATTACCGCCTGAGCTCTACCTCCTGTCAGATCAACAGCCACATTAGATTCTTACAGGAGTACAAACCCTACTGTGAACTGAGCATGAGAGGGACCTAGGTTGTGCACGCCTTATGAAAGCCTAATGCCTGATGACCTGTCATTGTTTCCCACTAGATGGGACTGTCTAGTTGCAGGAACACAAGCTACATTATGATCAGTTGTATAATTATTTCATTATATATTACAATGTAATAATAACAGAAATAAAGTACACAATAAATGTATTGCACTTGAATCATCCCAAAACCATCCCCCTCACCACGCCCCGAACCCAGGTCCATGGAAAAACTGTCTTCCACAAAACTGGTCCCTGGTGACATAAGGTTGGGGACCACTGCTCTAAGGCTTTGACCCCACTTCACCCAAAGCAGCTCTACCTTCTGCTTCATACGTTTAGGCTTCAACATAGTACTTCTCAACGCAGGATTCTGATGTTGAACTAAACCATATGCAAATGAGATTCATTCCGCTTTCTTACTGCAAAGTTCAAAACTAAAATAAAAACAGGATTCCTATGAAATATATGCTACAAGAAACTAATGATCACAGTTGAACCTACAAAGAGGAATTAGCTGCAGTTTTTACCAGTAAGTATTGGATACTCTTAGAAAACAGTTCTCCAAGAAAATCAAAATAACAAGAAAGAGGAAAACTTACCTCATGTGCACAAGCAGAAATGTGAGGAAAATCAGAAGCCAACGCTTTATTCTTTCTAAAGAAAAGGAAACCAAATGATAAAATAAAGATGACAAAGAAAAATGATCTTACCTGATTTCGTTTTTTCCCAGCTGATGGTAACCAGAAACTAAAGAAAGGGAGAGAATAACAGGAAAGAAAACAATAAAAAAAGTGATAGGAAAATTACAGAAGGGAGAAGAAGATGTTGGAATAATGAAGTACAGACAAAGAAGGGAATAGAGAAAAGAAGCAATCAGAGGAGGAGAAAGAGATTAAATGTATGTGAATGTTTTGCAAAAAAAAAAAAAAAAAAAAAAAAAAAAAAAAAAACCTCTTCAAAGGAAAAAGGCTTGTAATGGAATGTAAAAAGACTGGACAATAGAAATAAACCCAAGATTACAGTGTGACACCAATACTCGCTCAGCTGTGCAGTGACAACAGGAGCCTCAACTCAAAAAGGACATAAACCACACCCACATCTTTATTTTCTATGTTAAAATTAGCCCGGGTTGGATGTGTATAGGATCATAACTGGGTACTGACCATGATGCATACAAGATATATGAAAGAACCAACCATTTTAGGGGACAAGGCTGTCACAAGAATTGGCAGAATTATTTTCCTGTAGCTACATACAGGCTTCCTATAGCACTCACCACAGTAATTAGCACAAAAAGATATTTCAAAAGTTGGGCGCAGTGGCTCACACCTGTAATCCCAACACTTTGGGAGGCCGAGGCATGCAAATCGCTTGAGCCCAGGGGTTCAAAACCAGCCTGAACAACATGGCAAAACTCTGTCTCTACAAAAAATACAAAAATTAGACAGGCGCAGTGGCATGCGCCTGTAGTCCCAACTACTCAAGAGGCCAAAGTGGGAGGATTGCTTGAGCCTAGGTGGCAGAGGTTGCAGTGAGCCATGACTCTGCCACTGCACTCCAGCCTGGGAGGCAGAGCCAGACCCTGTCTCAAAAAAAAAGATATTTCCCTATGAAAAGGTCTAAAAATGGGAAGAGAATATAGGAAGATACCGGCAATCATCCATTTTGGAAAAAAAAAATTTAGAGACAGAAAAATTAGTTTAAAATAAACATCTTTACTGGAGGCTACTAATGCAGCATCTGTAGGTATAAAAAAAAATACAATGAAACTAGTCTAGAAAGTAAAAGAAAATCACTGTCACAGGTTTAGGATGTTGCCATCTTTAACTGTTATAAAGTACAAATCTTTAAGATCTCTTTGAACTCTGAAGCCTGATTTCTAAGTTGCACCATAAAACTCCCCTCTGCCTCCTCCTCCAAGGAGCAGACTAGCACAGCCAGTAAATACATAAGCACTTACTCTTTCTGCCGAGGGTCACTAATGATATGGCTTATCCTCTCAGTCCCCAAAGTGTTTATGCTGGTATCCTAAAAAGACAAGGCAGACAAGAGTATCATCCAACCACAGAAACAAACATATAAAGTACAATATCAATCTTTCCCATAACTGTGCCAGCTAAGGCAACTTCAAAAGGCACATGTTAAAAGTCAATCTTAAAATAAAACAGCAACTATACTTCTTTTTATTGGAATCCATCTTAAAAGTATTACATGTTACCCTACATTTATTATTCTCTAGTGACCAAAAGTCTTTATAAACACTTTATAGACACTGTTCACCATATATGATATTTTAATAAGTACTATACCTCCTGTAACTACTGAAGTATATAGGAGTAAAAATCCTTTTTTAGAAAATTCAACAGTAGCCAATTTTTAACAGGCCAACACACCAAGCTCCCTAGAGCTATATGATTATAGTCCCAACAGCCTTTATCTTGGGACATTACCAAATCCTCACTGGTAAAACGTAAATATCTGCTGACTAAATACAAATACACCAAAAGAATTTTGTGACTTGCAAAAATTGTTACTCTGTACTTTGTCCCTCAAACATCATCTCATGAAATAAAAATAGAAATTTGTGTAAAACTGATTCCTAAACTCAGAGTTCTCAAGATTATAGTGTAAAAGCTTACCCGTAACACCACAAACAGTTCAGAAACCAACCATTTCCAAAAAATTGGAAAACGACAATTCACTCTTCATTTAACTTGAGTACATTCACAATGCTTACCTACCATGGCACCTGGGAAAACATACCAACACACATCTGAGTAACTGTTGTGTTGAGAGAACACAAGTCATGGGCGTGAATGCCAAGAACGTCAAGGCTGTTCTTCAAACACATTTGTGTCTGGACAAATGCTATTACCTGTATTCATCTATATGAGTGGACCGTGCTAAACATCAGGCTACACATTTCAGCAGAACTAGCTATAGAAAAATTACTCTGAGGTCAGAGTCCGGGCGGTAGTGGAGTTAAATGAGAAGTTTTCATATACTATATTCTTCACATTCTGTATTTCTTATAGCTATGCCTCCTGGTCACAGACACAGACATGGTAGAGGGGCCAAGGGAAAAGATGGGTGAAAAATGAGCTATTTGTTACAGCAGAAAAATTATTAACTTAAAGTGCCGTAATGTTTAAATTTACAGTTTATTACTGTGTAAATTACAAGCAGTACTTTGTGTAATTAGCAGCTCGCTGGCAGGGAGCTGTGAATGAAACTCATTATTTATGATTACAATTTAGAAAAGCAGAAGAGAGATGGGGGAGGGGGAAGAAGGGGGGCAGAGCGGTGACCTCTTCTAGAAATGATAAATATCCCTTTAAGGTGATGAAGATGAATTAAACAAGTAAATATTATCCTATCCATTTAAAATCATTAAAGGCACATCCAATAGGCCCTCATTCCCTTCCAGGCAAGCTAAAGGGAAACGTTCAAGATAAAGTGACTTGTTTCCATGGAAGTGGATGGCTCTCATTTTATAAGAGCTGAAAGAAAGTAACATAGGTGGCAGGGGGAACATTATCTGTCAAGCCTAAACAATAAAAGTAAAACCTCTCCTTCTTCCACCCCATGTACTGCTATTCTGCTAGCTATCCCTGTTAACAATAAGCTCCTGAAACAGCAAAAGCAGCGTTTTGTCTGTAAAATGAGTAATTTGAAAGGTATCAGTCTTCCAATAATCAAATGTCTTCTAATTCAAGATTTTAACTTGAGGCCGGGCACAGTGGCTCATGCCTGTAATCCCAGCACTTTGGGAGGCCGAGGCAGGTGGATCACCTGAGGTCAGGGGGTTTGAGACCAGCCTGGCCAACATGGTAAAACCCCGTCTGTACTAAAAATACAAAAAAATTAGCCAGGCATGGTGGTGGGCACTGTAATCCCAGCTACTTGGGAGGCTGAGACAGGAGAATCGCTTGAACCTGGAAGGCAGGAAGTTACAGTGAGCCGAGATCGCACTATTGCATTCCAGCCTAGGTCACAGAGGGAGATTCCATCTCAAAAAAAAAAAAAAAAGATTTGAACTTGAATTTAAAGATAAAAAGAAATATGAATCTTGGGCTCGTCTGGAAATAAACAGCCTCATTTCTTTTGCATGCCTAAAACTCCAGAAAACTGTTTCCTGGTCAGACTATAAAACAGTATCCCCTTAAAGGAAGCCAGACTGTGGCACATATTGTGCCACCTAGCAGGCATTCTAAATGCTTACCAAGTGAACAAACAAATTAACGCTCTCAATGCCTCTCCCTTCCTTATTCTTGGCCTACCACCATCTTCTCTGACTGAAGATGAGCCCCTGTCTTAATTTTTTCTCAATCTCAAAGTAGAGTAAAAAATAAAATTCATTAAAAATGCAAAAAGATAAAAGTAGACCTGGGTTCAAATCTCTATTCCGCCATTCCTATCTGGGTAACATCAAACATTCCTTAACTTCTTCGAACCTAAGTTTTCCTCATCTGCTGAAGGTGCCTGCCCTTTTTCTACAAGGTTGCTGGAAGGATTAAATGAGCTGAGTCCCTAGCACCATCCCTGGCAAAGGCAGAACTGAATAAACAGCAGATAGTTCTCCCTCATGGCCAAGGAGGGGCTCTTGAAACTCAATAACAGTTTTTTTTTTTTTTTTTTTTTAATGAATTCTAGGATGAAAGACCAAAGTTAGGAAAGAACAAAGATGCATTCATGAATTCAAGAGGAGTCATAAAGAAGCCAAGAGTATTTTAACTTACACAATAATAACATAACATTAATCAAAAGTTACAAAAGACACAGCTCAGGTTTGTAGGTTTATAGGCAATAGACACTGTAATGACAGTGTTTGCTTTGTCAGAACTTCTGTATGAATTACGTTTCATCTTTTATTTGTATATCCATTCACATGCTACATAATGTTCACTCTTGTAAACTCCCAACACATTCCAGTTGGCTCCATTAACTTCAGGGAGTTCTGTAGCACCTGATTGTTAATAGGATACACAACTCCATAGGGAATATTATCTCCCCACTGAGCCAAGCTAACTGTGAGAGGTATCACCTTCCCAACCAGCCTTCTTCGCCCCTTTCTGAGGCATCGAGCTGCCGCTCCAGGTAGACGATTCAAGCGAGCATGGTACCCTAAAAAAAGAAGGAAGGCCTCAGATACCGAATGCAGAAAATCCATATGCAATCCTATCTTTCTAGTACACCGAAGGCTTTACCCCCAGGATCTTACTAGATTGACCTTTAAACTAGCATCACAGAGCTATTTGCCAAGGATTTATTATTCCTAGGTCTTTGTCACTAGCAGTATGATCACAGGCATGCCATTTACCTTTGACCTAGGCATCCTCCATCTATAAAAGAGGGATAATCACTCAGTCCTACCTTACTGGGCTGTTTTGAAGACCCAATGAAATAGCAAGCAGAAGGGACTTTATAAACTGAAAACACCACACAAACATAAGGTACTATTAACAATTTTTAATTTAAAATTAAATGTTAGTTTCTATGTCAAAAACATTCTAATTCATGACATAATGGGGAAAATAACACTCGTCGAATAACCCAATTTTTCTCACTGCTGCATGTGTTCTACACAAGGAAAGAACAACTGGAGGAAACCACACCAAAATGTTATTAATGAGATTGTCTCTGGATATGAGATTATAGGCCATTTTAAGTTTCTTCTTACTATTCTTGCTTATTTGTATATATTTTACGCGGTCCATTAGAAACTTTTAGAAATGTTCATCAAAATGTTCAATAAAGCAATGTGTGCCTCAGCCAGTCTTTACCAAGAACCAACTGCTGGTTCACCATGACAAAAATTCACCATGACAAAACAAAATTCACTATGACAAAATCCTACATAATACGAGTTTACATCTTGTAGTGTGATTCTGATCACCCACAGATGTTCAACAAATTCTTGGCAAATGATTAACTGGTTGATTATGGGTTACTGGGAACCCTAGAATCATAAATTTATAGTGCTAAGAAATGGTTTTGTCCAATGTCACATATCGTAAGTGATGACCCTGTCATCCCAGGAAAATGAAGTGACTATCACAGAGCTTGGTAGACAGTACCAGAGTATTAACACCACATTTCCATCTCTCTGTCCTAGGTTCTTTCCACCCACTTTGCTACATCATAATTGAAGAAAAAGCAAAGGGAAAAGGAAACATATTCGTGTTAAAGTCCCCAATAATAGGGTCATTAAAATAAAACTATTTAAATTATTTTAAAAGCATCCATTTTAAAAACACCATTATATGTGAATACTCTTACTGAAAATAAGAATATGTATGTGAATGTTCTTATTGAAATCTGTTCTCTTCCAAAATCCGATACTCAATAACCTATCAGTTTCACATCAGGATAAGCAGCTGTCACTAAATCTGGCACAAACAGCAATGGCAAGCTGAAGGGATCTCCTGCTAATATATATGTCCCAAGAGTTTCCGTGGATTAGTTTAGGAAGGAATGGAGAGAACCTTAAGCTTTGAGACTTACTTTGAATCCTCTAGAAAATTCTTGAGCTAGCTCCAAAATTCAGATAGTTAATGTGTGATTGAAGGCATGAGTATGCTTGCTAGGGGATGATTGCTCTGCCCAAGGAGAACCATAAAAGCATTAAGTTCTTGGTCTCCTTAGAACTCACCTCTTTGAGCTGGCCGAGAAGGTAAAAGGAACGTGGAATCTGAAAATTTATCCAATCCAGAATCCATCCTTTCTACTTCAGAACAATGATCAGGAGCCCACTTGGGCAGAAGATTAGGGACAGTGAATCCTGGGACACATTCTCCTTCATAGAACCAATCACTCTGTTCATCATCACCTAAAGTAAAGAGATCATACCATAAGCTAGAATTTTAAACAAGGTCTGAGAAAAACAAATGGGAGGGATGATTTCTTAGTGCTATAGTTTTGATCATCCTTTTTTTTTCCTTTTTGAGACAGAGTCTTGCTCTGTAACCCAGGCTGGAATGCAGTGGCATAATCACATGTTCAGGCAATCCTCCCATCTCAGCCTCCCGAGTGGCTGGAACCACAGGCTCATACCACTGTGCCCGGCTATTTTTTTTTTTTTTGAGATGGATTCTTGTTCTGTTGCCTAGGCTGGAGTGCAGTGGTGTGATCTTGGCTCACTGTAACCTCCACCTTCCCTCCCAGGTTCAAGCAATTCTCCCTGACTCAGCCTCCTGAGTAGCTGGCATTACAGGCGCCCGCCACCATGCCTGGCTAATTTTTGTATTTTTTTAGTAGAGACGGGGTTTTGCCATGTTGGCCATGCTGGTCTTGGACTCCTGACCTCAACTGATCCGCCCGCCTCGGCCTCCCAAAGTGCTGGGATTACAAGAGTGAGCCACCGCGCCCGGCCTTTTTTTTTTTTTTTTTTTCTTTGCAGAAACTGGGTCTCCTTATGTTGCCCAGACTGGTCTTGAACTCCTGGGCTCAAGCAATCCTCCCACCTCGGCCTCCCAAAGTGCTGGAATTACAGGCTGATTATACTTTTAAATAAATCAAGGCACACAAAAAAGAAATTGTTCTGGTCCTTCTTGACTCGTATTACAATGAAAACTGGAACATCAACCTGGTTTCACATAAATGTCATACTGTGTTAGACTGGACCGCTTTAATAGTTAAAAATATATAAATAAAGCTACCACTTACCAAACCCTTACAACCTACCAGGATCCATGCTAAAAATCTGTAAATATGTCACTCCTCTTCCAAGCCCTACACTAACTCCAACTTACAAACAAGGCAACTAAAGCCTAGAGAAGTCAAGGTCAATTTAGTAAACAATGAAGCCAGGATCTGAACCCAAAGCCTGACTAACTCAAAAGCCTGAGATCTTTATTACAAAAACAAACTGCCTCCCCTATACCATTCTCAGTGGTATAAAACTTGGAGGTTCAAAACCCATAAATGTTTCTCAGTTCAAAGCTAGCTATTCCTGAGGGATTTCTTGCTATATTTGCCTTTATCATAAATGGTGAATACAGAATATATGTCCATACTTCATTTTATCCTTGGTATCTCATTAATGGGACAGAAATCATCTTGACACTAGCAATCCAAGCTACTGGGGAAAAAAAATAACCAGAGCAACAAACAACATAATTCCCTAACGCTTTTCAATAAGTTATACCATTTTCCCAAGGCCATATTGTTAATTAACAGCAAAGTCACAACCAGAGCCATATATCCGGGCTGTTGGTATAAACTTCTTTCTACTGGCTACAGTGATAGTATCTCAGTTTCCACTAGAGTTTATTCCTGCCAACAAAGAATAGATAATTTTATGTCTGCCACCACATACCCCTTTCAAAATAACAAAATTGAAGGAAATTATTACAAGAATATCTAAAGAGTTCATAATGTAGTCAGTCTCTAATGTACACTGGATTCCAGAGAAGTTGCTCAGAACATGTCAATCTCATGAAGTATGAGATTCATGGGTCATTAACACCCAGGATAATAACTCTTAAATCACTGTGGAGATCTCCAAAACGGGCAATGAAAACTGCATTCTGGTGAAAAGCAGCAGATATTACAACTAAGAAAGTGACTCAAAGTGTTCCCTTATAAAAACACATCACAAACAGCTGTCTCTCTTACAGCAGTTCTCAACTTTGAGCATGCATCAGAAGCACCAGGAGGGCTTGTTAAAACATGGACCACCGAGCCCTTACTCCAGAGTTTCTGATTCTAGTCTGGGCAAGACCAAAAACGTGTATTCCTAACAAGTTCCCTTATGATGCTAAGCTGGCCTGGGGACCATGTTTTGAGAACCACTACTCTAAAAGCATCTCACGAAACCAGATACATAGATGAACTGAATACAGGCATTAGTGTATAATAACTAGTTTCTCTGTACTTCAATATATTAATTCTTTTCTTATTCATAGGCATTCCTTAGGCCATTTATTGAAACAGTATATTAATTAGGCCATGTTTTCTGACGACAAATGGCAAACTATAATGGAATTTTTTTGGTTCTCAAGCAGTCATTCAAGATTTTTAATAATACAAAAAGGGACTCCCTGAACTAGAAGGAACGTTGTGAGATCACATAGACCAGTAGTCTTCAGTCAGGGTTCAGTAAGATGCCTGATAGAGGAGCTCCTTAAAAGAGCGCTGCCAGGGAATAAGCAAGAAGCTGGGTGGATCGGGCTCCTGACCTCTGGCTCCTCTAGAATTTTGCTTTAAACCAAATATGCTTAGTTGTTTTACAATCTGAGAATCTATGTTCGATTTTGTTTGGGGGAAAAAAAGGAGAGTTTTCCCATTAATTGGATTATCAATAATTATTTATTAAACAATTACTATATGCCAGGAACATGCTAGGTATTGTGGTTGCACATAATAAGTCCTGCCTTGAAAAGCTTCAAGGGAAAAGACTCATACCTACCAACAATAACATAATCTAGTGAGTAGTAAAAGAAACAGTAAGTATAATACAAGGAGACACAGAGAACAGAGGAGAAAGGGCTATTGGCCAGAACCCCCTCAGCAAACACACGGCACATTTAAATGGGGTCATTGCAGAGATGTAATGAAGTGACTATTCACAAAGGTGGAGACAGTACTAACAAGGAACCCCACAAGGGGATAGTGAAACACATCAGGTGGAGCCAGCACAGCAGGAGGCCCTTACCATTCCTAGACTTGGAGTGGCAAGGGAAAGAATGGTTATCAGAACCCAAAGAACTGCAGTTATAAAAGAAGGCTGCGCTCTCTCTTCCTCGGCGCTGCCTACTAAGGTGGCAGCCATCTCCTCCTCAGCATCATGGCCGCCCTCAGACCCCTTGTGAAGCCCAAGATCGTCAAAAAGAACCAAGAAGTTCATCCGGCACCAGTCAGACCGATATGTCAAAATTAAGCCTAACTGGCAGAAACCCAGAGGCATTGACAACAGGGTTCGTAGAAGATTCAAGGGCCAGATCTTGATGCCCAACATTGTTTATGGAAGCAACAAAAAAGCAAAGTACATGCTGCCCAGTGGCTTCCGGAAGTTCCTGGTCCACAACGTCAAGGAGTTGGAAGTGCTGCTGATGTGCAACAAATCTTACTGTGCCGAGATCGCTCACAATGTTTCCTCCAAGAACCGCAAAGCCATCGTGGAAAGAGCTGCCCAACTGGCCATCAGTCACCAACCCCAATGCCAGGCTGCGCAGCGAAGAAAATGAGTAGACAGCTTGTGTGCACATTTTCTGTTTAAATAAATGCAAAAACTGCAAAAAAAAAAAAAAAAAAAAAAGGCTGCCAAACAAGAGTGGTGGCCCTCAGCAGAGGAACACAACCACTGCCAACCAGCAATCCAACAGAAAAGGTGTCAGGGAAAGCAATAATCTAATGTGGTAGACTGCATTAGCATTTCCAAGTCCTCTCTATAGTAGAATCATTCATCCATGACTTTTGCTCTTTGCCATTGGATTCCACAGTATCTTCCCTTTTAGGAAGAGCACACTTACTCATCCTACCGACACTGGGCTTGGTCATATGACTTGCTCTATGTAGTGGAAAATTAACAGATCATGATTCAAGCAAAGGCTTTAAATATGTACTTGTGGTCTAGCCTGGTCACCTGGCATTTACATCCTCTGCCATACGAAGTCCATGCCGCCTATCATCATTGCTCCTCCACCCTAGGTCCCAAAATACAATACACTGAGTAGATGTAAACCTAACTTGAAGCCTGGAGACCAGTGGAGCCCAGGCAAGATCAGTGGAACCATAGGCAACCCACAGCCCCATAGCAAGAAATGAGTATGGTAAACTGTGATAAGCCACTAAAATTTAGCGGCTGTTAAGCAGCATTACCACAATAAATACTTGACTAATATATCCAATATCACTCACCTCCCTCCCTTTGGTCTTCTGTTGATGCCTCCTATAGGCCAACCCCAACAAGAAATTGAAACCAAGAAGACCCACTGATATAGTTCATAAATATGCCCTTGCAGGGGCAAAAGGAAAACTGTGTCTTGGTAGATGACCAGTCATTCAAGGAAGATGAGGATGAGATTTCAGGCAGAAAGACCAGCATAAACAAAGGCAGAGAAGCAAGAAATCCCATAGCTTTACGCTGAGAACGCTAAGCATCAATGTCACCAGAATGTGTGAAGCTGAAGCAGAGAAAGAGAGGAAAGCTGGGTCTACAGAACATTCTATAATCTCTCATGATAAACTAAGGAATCCTTATCAGTGAAAAGGCTTTCCAAAGGCCCAAAAACTTAATCTGCTGTAACAGGTCCACACTTTCTTCCATCTCTATAATTATGCATCATAACCTTTAAGAAGTGCATTTTCATATTCTTAGCACTGTAGAAAAGCAAAGAAAAAGAGCAAATATTGGTAACTCTGAATAGTATATATAACTCATTCATGGAAACTCATCAGACTTTCCTGGTATAATAAAATCAAAACTCTAGTTAGAGCCTACCCATACACACACACACATAATCTCTAATGACACCTAATTCCCTCAGAATCTAAAATATAGAAATGTACTCACAACAACCTCCATTACAGTAGGAAGCTCAACAACTCCAGGAGGATAAACTGCCTCTACGCCTACAACTTTGAGGCATGAACAAGATGCTGTACCCACAGTCCTTCTCCAAAAATCAGGACTTGGATGCTAAGCCTTACAGCCCCAATATCTCTTCAGTTACTGGGGAGGCTACTTGGATCAACCTAGACATGTAGCCACTATGTCTGTCCTTTAATTGCTTAACCCATGGAGAAAAATTATTGGACTTCGGAGCTAGAAGATACTTTAGAAATCCCTAAGTCCTTTATGTAGATTAAGAAAACCACAGTCCAAAAAGGCTACATAAAATTTTTATTGGCATGTGGCCCCACACAAGTCTAGAGGACAAACATTTTCTAAAATACCCTTATATATAGGCAAAGTTTTAAATTAGTGTTTAGGTAGTAAAAATAAAGAACTGGTAATTAACTATACCAGTCTTATTCACAGGACTCTATACTCCAGGAGTTTTACTTTGAGGAAGATGATGTTTTATATAATACATTCACCTAGAACACTATAATCATTTATAAATAAGGCTACAAAAGTGACAAGATTTTCTCCATATGAAAACAACGTCTTAACACCTAAAAAAAGACAGTAACACATGAACCTATTTCTTTATTCTAATAAAAAGAAACTTCCCAATGTCCCAGGCTCGACACTCTGACCACCTAGACCAATGATTCCCAAGTCTGATGTAGTGGCATAAGAATCACTTCAGGTGCTTGTGAAAAATGCAGATTCCAGGGGCCAACTCTAGACCTACTTGATTTCTAGGAGCTCGGGACTGTGCGGTTTTAACAGTTCCCTAGGTGGCTCTCATATGCCTTAAAGTTTGAGAACCACTGCCATAGACAGTCACCATATTCTCCATGAGTCACTCCTATGATTATTCAAATATTTCCATAAACACGGAACCAATGTCCCAAAGCTAGGATCGACATTACCTTGTCGCCCTTCATCATTGGTAAAGAGCCCAGTGTCACTGCTGCTACACACACTGCTGGTTTCACTGTAAAAAGAGTAAAACACAAGAGAACTCATCAGCTCCAGTCAAAAACAAAGCACTGTACACTTATTTTGGTTTTCAAGCTTCCCTAATTTCATTCCAACTTGTTAGCCAACCAGATAGGTAAATTTCATCAGGAAGCTACAAAGTTTTATTTTCCTCCCCAAACAAATGAAATATAAGAGGAGAATTCTAAAATTTTCACTTATATTTTAAAGTACTAAAAAAAATCTAAAGTCACTTTGTTAGTTTAGGACTAGAAAGCTATTAAAGCTCAAAGACGTAATCTCAACCTAGTTTGGTATATTCAACAACACAAATTTACAAATTTACCAAACAATTTTATCTTAAATATTGCCAACTATCAGTTTCAAATGAAGCTATGTAATTTTAAGACATCTAGCATCTTTCAAGTTTTCCCCGATTTACAAAGAAGTAAACAAAAATCCATGAACAAGAAAAAAAATGACAAAACTTGTTTTCTGAATTTACTGTCCTTCATATCGAGCAGATACACAAAACTCATTCTGAAAAAAGGAACTAAAGTTAAAAACAAAAATATAAAAACAAACTTCATTTGAACTCATTGAAATATAACTTTTGTCCCATGAAATTCTGCCCAGTTTCATTTTCTGAGCTATTGCTCACAGTTGATTTTGTTTCTTCTGATGGTGTGCTTCTAAATTCGATTTATCTGGTTGAAGAAAAACTTCTCAATCCTCTATAGTATTAGCTATTTCTTTGATTGGGAGTATTTCCTTCCAAGATAGTCAAAAAATTTTTTTTCACCTACTCTAGAAGATGCAAGAAACCAAGGCAAGGAAGAAGCATTTTCACCATGCTGTAGAAAACACAGGCTTGGCAAAATCCCAATCTATATTCCTGGATTAAAAATCTGAAAATATTTTGTATTTTGCAACATTTCCAAACGTCCTTCCAACACTAAATCTTAAAAATGCCAAATAAATTAAGGAGCAATGCTTTCCTCACTCAAGCTTGTCTCTGAATACCAGATGCAAAAGATCTGTCACAGAAATAGTCAACAAACAAATCCTTTTTTTTTTTTTTTAAGTTCTGGGATACATGCGCAGAATGTGCAGGTTTGTTACATAGGTATACATGTGCCATAATGGAACAAACCCATTTCTTCTTTTTTTTTTTTTTTTTTTTTTTTTTTTGAGATGGAGTTTCACTCGTTGCCCAGGCTGGAGTGCAGTGGTACGATCTTGGCTCACTATAACCTCCACCACCCAGGTTCAAGCAATTCTCCTGCCTCAGCCTCCCGAGTAGCTGGGATTACAGGCGTGCACCACCACACTCAGCTAATTTTTGTATTTTTAGTAGAAACGGGGTTTCACCATGTTGGTCAGGCTGGTCTCGAACTCCTGACCTCATGATCCGCCCACCATGGCCTCCCAAAGTGCTGAGATTACAGGCGTGAGCCACCGCACCCAGCCCAAATCCTATTTCTTTATAGATTCTTTCATTTTATTCTCTTATGTACTTAGTGTAAGGTGGGCCTCCAACTGTATTACCTAATTTTTATAACATTGCTAGAAAAGCAACTGAACCACATCCAACTGAAACAACAGAGTTAGTGTAAAGAAAGTCATCTTCACCTGCAGCTCCAAAGGCTTTTGCTCCCAACATTTTACTAGGAAATTCTTCATCACTTAGATTCTGCAAGTAACATTTTGCTTTCCTTGTTTTTTCACATCTCTCTATCTAACCTTCCCACCAGAGCCTCTTTGAAAGCAGAGGCACCCTAGGTAAGCCAGATGATTGGACATGGCATCTACTTTCTGACAGGTATATTATCATAGGAATCAAGCCTAATAAAACACTATGGAACCCTCTTGTCCACTGTTAGCTAAACACTGTAAACTTGGTACTGACTTGAAAATGCTTTCATCTCAACTGCTTTTCTTTCCAAGTTCTGAAGACGAACTGTTTGCCTTTCAAGGTACAATTAAAGGGTATGGTTTTCAAACTAGCAAAAATTCTCAGTTTTAAAACTATAGATCAATAGGTTTTTATTCTATATTCTTTTTTTATATTTGTATATTCTATCTATAGATCAGTGGTTTGGTTGTATTATGTTCTGTAATTTGAAACTCATACTTTTGGTAAAAGCAGAGTCAATAAAGTAAAGACCCAATCTCAGTACCAGAAACATCAAGAACTACGGTTCTCAACTAGAGACAATTTTGCAGCCCCCCTCCCAATTTGGCAATATCCAAAAACATTTTTGATATTCGTGACTTGAAGCAGAGAAGGAGGAGTTGGTGATATTTAGTGAGTGGAGGCCAGGGATGCTGCTCAACATCCTGCAATGCACAGCACAGCCCTACAACAGAGAATTATCTGGCCCAAAATGCCAGTAGTGCCTAAGTTGAGAACCCTGATCTACGGTGATGAACAAAGCAGAGGGCTGGAAGAGGTAGGGCATCCTGTTTAGGGAAACTACTTGAGAAGAGAGGAGCCTGTGCACGTTAGCTGGATGCAGCAGTCAACATCCCATAGAAGCAACAATACCACTTCCTTGCCAGGGCTGGGCCAGGGCCTCAAATGATCTGAAGACTCCAGATCCAGAAACAATCAGAAGGCAGCCAGACCTTCAGACAAACTGGTAGAAGTGAACCTACTCAAGAGTTGTACAGTTCACCCTTCCTTGCCTAACCGGGGCAGAAAGAAGATCCGGTAACCATGGAAGAGAATGATCTGGCCAGGGAAAAAAAATATCTTGCTCATCTCCATGTCCCCAATGCCTAACATAGCACCTGGCACATATCAGACATTCAGTAAATGTTACATAAATAGAATGAACTTGTTCTAGACACCTCTGTTGCCTGCCCTTATACGGCCTTGTGGCATGTCACTTCAACTCTTTAGTCCTATTTCCCTACGTGTAAAATGTAGATGGATTATTGAGGATGTGATAGTATGAGGCATGTGACCCCACTTTTTGAACTCTAAAGCAATACACAAATGCAAACGATGAAAGATTAGAAAGCTACTTGTAGGGTACCAAATCAGTGTCTAAATATTATTTTAGAGGTTAATAGTAGTAATTTCCTCACTGACAACCTTCTCATTAGAACAGCACTCTAAATTTTATAAGATGCAAACCTATTTTCATTTTAAATGGAAAAACAAAATATGGCCTATGAAATCTATTATTTTTCCTGTACTGAGTTTCATCCAAAAGAGAGGAGGCACTACTCTCAGCCAAGATCTACAAGAGCCTCAGGAAGGGGTTTGGTACTTGAACTGAGTTTATTCAGAAAATTATTAATACAGAAGGCTACTATTAATGATACCAAAAATATCATTCACTGAGTTCTACTGCAGGCCAGGTAATATACTAAGCACTTTATATTAATTATTATGCTGCTTCTACCCCCAAACTCTACAAGGTGAATACATCAACCTCATGTTACAAATGGAAGGGGGCTTAGAGAAAGTATGCAAGTTACCCAAGATTGCACAGCAAGTAAGCATCAGAGCCAGGGCAGTGTATGCCTAAAGCCCATGCGTTCACTGAAGGGCCACTACAACACAGATGGTGCAGATACTCATCTCATTTACTAAAGTCACTCCTATGTTTCTCTATTCAGAAGATACCTTTGAATTTCAGGACTTTTCATTCTCCTGAAGATGCAAACAGATTAATTGAGCTAGGGAAGAAATGTTCCTTTGCTTTTAGCTACTTAAAACTTTCAGGCACAGCTGAAACTGTAGCTGTGCCTTGACTACTATCCCTTATCAGCAAATAATATATCATAATGCTGAATCCTAAGAAAACTAATTATAAACTCACTTTGGAAAGAAGCTCTCCTCCTTAATGCTGTATCTTGAATTTAAGTAACACTCATTTTCAGCATACTGACATAAAATACACCAAAATATACTCTCAGGGACCTATACCTCACTTTCCCTTATGGTTCCTGAATGCTCTTCCTTTGAAATCAAAGTAAAAACATCCTCTTAATGAGTTCAGGGGAAATATCAGTCTGAGAATATTATTCCTGACTTTAGCATCATACAACGCTAGGAAAAAAACGTTTCAGAAGGCCAGTAGTCATCTGTGGTAACTAATCAGACTCCCAAGATGACTCCCAATTACCCAGCCTCCTATTAATGCACACCCCGGTGTAGCACTTCTCACACTGCACCAGGCTGGTCTGTAAAACTGATCGCACACGGCAGAAGCAATAGGTTGCCACTTCTGCGATTAGGTTATACAAGACTGTGGCTTTCATCTTGGGCTCTCTTTCTGACTCTCCCCATCCCTCTCAGATCACTTACTCAACGGGAAGCCAACTATCATGTCCTAAGGATGCTGATGGGCATGCAGAGAGGCCCATGTGAAAAGGGACTGAGACTCTAAGTCCAACAGCTTTATGAGGAAATGAGCTCTGCCAACAGCCACGTGAGTGAGCTTGGAAGCAAATCCTTCAGCCCTAGTAGAGCCTTGAGAGAACTGAGGTCCCTTGCCAACAGTTAGGCTATAACCTCGTGAGAAGACTCTGAACCAGAACCATCCAGCTAAGTCACTCTCAGATTCCAAGCGATAAAATGTTCATTGTTTAGAGCTAGTAAGTTTTTTTTTGTTTATTTTTTTTGAGACGGAGTCTCGCTCTGTCGCCCAGGCTGGAGTGCAGTGATGCGATCTCGGCTCACTGCAACCTCCGCCTCCCGGGTTCAGGCAATTCTCCTGTCTCAGCCTCCCGAGTAGCTAGAATTACAGGCCTGTGCTACCACGCCTGGCTAATTTTCATATTTTTAGTAGAAACAAGGTTTCACCATATTGGTCAGGCTGGTCTCAAACTCCTGATCTTAGGTGATCCACCAGCCTAGGCCACCCAAAGTGCTGGGATTACAGGCATGAGCCACCACACCCGGCCTAGAGCTAGTCTAAGTTTTAGGGCAATTTTTTCTGCAGCAACAGGTAATACAGAATCTTTATAAACTCTTTGTTGAAATTAATTCTCTTCTTCCTAAACAGTAGCTTCTAGTTTCAACAAAATAAACCCCTCTGAATTCCCAAAACTGCCAGGGGGAGCAGGGGGTGGAAAAAAGCATGGCACACCCTCTGATCTGAGAGCTTGCTAATTCTTTCATACTCCTAACCACAGAAGACTGTAAAGTGAAAACTGAAAAAGTAACTTATACATGTTCCAATTATAATAACGAGGTACAGAATTAGTTTATCACCTATAATCAAAAGTTGGTATTAATAAATTACCATCTGGGTTTGTTTCTCCCCATTTAAGAGCTTATTAACCAAGTAGCTTACTCAATAAGAGGTGTTTTTTGCATCTAATTAATAGATATCTTAAAATAAAGTTTATGGCTTACATTGTCATTCTAAAAAACTTTTCTTAGTCAATAATAATGCACTTAACAAAAATAAAAGTTGTTTCAGAATTTAGAAAAACGTGGAAAAAAGTCACTCTTAGATCTATTGCCCAAAGGTATTTTTGTTCTATTGTTTTCCAGTTTTTTTCCAGGGTAGAGGTGGCACACTGGTAACCCTTTGTAATCAGACTTCTGAATGTAGTAGTAAACAAGACTGAGGGAGAGGTTATTCAGAGAAATATCTCACATCAGTTCCGAAATTATTCCTATAAGTAATGAGAATATATAATAAAAGAATTTCTTTTTCAGTTTCATTCAGACAGTGCCATGAAAGGCAGCAACCTCCCCAGGTTGACAGGTTCCATACTGTGACTAGTACAATCAGGTATACTTTGCAGAGATAGAATTTTCCTCAGGACTCTGCTATTGAGCTGGGGGCTGTGCCTCAGAGAAGTCCACCCATCCTTTCAAGACTTCCCTTTTCTTAGAGCTAACAGTGATTCATCTTCAGGTAGATGAAACGTCTTCTCAC
Organism: Symphalangus syndactylus; assembly: GCF_028878055.3. NCBI lineage: Eukaryota > Metazoa > Chordata > Mammalia > Primates > Hylobatidae > Symphalangus > Symphalangus syndactylus. The sequence goes on from NC_072430.2 coordinate 40,749,105, forward strand.
AGTAAATTTTTAAAGAGCATGGATTCTGGGGCCTGCATATCTAAGAATGTCTTTCTGCTGCCTTTCCGTATGAAATATACCTTTACTGTATATAAAATTCAAGGTAGAGTGAGTCACTTTTTCCCTCTCAAAACTCTACAGGCAAATGTAGCCCTTGTTTGTAGGGACGAATGTCAGTTTTATTTTCATGCCCCACCCCCAACTTTTTTTTTAAGAGACGGTGTCCCACTCTGCCGCCCAGGCTCTGGAGTGCGGTATTGTAATCATAGCTCAGTGCAATCTTGAACTCTTGGGCTCAAGGGATCCTCCTGCCTCAGTGTCCCAAAGTGTTGGGAATACAGGTCTGAGCCACTGCATCCAGTCTTCAACCCCTTTTAAGATTTTTCTTTCCTTAGTCCTGAGCATATGTGAAAAAAAGAAAAACTAAAAATATGTTTTTATAAGATCCATCTCAGCAGGGTGTGGTGGCTCACGCCTGTAATCCCAGCACTTTGGGAGGCCAAGGCGGGTGGATCACGAGGTCAGGAGATCGAGACCATCCTGGCTAACACGGTGAAACCCCGTCTCTACTAAAAATACAAAAAATTAGCCGGGTGAGGTGGCGGGCGACTGTAGTCCCAGCTACGCGGGAGGCTGAGGCAGGAGAATGGCGTGAATCCGGGGGGCAGAGCCTGCAGTGAGCCGAGACTGCGCCACTGCACTCCAGCCTGGGTGAAAGAGCAAGACTCTGTCTCAAAAAAAAAAAAAAAAAAAAAAAAAAGATCCGTCTCAGTAGAGGTCTCTTCTCATAAATTTTCGCTTTTAATCTTTAGATTTAATTTTTCAACTCAAGAACACTTTTTTCTCTTCAGTTGTATCTTCTTTTCCAGCACTTTGGTTTCTTCCCTGGGAATATTTACATACTCACAGACTTGGTCTCTTTGTTTAGAGCTACTAAGTTTTAGGGCGATTTTTTTCTGTAGCAATAGAGAATACAGATGGCCTATTGCCAGGATTTCCTCAAACTACAAGGCTGATAGAACTGCACTTGACAATGAAATGGAGGCCCACGTTAGAAGTGCTGGGCCTGCCCTGAAGGTAGATAGCAAGCCCCTGCATCCTTTCACTACAGTCACCTTGTGATTCAGAAATGCAAGGCCAGTTTCAGTCAGAAAATCAGGCAGCTACAGGTTGAGGCAGGGTGTGGTTCTATCCTTCTCTTCCCAGTTTCTTTCTTTTTTTTTTTTTTTTTTTTTTTTTTTGAGACAGAGTCTCGCTCTGTCGCCCAGGCTCAAGTGCACTCAAGTGCAGTGGCGTGATCTCGGCTCACTGC